>NW_028145581.1:0-122500 GCF_977016875.1 Pavona decussata
GATGACGTTGTTATACAGCTGTTAATTTCAATCAACGAAAACATACCAATAGGCAAAAATACCGCAATGAGTTATGTATAATTTATTAATCAATTTACCAAACTGGGCTATGGCTCACCACTACAGTAAATGAATCACAAAGGGAAATGTTTTATGGTCTTTTCTCTTATCCTGTGCAACCAACAACTGTGAAATTACTTCCGAATTACAAAGGATCGACAGCAATCAATACGGCCTTTCGGTTTTGTCGCGTAGGTCCAAGGGTTGAAAATCCGACAAAGTTCATAATTAAAATGGCCATGTATTTCCTCCGCGTAAGCTATAAAAAGTCTGACAAGGTGAAATCCGGGTCTCACAAGGCTAAGTTCCTGACCGATTGAATAAGTATATTTTACAGATACTTCATAGAGAATTTTATTTTGTTTATTTGTTAGATATCCATAACTAGAGTGATTTGAGTATCAAAGCACTCATCATAATGTACAGACTTAATAGAAACACCGTAAAAGGGGTACGATTTGTCGATTTACAGCGAACATCGGATCTACCGATTGTTCTATAACTCTTTCTGAGTAGTTCTATAAAAAAAAAAAAATGGAAAGAAGAATAAAACAATTCACACCCGGCTGTATACGGAATACACAGCAGTCATATTCTATTCTGTAATGTCGCCGTTGTACAGACTTGGTTTATCCGATGAGAAAAAGTAAATACTTTACCACCTCAGAGTGTTGTTGCATTGGCTGGGTTCAACCTCAACGGTAAGTTTCAAGCGTTGTCAATGAGGTATTTTTTATACGTTCATGTATTCAAACTTTATTTGAATGCTATAATTTTAAAATTCGTTTCATGTTTTTTTTTAACAAAGTTATACGAAAAAAACAATCTTCTATTATGTTATATTCAGGATTAAATTATTCTAAGACCAATTTATGTCCTCATAAATTTAAGTTAATGGGACAACCATGAGAGATTACGTGCTGGTTGTGTGACATGCTTTAAGGTAGGGGGTAGGGTTTCACAGTCCAAAGTTTATCGGGATCACATGCATTAGTAACGCAAACTGTACGCTGAGCCAATCAGAATCGGCTGGTATTTCACTGTCAATCAATCCTCAGACATCGAGCACGAGTTCTGTGTTCATTCATTCCTTCGCTGCGAGCTAGCAAACTGTAGTTGTCTTGTTCTACGACGTGTTTTTTCTACGACGTGTCTTTTAATAACTTTCGCAGCCGTTCAATTTGTTTCTTCGCTCGCTTCTGAGACGTTTTCCCTATCCTGTGAGGCGATTTTAAGTTTCAGGACCGCAAATCATGCCGCCACGAGCACGCCGGTCGACTTCCCGCCCAGGCGCACAACCGAATATCGACCCGACCGTGCTTGGAGCCCTATCCATCGCCGACCTTCGCTCTCTTTGCGTTCAACATGGGATTCCGTCGACAGGAGTCCGAAGGACTCTCGAACGCCGGCTCCGGGAGCTGAACAATCCACCACCAACTCAGGTTCAAAACATCAATGAACATGAACCAGTAACTCCAAACAACTACGAAACGGCGGCACACAGGCAAGAGCGCACTGAGTTTACAGACGGCCAGATACAGACGATCCAACAATTAATTGCGGACACTGTGAAACAATCTGCCAGGGAGATAGCGACCGAAGCGGCTAGGGCCGCTGTGAGTGCTTCGTCGAGCCTCCTTGCCCAAAGGCCCGCTTCGCTTGTACGTGGCACAGCGCCCGAAACGACAGTTCCCACGAACACTGCGGCGGTAAACTTCGCATTGCCCTTCCAAGCCATCCCAGGGCAGTATATCAAAGAAATCCAATGTGGTGAGTTTTTTGATCTTTCCAAACTACTTCCTAAGAACCTGTCGCTGCACGACGAGGAGGATAATCTTGTCCTCTCCTTAGAGAACTCCGTCGTTAAGGTGTCGAAGAAATCGAAGCAGACGGCCTCCACCTCTATTACCGATATTGAACAGTGGACCACTGCTTTTACGTCCTATATGAGTGTGCTAATCGACAAGTTCCCAACACGATTGCAGGAACTTTTGCAATATGTGAGTTTAATTAGATGCGCAGCCCGTGTGCACAAAGGGTTAGGATGGGCCATTTATGACTTTAAGTTTCGCCAGAAAGCTAGCGTAAATAAGTCTATTAATTGGTCAGTGGTTGACACTCAGCTTTGGTTAACCATTTTTACTGTGTCGCCAGCGATACTCAAAGAAGAGTATCCGCTTTTTTCCAATGGACCCCAGCGAAATGTGTCTACAACAGGGGACGCGAACAGAGGCACATGCAACTTTTACAATAGGGGCAGCACATGTAATAGAGACCCCTGCTATTTTAGACATGTGTGTAACAGATGTAGTGGATTGCACCCAAGGGTTGACTGCCCGGCCCACCCTGTGCGGCAACCAGAGCGGGAAGGGGGGAGGAAAAAAGATAGTGACCATGGTGGCAGCTCAAAATCAAGTCCCTCTCATCGAAAGTGAGAACAATACTTGCCCCCTCCCGACCCCTATTAATGTACTACGACTTGAGGAAACATTGATTAATCATCCTGATCAGGAATTTGTCTCCAAATTGTGTAATAATCTTAGGTATGGGGCCGATGTGGGTTTTACTGGGAGACGTGTTGCTAGATTCTCTAGGAATCTGCCCACTGCCCTTTCCCAACCAAATATTGTTTCAGAAAACCTTTCCAGGGAAGTGGCCCGGGGGCGAGTTGCGGGTCCTTTCCCCAGCCCACCACTGCCCAATTTCCAGGTGTCACCCATCGGATTGGTCCCCAAAAAACATTCTACTAAGTTTAGGACCATCTTTCACTTATCTTTCCCCAAATCTGGAGAGACGAGTATCAACTCTTCAATCCCCAAGGAGGATTTCAGCCTTCAGTATATAACAATCGACAATGCAATCCAAGGGATTTCGAGCCACGGCCAAGGGTGCTTTCTTGCGAAGACCGACATCGAGTCAGCGTTTCGCCTCATCCCTCTTAGGCCTTCAGATTATGAGCTATTCGGCATTTATTGGGAGGGAAGCTACTACTATGACAAAGTTCTTCCCTTTGGCTTGAGGAGTGCCCCTTTCCTGTTCAATTTACTGTCCGATGCGATAGAGTGGATCCTCCTCAATCAATGTCAGGTTTCGTTTGTTTGTCATATCCTCGATGATTTCTTGATCATCGAACCAGCATTATCCTCTCCTCCTCTAAATTTGCTATGCCAGCAGAGCTTGAATAGCATGCTCTTGACCTTTAGGAATCTGGGTATCCCCACTGCACCCCACAAAACAGAGGGCCCTTCTACTACCCTTGAGTTCATGGGAATTATCCTGGACACCGTCCGGATGGAGGCCAGACTCCCAGCAGATAAGGTAGAACGGATACAGGCCTCCCTTGCCCTCTTTCAAACAAAAAGGACATGCACCCTAAAGGAGTTACAGTCACTCATTGGGACTTTGAACTTTGCATGCAAAGTTATCCCCCCTGGGAGACCCTTTCTTCAGCGCATGATTGAGCTAACTCGTAAAGTCGCTAAACCTCACCACCACATTAAATTAAGCAAGGGTTTCTTCAAGGATCTCACTATGTGGCAACAGTTTATCCACACCTGGAATGGGGCCGGGTTTTTCCTCCCAACTTCATGGCAAGACTCAGACTCCTTAGAACTCCATACTGATGCCTCAGGCACACTTGGGTACGGTGGGATATTAGGTCAGAAATGGTTTCAGGGTAGGTGGGAGACTCCCCACCAGCTCAATGCTCCTGGTATAAGCATTGCCTGGCAAGAGCTATTTGCTCTGGTGGTAGCATGCCACCTATGGGGGGATGAGTTTGCTAATAAGCGTATCGTTTTCTATTGTGACAACCAATCGGTTGTCAGTATAGTAAACTCTAAACGATCCCACATTCCTAGGGTTATGGATCTGGTTCGCCATTTTACCCTCTTAACTTTAAGACATAACTTCTATCCAAGGGCGGAACACATTGAAGGCAAGAAAAATGAAATCGCGGATTCTCTCTCTCGATTTCAGATGGAGCGATTTCGCAGACTGGCCCCTCACGCAGACCCAACCCCATGTCCTGTACCCCTGGCAATGTTGGTGATCTGAATGCCGACATCCAGAAGTACTTACGTCTCTCTGTTGCTGCCTCTACTAAACAAACATATACCTCTGGTGAACGTAGATTTTTGGACTTTTGCACCCTCCACAGCCCACACAGGTCAATTTATTTGCCAACCAATGAAGAGACTCTTATTCAGTATGTTGCCTATTTAGCCAAAACAATTAAACACTCATCCATCAAGGGTTACCTGACTGCAGTTAGACACCTGCATATCCGCTCAGGCTATGACCTGGACCTTAAGAAATTCTTGCGCCTGCAGTCGATTTGCCGCGGCATCAAGCGTTCCCAGGGCGATTCTACCCGCATTCGACTCCCTATTACAATAAACCATTTGAAATTGTTCTTCCAACTTCTTGCAATCCCAACCACCACTCGTTATGACTCCATTATGGTATGGGCAGCCATGACCTTAGCCTTTTTTGGTTTCCTCCGCTTGGGCGAAATGACCTGCAACTCACCCTATTCATGTACACTCCACTTGTCTCCAGGGGATGTAACCTTTTTCCCCAGTATTCAGAACCCTGACCATATGACAGTTAGGATAAAAATATCCAAAACTGACCCATTTCGTTCGGGTCAGACTATTGTTATTGGAAGGACTGACCAGAAGGTCTGCCCTGTTTTAGCTATGACAAATTATTTGTCCTACCGGGGGACCACACTAGGTCCACTCTTTCAGTACTTGTCTGGCGCTCCCCTCACAAAAGCGGGACTTACCTCTGAAACTAGGCAGCTTCTCTCTATGTCAGGCTTTCAGCCTTCTCAGTATGCGGGACATAGCTATAGAATTGGGGCTGCCACAACCTCGGCTTCTGTGGGCCTTCCCCCTTGGCTAATAAAAACACTGGGGCGGTGGTCCTCTGACTGCTATGAAAGATATGTTCAGTGCCCACCTTCCCTTCTTTCTGGGGTTTCCCGTCAGCTGTAAGGTGATACCTTTAATTAGTTAATTCATTACTTATTTTAGGGGTCGGGGTTGTTTCGTCTATGGGGAATACACTTTGTGTATTTGTGGGGATGAAGTGCTCCCTTACAGGCACTCTTGGCCCCATAGACTCACAGAATTGATGGGTTACCATGGTAACCATGAGTCTAAACTCCCTTAGGACTAGGAACCTCTCTCAGGGTATTGTGACCTGCAGCCCTGAGGGGGAGTAGGGACCTTTTCATGGTATTGTGACCTGCAGCCCTGAAAGGGAGTAAGGACCTCTTTCGGGGTATTGTGACTGCAGCCCCGAAGAGGATTAGGAAAACTCCCTTAGGACTAGGAACCTCTCTCAGGGTATTGTGACCTGCAGCCCTGAGGGGGAGTAGGGACCTTTTCAGGGTATTGTGACCTGCAGCCCTGAAAGGGAGTAAGGACCTCTTTTGGGGTATTGTGACTGCAGCCCCGAAGAGGATTAGGAACCTCTCCCAGGGGTTTGTGACCTGCATCCCCGGAGAGGAGGGGGCTTTGACCCCCCATACCAAGCCAGATTAGTGATTCAGTTATTGATGGCATTTAGTTCCACTGGCCAGTGCTATTGGAGTACTTCATTCCCAACCCCTTACCCCACATATCATTGTTGTGTTCTTATTTCTCATGGGTTGGGAGCATTAAATGAAAGAAAAACTCAGTTGAAGAGATGTCGTGTCCTTCTTACGAAACAGCAATACTACTCAAAGGAAATTTGTCCAAACAACTGGGTGGATTTTTGTAAAAGTAAGATTTTAAAACGCTTTTAAAATCCTCTTTAAACAACGTGTACAACAGGGGATTGACAAGAGAGGTGCCAAACCTCATAAAGAGAAAGATCGTATTAACAATCCGGGCTGAACAAGGATCGCAACATTCTCGTCGTCATAGAAAATTCCACTTAGAAAGTACGAAAACCAACTTAAGGTAAAGGCAAGAATCATTGAACCAAAAATGATCACCGCTCTCTTTTGGCCACGGTTTTAAAATCCTCTTTAAACAGCGTGTACAACAAAGGATTGATAAGATAGGTGCCAAACCTCACCAAGAGAAGAATCGTATTAACAATCGGTGGTACATGGATCGCAACATTCTCGTCAAAGAAAATTCCACTTAGAAAGTACGAAAACCAACCTAGAATAAAGGCAAGGATCATTGAGCCAAAAATTATCACCGCTCGCTTTTGGCCCCGTTTTTGCCTCACACGCCCTACACGTGTTATATAAGAGAGCTGTCGACGAATTTTCTTTAGCTGTGATCGAAGGACTGGGAAAATGCGAACGTAGACGATTGCCAGGAGGATACTGACAAGAAGTACCACGAGAAATACGAAACAACAGTAGCTGTAAATAGCGTCGATGCGTCGCTCCTGTGTCAACGTTTGGGTGGAGTCTAGATGATCCAAAACAGTTGAATAAGTGGCATACTCAATGAAAAAATTCAGATGAGGATCAGTGAAGCCACTGTTGTTTGCTTGGAAATGATCTTGCGGTACTGCATTTGGTGGATCATCATCACATAACGCTCAAAAGTGACAATCACCAGAAGCAGTATCGTGGAGAAGGTGATAAACCGAGATGCAAGATCCATGGCAATGCAAGCAGCAATATTGTCTGCAAATGCCATGAGATTGCAGGCAAATATCAAAGGAGTTGCAATCAGTCCTGACAGTAGATCAGACAAGGCCAGACATGCTAGATACAAGTTGGTAGTTGTTCGCAATTGCTTGTTTCTGTAAACCAAAACAATGACCAGTAGACAAGAGAGGACACCCAAAAACACAAGAGGGAGATGGATGTCACTCAAAAATGGAATATGTTTGTTTATGGTATTGAATTCATTTCCCGACAGGTTCATTGTTTTTTTTATCATTGTACTGATTTGGAATGCTACCATTAAATAATGTGTTCTTCACGATTGATTTATATGCAGCCGTCGTTTTGGATATGATAGCGTCCCTTTTATAACTAGCCCTATGCTCCTTGATAACTTAATCGTCTTTAGGCTAGGGCATTTTTTCCTGTGCCCGTACAGACCTTTGCTTACGTGAAACCAATCAGTTTCTGAGTCGTGGAGCAAAGGTTCGTTCTTTGTTAAAACGGGCCGTATTGCAATTCCAAATTAGGCTTGTTATCTTCCTTAGCACTGAAGGAAAAACATAACGCTGCATGTTTCCAGGGACCAGTGATAAACCTGTTCAATAGCAGAAAATTAATCAGTAGTCATTAATAATGTTTTAAACGAGTACTGTGGATCGAGATGCAAGATCGAACATATGGCATTAGTGCAGTGTATCAGCGGGAGCCTATTCTATTTATCATGTGACATTTTGAAGTGTTTTTAATAATCTATATGTCTCTCGATACCGTGAGAGATATTGAAATCATCTTGGAAATGAATATGTCATCAAGTTTAGTTTTAGAAAAATAAACGATATTTTTAATATTTGGCCTAAAGGAGACCCCAAAGCAACAAAATTGACTTTTGTTTAGCTGACTGAAATTACTGTTCTAGTTTTGTAAACTAATAACAAAGCTGTCTTTGGGCATGGAATCCAACGATGCCATTAGGTTGTAATATGAAAGAAAAAAATCGTCTGATTGTGTGTTCGAAAACTCGTTAAAAAATTTTATTTAATTATGCGGGATTGTCATCCTTTTGAAAAACGATCATTCTCTTTTAGAGAAAAGCCGATCTAAAAATAAAGGCAACCTGAAATTATTGAAATGACAAGTCATGCAAAATGTGTTAGTCAAGTTAATAGCTCAACGAGCGAGAGAAATCGAAGCGAAACTGATCATGATATCAAGGAAGTATGCCATCTTGAAATTAAAACTGTAAAACACTTCCTTGCGCCATCTGGTTATGAAGATTCCCCTAGCCGTAACCTAAAGCGATATTCCAATTACACCTTTTGCCCTTCATTATCAGGAAATAAATTTCATTAGCGCGAAAATATTGCTCAATAAAATTAATGTATATTCAGTTTATTTAGGAAATGAAACATTTCAATTTCTGGCAGAGTCATTAACGAGTTTTTTATCGAAAAGAAGATTCATTGAGGCCAATTTTAAAAAATACCGTTTTATCGAAAACAACAATCTTTAGTGCGAATGAAGATTCGTTAACCTGGGCTTAACGTTCAATTAATTACGCAAAGAAAATTTCAATTACAAAAGAGTTTTTAGTTACGTGGTTTCCGACTAATTTCCCACTGGATTTATATGAAAGCTTAAATTTGAAAACGATGCTGCACATGCGCACACTGGTTCCGCAGTAATAGAGCAAAGAGTTCGTCGAAACCGTATCTCAAATGAGCATCGTGGAAATATAGTTAGGGCGTTCGAAGAGAAACGTGAACACGATAACTACCAGAAAAATGTGCAGCGTGGTTTAGGTTTATGCAGACTTACATACCACGATGTTTGAGCGGGGAGTTGATTGAAGGATTGATTGTTACGCTGACTGTATCTCTGTTGTAATGAAATTTTTCTTCCTTTAAATACATTTAGAAGCGTGTAATGTTTGTTCATCCTCTTAAAAGTTTATTATTTCCATTAAATTGAACTGATATTCGCATTAATGAATATTCTTCTCTATGTAAAATGCCTTATTGATGACGTCGAAAATTAAAACGTTTGTCTATTTTCATACAATGATTACACATTTACTTTAACGATAATGAAGGGCAAAAGGTGTAAATTCAAAATAGCAAACGAAGACCGACTTAGAAAATACATTCCGCGACTGTTAGGAGTCAAATACACGAATTTAAATTAAAACAAACGCGCAGGTTCGCCAAACGTTTCTTCGTTTCAACTGCAACACTCTGGACTAAAAGTCCAAATCCATAAACTGAAAGACAAGGTTATTTACGAAGAAAATGTTTAAAAACTTCCGTTCTTTATTTGGATCTTGCGTTACCAATGTAACTTAAACGAAATGTTAAACATTTCCAACGTCAATTGAACCCTGCTTTGCTTATTGCTAGTGGCTTGTTCAGCTAGAGTTTCAACCCAACTGTCATTTGTTTCAAAAATTAGTGCTCTCTAGCCAGCTAACCAACCTTGCATCTTATGTTTCTGTTAAAATGCAACTGAAGTGAAGTTGTGTCAGCATTTATACTGATGTGCAGTTTCTTTTAATTGTAAAGAAACTGACTTTTTAAACTCCCCCGGTTAAAAAATGAAACCAAGCTTCTAAAAATACATTATCTTAGTGGTCATTGCAAATGCATGCATTGAAAATCAAATGCCTGATTCTGATTGGATAACAGGTGTACCGGTGACAGCAGTGAATTGAGGTTAGTTGGGGCTTTTAACGAGGGAATAAATATTCAAATATTCAAGGTGAATGACTGGGGTGTGTTTGTTATTTTATCCGAAGCCCTTAGACAAAGGTCCTTTTTTATTCCATGACAACCTTGTCTTAAAATTAACAATCGGATTGCAGTGCAAATAAATATTCATGCTGTTTTTTCTCCATGTCATTGTCTTCTTCCCATGCCCATGAACACCGTTAAGAAGGAAATATTCTACTGAGAATCAAAATATCAGCGTGCTATACATAATTACACGCCGAAACAATGGCATCGCAAGGGATAAGCGAGACCCTCGCACTTCTGTACTATAAAACCATGATCAGTCATTTTTCTTTACCACGTAGATGTATAAACTGGAACAATGGAAAGGAAATATAAAATACAAATAATAATAGCTTAAAAATGTGAGCATATGCCGTTAAATCTCTCTCTAAACGAGAATCACACTTGAAAGGCACGAAGTCACTATTAACCACGTTTCAACTCGTCAGGCTAAGTCAAACACTCTTTCATTTGGTCATGGTTCGGAATTGGTCGCTTGAGAGAATTCTAACTGTGTTCATATTTGTAAAAATATCCGTATGAAATTTAACCTGGGTGCCAGAGGTTATTTTTTTCGTTTGAAGGAGGGAAATTAAGAGGCGAAGCTGCTGCAGCCCCATTCTCAATTCGTGATACACTTTTGTATGTGTTCTGTCATGGCCAGTTTTAAAGAGTTTCGTCAGATACTACGATGCTGATCTTATTACTGATGAGGATTTTATAATCTTGTACGAGTTGTGTTCTTCACGAAACCCGGATTTTGCTTATTTTTCGTACGATCGCTTTCACTTGGATAACATGAACGACGACGAATTTAAAGGCCGAATTTAGAGTAAGGAATAGGGATCTTCCAACACTGACTCAAGCTCTTAGGATTCCACGCTCATTTCAACTTTCTCAGAGGAGCGTTGTGGATGGTATGGAGGGCCTTTGTATGCTCCTGAAGCAACTTGCATATCCCTGTAGATATGGAGACCTCATTTACTGTTTTGGACGTCCAGTTCCCGTTTTCAGTATGGCTACAAATCATGTCCTCGATTACATTTACAATACTCACAATCATCTCATAACACAATGGAATCACACAATGCTGAGGCCTTTTACTTTAGAAGTATACGCAGAAACTATCCACGGAAAGGGTACTGCATTGGAGAACTGTTTTGGATTTGTGTACGGAACTGTCCGACCTATAGCTCGACCAGGTGAACACCAGCGTATCATGTATAATGGGCATAAGCGAGTACACGCTTTAAAATTGCAGTCACTCTTCCTACGGATTGGACTGATTGGTAACCTATACGGACCAGTAGGTAAGTGAAAATTGTGTGTTTCTTTTGTTGGAATCCAGTCTGCAGGCTTACCTTCTTCTCTCTCATTGACTTCCCTCCAGTTCTTAAGAAACCAGCCTACAGTGCAATCTTTTAAACAGATCCTGCTCCATTTTACTCTAAAATAGACTCTTAAGACCAGCCTCTCATTTTGTAGAATGAATAAAAACAAGCAGATCTAAATAATTTCGATGCAACAAGAAGTGTGAAATAGTTAAAATAATAATAATAAAAAATCATGCAAGGGAAATGGAATGTTCTCTCATCTACCTGTACCCTATATCAGTGTTATATCGTATGGGGAGATAGGGGTAATTCCACTCTAATGTTGCAACTTCAATCTTTACACAATAAAGCTGCAAAAATAATTTTAGATTTGCCCATTGGATCATCTGCTAGTGAGGCCTTAAATAAACTGAAATGGAAAACACTCGCAAGATGTAGGGCCGAGCATGGGGCAACATTTATCTATAAGTGTTTAAATAACTTATTTTCTCATCGTTATAATATTGAATTAAATAAGGATAAACATGATTTTAATACTAGATGTAAAAATAATATCCGTAAGAGTGCATCTAGAAGGAACTGGGGGCATTGGACCTCGACAAATTTTGCCCCAAACGATTGGAATATATTAGACTTTTCAATCAGACAAAGCCCATCCCTACTTAGTTTTAAAAGAGTGTTAAGAAATGTAAATAGTCTTTAGTCTAATTTTTTATATATTCATATATTAGTCTTTATTTTTTTTTTATTTTTTTTTTTTTTGTTTTGTTTTTTTTTTTTTCATTTTCGAGGACTCTTTTGTAAATCACTTATTAGTGAAATTGATTTCCTCAATAAAAATTGAAAACAAAAAAACATTATTCATAACCAAAGCCTGTATATTATTAGAAAATAGGTCACGTGAAATAGATCGACTTAAACTCCATCTAAACAACAAATATCTTTCTGAAGGTTTGTAATAAGATATTCTCTTTTTTATTCTAGAGAGAAAGAGATGATGATGCCAGTATGCTCAAAGATTCTGGACTACTACAAGATCTTGAACAATATGCATTTTCAACAACAGGGCAGCCAATGTGCATGTATTGAGACCTTGTCTACCCCCTAAAGGGTTCATCTGCAGGGCTCCTTTAGAGATGCTTACCTCACCCCTCAGAAGCAGCTTTACAGCCAGTCAATTAAAAGGTGGACTAAGCTAAGTACAGTATTATTTGAGAATTAGTGTAGAACACTTGCTTGGAACAGCAGAGAGGCACCAGGAATTTTTGTAGCTCTTCTTTATTCTTTAAGGAACAGGATCTTCCCTACGTCAACTCTACAACAATTCTACTCTATTCTACGAGTATCAAATCATGCCTTGCTTTATAGTGTGCTGTAAACATGTTTACGACCGTAATTCAACCAAGGCTAGATGGTCCCAACCAGAGATAAGAACTGGTTTTGCCAAAATACACTAACCAGAGAGAACAACACAACTATTCTAAGAAAATAGATAGAAAGGGAAACCAATCAGGCTGATAAAATCCTTGAGTGTTTTCCCTTGATTTCAATATTCGAGGACGACCGAGACAATGTTAAAGGAAGTAGCAAACCTGTCCACAGCACAGCTGTTAACTATAATCTCTGAACAACAGGAAGATGTGAAATAATCGGGAAAATCTTGATATCTTTCAAAACTACCGAAAGGAAATAACAACTGTATTCTAAAATTAAAGTCGAAAATGCACCCTTACATTAGCTTCACAAAACTAGTATTTTTAGTATAAGCATACCAAGCACTGAATACCTTTACACTAAATCAACGCTTACTGATGATCGAAAAGCGCTTAGGATACATGTATCTATGCTGTCTATGTCAACAATATTCAAATTTCGGTCACAGAGGTATTTTCCCGCAATCTTTGCTGGGATATTGGCACTTAACAAGATGTCTTGAGCATTTTCAATGCCCAAGAGTTGTTCAATTTTCGTGAAAATTAATAATTAATAGCTTCGTTTGACTGCCGTATACACTAAAACTAGTAAATTGTTTTCTCTATTTCTGGCATTAGCAACTTGAAGAACTTGAAACGTTTTGTAGGAGTTAGTTATTCATCCGGGTCCAGTTGTGCAAAGCCCGATTAAGCTAATCCTGGGTTAACGTGAACTTTGATTCAAGTTTAATTATTAATGAATAAGGATGTTTCCAAAGGAATTTTTTCCCTTAGTTTTGACTTATACTTTTCCTTAGCCCCTTGAATTAGCTTTTAAGAACATTTTTAACAGTTAGCAAAATGAAAGATGTCTCTTAACTTTTAAACATGCACGGATGATTAGCGTTAATCGCCTTTTGAACAATTGAGCCCCGGTTAGTATGCGATGTTTTTCTCGTATGCTAATTTCCAACGTTCACAAAAGCATAATTGTTATCAACTCTATTGACAC
This sequence comes from Pavona decussata, assembly GCF_977016875.1. Lineage (NCBI taxonomy): Eukaryota > Metazoa > Cnidaria > Anthozoa > Scleractinia > Agariciidae > Pavona > Pavona decussata. The sequence goes on from NW_028145581.1 coordinate 13,209, forward strand.
ACGCTTTTCCGGGAATGTTTTTAAAGCCGTTCAAAAAACTCTCAGCTCGTGTTTTATCGGGTCTAAAACCATTCGGCCGTACCTCGTGGTTTTGACCCGACAAAACACTCCTGCTCGTCTTTTAAACATTACTTAGTCTACAGTCGTTTATTGGCCTGGCTGCCACGAGTCTGTATACCTCAGCCGTAGAGCATCTGAACTAGTAATAGGGTGGTCAAAGGTTCGACTCCTGTGTCACTGACTGAAACAAACTACCTCTATCATTTATTCACCAGACGTAAAACATAATATCACTTTTCTCTCAAACAAATATCTAGTTAGCCTTTCATGGATAAAAGTTTCTAACTGTTTATATTTGAAAAGCGATCGGTCAGCCAAAGTTTTCTTAATTGAAAGTGATGAGTCATCATCTTAAATAGACCAAAGAGATAATAAAATAAAAGAACAGCATATCAAACTTGACTCATTTGAAAAGAAACAGCAACATAAAAAAACAACGCCGGTACTATCTACCTATTGTGGGGTTAAGAGATTAACTACAAATAAGGTACGGGGATTCCCCTGATAAGATTTTTCGACACATTCCTTGTGTAGTAATTGGTATGTATCGAAAACCACAAAGGAACCGCAGCTTATACAGCTCAAGTGCGCTCTGAAGTGTTCTCGAGCTGAAACTGGTCTGGCTTTCACAACTGTCCAGTAGTATTTATTTTTGCAGTTAACTCGAGTGTCTGTTCCATTCTGTGTGTGAGTCAGTTTAGTTTTGAAAGAGGTTCTAAAAAGAATTACCAGATCTCCTTCATACCGTGTAAACGGAAAATGTCATGAATTGTAATCTATTCGAAGCCTAATCTCAAACGGAAATTAAACGGAAGCGTCAAAGGTCGCTTCTAATGACACGCTCTTTGAAATGTATCTTTACAACATTTAAAGGGACCAAGAGAATCGATTCTGCTCCTAAAATCCTTGTTGGCCTTCTCCTTTTTTCAATTAAAAGATCGGTAACTTTAAATCGTCAAACGTAAAAGGTGCACCCCCCCCCCCCCTATTGAGACCCTCCTTAATTTGCCATCTACAAGGCTAGCATAAACCTTTTCTAGCATAAGAGCCCATCCCAATGGCAACTCGTAAATGGCATGGCCTCTCACTAACAATTTAACTAAATTAGCACCTATGGGGATTACGAAATTATAATTTTTGTAATATGCGGGAAAATTTGACTCATTAAGAATATTCCATAATTATAAACTGATCGCAATAGCTTCCCTGGGCCTTCACGAACCAATTCTTAGGATAACTGACGTTTCTGCCTTATAAATCTACAAGATATTTCTGAACGAATATCATCTGTCTCTATAAGAGATACGTTTTCACTGCAGTCACGGGTTACTCCAATACACATCGTTACGTTAACAAAAATGGGTTGGTATACCGATCGTCTCAGACCTTGTTTCTTGCCGGTCCTAACAAACTTGAACGCAAAGGCCTGGTCACTTGTATTTCTGCATTGGTGTTGCTGTGAATGCAAGTGGAAATGTTATTAAACGTACTTAAGAAATGTTAGAAACAAATCAGTGCTCTTCTAGGTACTCTTCTAGTGGCCGAAGTGTTAATTTGCCAACCATCAAACGAATAAAAAAATTAACCGTCACGGGATATATTACCGTGAATTCGAAAACAGAAGGTATACGTATTTTAACCTTCAATATCTAATCCCCTCGAAATCATTAATAATTCATGACGAAAAAAAAATAAATTTCTACCGTAAAGGAAGTTTGGAAGTGTGATCTTAATTATCATAAAATTGGTGAGCTTTTACTCTGAATTTCTCCAAGAATTATTTTATGTTTTGAGAAGATATATCACACACTCCAAAGACTGTTTCTTTCAAGCACCTAAAAGTTGTTTGAAAAACTGTTTATTCACCCACTTCTCTGTGTCTGGAAATTTGATGACAACCCTCCCTTATGTTTTATATTTTACGAGAACGTTTGGCCAAAAGTTCCCAATAGGGTCTGGAAGAGGTTTGTATCACTGACCCATGAATTAGCCAAAACTGAGCGTTCAATTTGTGAAATCAGATGCAACCAAGTGGTGCAGATTCCCGCATTTCACATTAGCTCTCAGTGGTGACTCGAAGTCACAGCCAATATGCCCCAAACTTTTCAAAGTAACCCGATCAGGCAAATCTTTCCTGATTTGTTTTGAATAACCAAAAAGTTGAACACTGAATGATGAGCTTACAATGCCCTCTGTGACATTGACATTAGCTTAACCAAGGCTCGCAGTTTACTGTCACTTTCGCTCAAAAGCCACAGGGCCAATGGGCCTAATACGCTAATACTCCTCTCCTAAATTAAGATGTTTTCAACGTATTATTCCTTATAATAGTCTTTTGCTGGAATAACTATAGACTATTGTTAAGAAACATTCCTTAAGATACCCCTTAAATTAGGAGGGCTCCGTCAGATTTTTTTTTTTTTTTAGAACTTAACGGTAAAGTAGAAAAGAACAGAGTTTTTGTTCATGAGCGTGACTCACCTCAAACACAAGTTTCCAATCTTGATTTTCTTTTGCTGCTTTCAGTGCGTACTGAATTCGGCTGTGTGGGTCAGTAAATTGAATACACTTTGATCCCCGCCTTCCTTTGAAATTCATTATCTGAAATCCTTAATGAAATAGTATTTAATTGCAATTAAAAACATCTTTCAACCTTTATGGATCCCTGAATAGCCCTCGTAAGATCTTCTTCTCCCAAAAAGTCATAAATCCTTCAAGGCTTCTATTACACCGTAATCGTTTGGAGACGGAGGTTGGACAATTATATTCTCCGAATCGTTTATCCTTGTGAGATGATCTCAGGACGGGGTACTGTACATTACGTGCGCACTAGAGTGGCTTTCAATTAAGGGGCGGAGTCAGTTGCTTTGGTATTACTTAACTGCGCTCTGTGATTGGCTGACAATTTCCTTTTTGAATCCCAATAACCCTCGTAAGATCTACGTTTCACGCATAGCAAGAGAGGGTGATCCTCTCTTGCGCATAGTCATAAACTGTACAAAAATATCTCTTAAAGGAGGCACCGTCCTCAACTTCGAGCACACAAGTTTGTCGGGCTCACCTGTCATGTGCGTGTACTTACCAGTGTTGGTGAATCTTTTCCATTTTAATGTACATCGGCGCTCTCCAGACGAAGCTGTACAAAGCACTCCAAGGGCACTCCCATTTGCGCATTTCAAACGCTCTTCTCTGAAGACGGAGCTAAGATAATATGAGGGCTGAGGTTTAGGGTTGACCTCCAAACAGGCCGTCAACAAAAACACGACCACAGCCTGAGAATAGAAAAATACAACGCCGCGCGTGAAATTTCAAGTCAATAGGGACCTTAAGATTGAAGTTTGTTTTCGTTTCCCGCAAACGGCAAAATTCTAAAAGTCACGTGACTCCGATCCTGCCGTCCCGTTTGAGGTTCAGGTTTCATCGTCAAGGACACTGTTTAGAGGTAAGTGATTACGGCAGAGTTTTTCGCTGGTTTTAAAACTTTAAAGGGACGTTTAAACGTCAAATTTACTGTTTTTAAAGAGTTATCTCGATGAATTTAGAGATTTTTTTGATTCAGTTACGAGATGACAAAAATTAAATTTAAAACAACAACAGCTAGCTCGATACTATCCTCCTTGCAGCAGCCATCATGCTTGTTTTCCTGAAAATAAGCCATGATGCGTACGTAAAAAGTACCCTTCGATCTTAAGGCCCGGATTATGTACATACAGCGAACTCCGAACTGCAAACTGCTGGTCGAGGTTTGCGGTTTGCGGTATACAAAGGAAACTCTTAATCTTAAGGTCCCTAATATTCACTTCCAGTTGGACGTGTAATTGTTTAGTGCAGAATCTATTTAGTGACAGCTGTAAAGTGATTCAACAAAACCAGACAGCCGGAAATACGTCTGCGTTCACAGCCTGAGTAGACCGTGAATGTATGTGCCGCTCGAGCAAACTTCCTGTGGCAAGTTTTAGTGACCATCTTTGTTACTCGTGTCCAAATTTTAGCTGACAAATGCATTTTTTAGGGACAAGCTGGGGCACTAGTTTTATGTGTAAAAGGAAAAAATGTCATGCAAACTTTTGATACAATTGTTTCCTCTCGGCACTTTGTGCCGTGTTTGTAAAGCTTTTTTTTCGTTTTCCGAAAAAGTTTCCCATCAGGTAACCTTAGCATGAGGCCTTCCTGAGGGGAGGGTGGAGGGGGACAAAATGGGTAGGAAGGGCTAACTTCTTTTATTCTAAGAAGTATTAGAGACAAAGACTTATGACGAACTGTAATCAATGCATTTATAAACAAGAGCTCCTTGGAAAAGATGGCCTGCAATAGCCGCTGTTCCGTAATGAGTTTATTGCGTGCCTGCGAGATAGGCAACGTAAAAAGCTGTTATCTCCAGAAATATTTCTTCGTGCATTTTTTTTAATACCGCTGTCAAAAGAAATGACATTCGAACTCTAGTTAGGGGTTAGGCTGTCATCATCCGGCGAGCGAGGGAATCCGTCAGTTGCAGCTGACAAGTTTCAAACGCTTTTAAAACACATTTTTCAATCAAGGCGGTCAAACCTTATATAGTTATAGTTCTTTGGTAACTACTGAAGAAATTTTTTCAGAGCATGTGTTCTGGGGAGGATAAAAATGAGATGGTAGATCCACAGTAATAACGGTGACTAGAGCAATACGGAGACATAGGACCGGTTGAGACTTAGCTTGGCCTTGTTTAGCTTTGATCACAATATAGGTAAGCCATAAGCCAAGCAAGAATCAAACGTTTTTTTTTTGTTTTTTTTTTCCTGTACTGTGCCGGGCAATTAAACAGCTCGTTCAGTCCCAGACATGGGGCATTAGCCGACCTAGTTTTACAAAAAATCCGAATGCCCACGGGGCCGGTTAGTCCTGGTGGAGTGTGCAGTGCTGGAAATGACTGATGCATTAAAACAGACTCTCCCAACTTGTGCCTCTAGAAATATACCTAAAACAGTGTGGAGAATATCCATTTCGATATTGGAGCTCAAGAATTGACGAACATTTTTTTTTTCCCACGGGTCTTTTCAAACAACTTGTCAACGATCGTACAGTCTTGGTTCCAGTTAATGAAGGTATTACTTACATTTCCTTATATTTAGAATTGGAAGAAGCAGACTTTCTTAGACAACAATGGATGTGCTCCTTCCGTTGCGTGCAATGGTCACTACTCGGGTGAACTTATATTGCGACGTCTAAATATTGCGTGCAACGTAAAATCTTGTTCTCTCCAAAAACATTTCGTGATGTGTTTGTTCTGATAAAGTGCGCCTCGCGTGATTAAGACGCGTGTTTCAATCAAGACGGTCGAACCATAGTTCTTTGGTAACTAAAGAAATTGTTTCAGAAGCTGATTAATTCAACACGAGAATGTCTCAGTGCTGTTGTCCTTTTTTATGGAATGAGAAGTTGCCTTCCAAGCACGGTTTTCTTTTCTTTTCTTTTCTTTTCTTTTCTTTTCTCTTCTCTTCTTTTCTTGTTATATTTACAATATCAATATAAAAGCGGGAAAAAATTCCTTCGCGCGTACGCACCACTTACGAGCAACAACAAATAATCTCGAAATGAGACCTCACTATTATTCTGCAAACTGGATAGCTGCCACCAAAAAATTCAATAAACTAAAAAGGATTGGATTTTTTATTCAAACATTAAATGGTTTTTGCCGAACATTTGCAAATTGGCAAAGTATAATTTCGAAATGATAGTGAACCTAACCGCAGACTAGAAAAGTCTATTGAACCGCTGGACAGCTGTCAATAAACTTAACTAGAACTGAAAAAAACATTTCAAATCCGAACATTATAGATGGTCTTCAGTGCAAGCGTTTGCGAGAATCGACGAGCATAGCGTTTTCTCTCTTGTTACGAGTACGAGCATTGTTCAAATTTGTTTTCCGACTCCACCTACTTAAAGACGAGCAGGTAGCACTTTTGAGAATTACGTACCCTATCAAAGAGGTCTTTTTTCCGGTTCAACTTGGCGAGTGGTCTAGTGTGCTTAGTGGAGTTTCTCACTCGTGATTTATCTAACGGACTCTTCAACTGAGTGAGGTGAAGTTAACAAAAATTACTGCAACTAACGCAAGTTCACGCCGAGTGAAGCCAGAAAACGTTTTTTGCAACGGAGATAATTAAATCTAAAGAACCTCTCGTCTAAAAAAGGGGCTTCGGAAATATCCCCATGCCCGTGAAAAGCTTCCTTGCAAAACTTAAGGCATCTTCACTTACCGACAAATTAAGCTGCGCATGCATTTAGTCTGCACTCTTGTTTCCCACGTCGACTGGGAAGATCACTACGGTTCTAGTGCTAAATACATCCCTTTTTAACGGATATCGATTTCCGCTCCATGAAGGCCTCGGTTCAGATTACTTCGCAGCACCTTTAACAAAGGATACCACCCAGGTTGCTACTGCAAGGTATTTTGGTGGATTAATGGGCTTTTGTTCACAACGCTAACAGCGATTTTCAGTGTTACGTGCGTGGCGGAGAGTAGCGACTATCTTTCAACATGCCACCAGTTGACATGCTATGTCAACAGCTAAAGGACCGTTGAAACTAACAAGCTGATAACTTTGCGAGTATTGGCAAGAGAAAAGGTAAATAAACTAAAATTACTGACCCGAGACTCAATGGTTGGAGAGGTGTTAACCTTACTCGGCTCTTAATTAAAAAGAAAATAAACATTTTAAATGCTTTCGATTGCTCTCCATAGATGATCCATGACTTCCGGTAGAATTCTGCCACTTCTGTTCGCAAGGAGTTGACATTCAAAACAGCCAATTTATCGATCTCGGATTGACTTCTTGATATTCCCCACGTCATTTTCGTGATACGAAAACCTTTTTTCATCACCGAAATTGGAGTTCAACTGCACATTACAGCAATTACTACTCAATACGCTGAATTCGTGAGTGGAACTCTTCAGCTACCAAGCACAAATTTCCTCCAAAACTCTTACCTCCGTAGCTGTGAAAGGTCTGACGTAAAGCCAGACGTAGTGCAAGTAGTCAAAACTGGCAGTTATTGCTGAGATAATCTGTCTTCATGTCTTATCTAAAATCAACTTCCCGGGAGGTTCTTACCAGTTTGTGATTAACTGGTCGCTGATAATTAAGGGAGGTCAAAAACAAAATAAAAAGATATTCCAGGGTCAGGTTATTGCTAGCCTCCCACGCAGTCGTTTTAGGGTACTCGTATGAAAACTTGTATCGGGGGATTCGTACTAAAATTCCTAGAGACAGTTGTTGATACGGAATTGATAAAGGTCAGTGATTGGTTTCATTCTAATAAATTAAACATTAAACACAAAGAAATCAAACTATGTTATCTTCCATCCCTACCAAAAAAACAAAAAAAAATTAATTATCAAGTTCAGATCAATTTATTTGATCCCAACACCGCTAGCGAAGTTCACCTGGAACGACATGCAGGATTACGTAAAATATATGAACACACTAATCGATACTGAAATTTACTTGGAAATATCATATTGATTATGTTACCTCTAAGATTAACAGAATTATTGGTATTATAGCGAGATTGAGACATTTTATCCCTCTGAGTACTTTACTAACTATTTATCGATCTCTGATTGCCCCGTACTTGTCATACGGCATAATCGCCTAGAGACAGGTTACGAAATCAAATTTGCGTAAAATCTTACTCTTGAAGAAGCGCGCCTTTCGTTTGATGCATTTTTTTCCTAACAGAGATCACACCCTTCCTTTGTTCTTTTCTTCTAATATCTTGCCAAGTAATTTTCTTTATTTTAATTAAAATTCGAGCCGGTTTCGATCTTTGTGCCTGATGTTGCCCATGACTCTGTACATTTAAACCTTCAAAATCTCTACCGCCTTTCAAATCACATTCACTCGCATAACACAAAGTTCTCTTCTGCTGGTAATTACTATGTTAAACTATCCAGAACAAACGTAGTGCGGGATTCTATCGCTAGATTAGGACCAAATCTATGGAATTCTCTGCGTAAAAACTTTTATATTTTTTATAGTCTTTCCAATTAGTAGGGCACTTGTGCGCGGCTATCCAGATTTGAGACTTAAATAAAGTTGTTATTATTATTATTATTATTATTATTATTATTATTATTATTATTATTATTAATTATTATCATTATCATTATCATTATCATTATCATTATCATTATCATTATCATTATCATTATCATTATCATTATCATTATCATTATCATTATCATTATCATTATCATTATCATTATCATTATCATTATCATTATCATTATCATTATCATTATCATTATCATTATCATTATCATTATCATTATCATTATCATTATTATTATTATTATTATTATTATTATTATTATTATTATTATTATTATTATTATTATTATTATTATTATTATTATTATTATTATTATACTACACGTGAGATCCCCCGTAAGCGTTTTAAAAAAGTAACCCACAATATGTTTCTGTCTTTTCTGGCTTCGAAGCGATGTGTACATTGATTCGCCTTCCATTATTATTCAGAAACTAATACATCAACATTTTCACAATGACTTCCAAATGCTAATTTTGTTGTTTATTTTATTATATCTATGCTAAAATTGCACCATCGACACTATTCTTGCATTTGCTCTATAATGTCTACCCTTGTATTGTATAAACGATCTATACCTTTCTTTCTTTTCTACATGTATATGTTAATATATTAATGGCTACCTTTCATTTTTTTTTTCTTTCATTTTGTGCAAATTTGACAAGCTGTTATGACAACCTTCTCTCCAGTTCTGTCGCTTCCCGCCTCGACCAGCCAATTCTATTGGCGGGAAGCGACCATTTGTACTTTTTTTGTCAAGTGAAGTTAAAGTATTACCTCCTTCTATGGGGAGGAGGTAATGCAAGTCCCCTAAAAACGACTGTGTAAGAGGCAGGGATAGCGCATACTTCAATGCGCGTTAGTGGTCCAATCCAGGCTTAAGCTATCCAATGAAAAGGTTATCCAGGTGTTTATTTTCCTTTGGAATGTGGATGCTGTAGACTCCCTTCGTTTGCGAATCGATAACTGCCACGTAACAAATAAACTTAGGACACTCCTTGACTTACGCTTGTCTTAACTTATTAAATGTTTAAGGTATCGTTCATAAATAAATTTAGACTATACCCTAGAAAGGTTCTAAATCTTCCTCCTCGAGATATAACAAAACTCGGTTATATCTTGAGATATAAACATGTTAAGCCTAGAGAATCACCAAAGATATAATTCTAGGAGATAAATCCTATTCCGTATAAAGACCTCTCATGTTCTTTATTGTGCTAACAGTAACAACCTCTTAAATTTTCAAGAAAGCTCTTAACAGGTTCTTTTAAGAAGACCTTTTAGTCTAAGATCTGCCTTAATTTAATTTTCCTCTTTTCTTAGAAGGTGAAAGCAGATATTTTTCACCCGGCAAAACCTAATAGGTCCTGCAAAATAAATAAATTCCCAGTAACCAACCCAAACTATAAGCCTTGATTCCGTAAAATCTGACAGTTAAGCTTTTCAGCTTTACTTACTGCAGAGATGTGTTTTAAATCCATTTAGTTCATCCACTTGTCCTCAGGAACCTCAAATGAATAGATCAGTACGGCTCTGATGTTAAATAGGCACGCACACGAAATGCTTTTATAAAGGTCGCCTGCTCGGTATGTTAAAAATGATTCAGATTGCCTGTAGCTACGTGACACTGACCACATTCCACTCTCCGAGGAAAATCAAAACAACTTTTGCTTTAATTCTCTCGCCTAGGTACTTATCCAGTGGAATTAAAACAAATCTTCTTTCTCCTTTTTTTTTTTTTTTTTTGGTGAGTTATTATTCATGAGAGTATGCCGTAATAAAACGTAGCTCAGCCTCCTAGTTACGCTTGTCCGTAACTTATTAAATGCGTAAGGTATCGTTTATAAGAGATACTCTAGGAAGGTTCTATATTCTCCCCTGTTATACTTGAGATTTTAAGCATGTTAAGCCTTGATAATCACCAAAGATATAATTGTAGGAGGTAAATCCTATTCTTATATGAATCTCTCATGCTCTAATGATTGTGCTAACAGTAAGCACCTCCTAAATTTTTAAGACGCTCAACAGGTTTTTTACGAAGACCCCTAGCCTTAATTTTTCTCTTGTTTTAGGTCAAAGCTTTTTTTTTTTTTTTTCACTAGGCAAAACCTTACGTACTGCAACGCACCAAAACCTCGAAAATTCCCAATATAACCAAAGCAATTTGTAAGCCCTGATTCATTAAACAATTAAGCTGTCTAGCTTTAGTTACTGCAGAGATGAGTTTTAAATCCATTTAGTTCGTCCACTTGTCCTCAGGAACCTCTACTAAATGGGTCAATTCGGCTCTAATGTTAACTACGCACGTACACAAAAAGTTTTTACTGAAAGGTCTTTGGGTTGGTACGTTAAAAATGATTTCGGCAGATTCTCTACAGCTACGTATCACGAATTATCGTCAAAGATACCGCCTTCTTCAAAACTCACCTAAGAACCGATAACTTAAAAATCATGACTCGCGCTCATCTGAAAGTACATATTTCCGTGTAAATGACACCTGATAGAAGCCTTTTCGGTGTTTAAGAATAATAGAAGAGCGATCCACAGACTAGTTGTCCACTGTCCAGCAAAATAAAACAACAACAACAACCGAACAAAAACAAAACTAGCTTTAATCCTCTCGCCAAGGTGTTTATCCAGTGTTGTTTAATTTGTTTGAATGTTTGTACTTTGTCAGCCTTTGAATCTTTGAAATCGAGCCTAAGTAATAACGACTCTAAATTCTTTTTCAGTGACCTGTTAACAAGCTTATCTCATCGTTAGCAACGTCTCCCGCAATCACCCGCAATTAATTAACAATTACTCACCTCAGTGGAGGTGAAGAGTGAAGCTGCGAGGTAAATATACTTCACTTTCACCGACACTGAGGTGAATAATTGTTTTAGTATATACCACACAAGTTGAATAACTAGTAGACCAAAAAAAATTATTTTACTTCTGACAATATACCAAAAAATGGTATGATTTTAAATTCTCGCGCACCTCGCGGTAAGCGATTTCTTATTGTAGAAAGTTCCATCTCGCTTTCTTGCAGACAAATAAAACTTTTGGAGACAATTGTTTAGTTCCTACGATGTCATTTCTTCAATTTTTCTGTGAAATTCGTCTTGTTGTTGAAACCATGCTGAAAAATTTAGATGTTTCAGTGTTTCCATTGTAATTTTAGTGCGCGGAAGTTTTCGTAAACAAGGGATTGTATTTTCATTTTTCGCCTTAGAATACGAGGTTGAAAAGATTAAATAACTTACCATTTCTTGAATGCCGTCAAACCAAACTTTGTTGCCATTTTTGAATTTTTTGTTTTTAACAGCCGCCTCGTTTATCGAAATAATTTCCTCTTAAGCAACTGTGAGGGAAATGCATGTTAACCCTTGAGAATTACCACAGATGTATTTGTAGAAGATAAATCCCATTCGTATATAGACCTCTTATGCTCTAATTATTGCGAAACAGAAAAGAAAACACTCCTAGTTAAAAAGCTCAACAGGTTTCTTACGAAGAGATCCTAGTTTAATTTTTTTCCTTTTTTTAGGAGGTGAAAGCTGCGTTTAAAACCATTATAGGTCCTGCAACATACCAAAAAAATCGATATTACCAACGCAATTTGTAAGCATTGATCAATTCCTAAAAGTCTATGTCCAGCTTTACTTACTGTAGAGATGAGTTTTAAATCCATTTAGTTCGTCCACTTGTCCTCAGGAACCTCAAGTGAATAGGTCAATTCAGCTCTAATGTTAACTAGGCACGTAGATGAAATGTTTTTATAAAGGTCTCCGGCCTCGTGGTATGTTAAAAATGATTCCGGCAGATTCTCTACAGCTACGTATCACGAATTATTGTCACGGATACCGTCTTCTTTTAAATACACCTAAAAACCAATAAGGTAAAAATCATGACTTGTGCTCACTCAGAAGGTATATATTTCCATGTAAATGACAGCTTAGAGACGCCTTTTCGGTGTTTAAGGCATCAAAAGCTAATTTAAAAGGATAAGTTTTCAGTGAGGATTTAATTAAAATACTGCAGTGATCTAGATTTCCCTATCGCAAGAGGTAAAGCATTCCACAGTGCGGGAGCCGTGGCGGCAAAAGACCTATCACCAAATGATCACAACATTTTCACACAAGGGAAGTCTAGTAGAATTCCATCACAGTTTGAGCGTCAGTGATAGGCAGATTGTTTCCTTATTGATATGTAAACACTTGAGTTATGTATATGCACTTACCTGAACTGATCACGTAGGCGATCTAACAGTATGCATAACTGACTCACTTGATACGCCTCGTTGGCTGGCGCAGCGGACTTCAAAACGGGAAATAAAAATGACGAGATATACTGCATAGCATAAAATATTTTGCAGAATCTGAATTTTTTCTTGCAATTTGTGCGATTTTGCCTTCAATCCTAATAAAAATAAACATATCCCAAGGCCCTGATACCTCTCTCAAGACCGTGTTTCCACCAGTACATTGCGAAGAAAGAAAAGCCTTCCAGTGCAAAAAGTGAGGACAGCCTGTAAAAAAATTTCCATATAAAAGCCTGTAGCTAGATTCACCAACATGTATCCTAAGTATTGTTTGAATAAGTGAACGACCATCGTAGTTATGTGCGTAAATTATGCAGTTGCTGCTCTCCTTCCCAAGGACAAAATGTCAATTTCCAGTAAATGGAAGCGAAATTTGAAAACAAGTCAATTAATGAATCAAATTTATAGGAGGAATATAGCGGCGCAGCTTGAACAAAAACAAATCCTTCGTTAGTTATCGGTTTTGCCAATGATCGCGATGAACAATTCGATCGAAATAAAATCTTCATGGATGATATTTATAAATTATTACAAAACAATCCCTGGTTGGCTAAGCTTTGCAAATCGATCGATAACTGCCACACGACAAGTAAGCTTGGGAGACTCTTCAGTTCGGCTTGTCATAAGGTATGAATCAGAAGTTAGGATATACCCTAAGAAGGTTCTAAATTTTCCTCTTTCTGTTATATCTTGAGAGAAATGCATGTTAAGCCTTGAATCACCAAATATATAATTTTAGGAGATAAATCCCATTCGTATATAGACCTCTCATGCTCTAATTATTGTGCTAACTGTAAGCACCTCCTAAATTTTTAAGAAAGCTCTTAGCAACCTTTTTACGAAGACATCCTAGTCTAAGACGTGCCTTTAATTTGTGAAAGCAAATATTTTTTTCACCTGGCAAAACCTTAATAGGTCCTGCGAAACACCAAAAAAATCATGAACTCCCAATATAACCAACCCAAATTGTAAGCCTTGATTCTTTAAAATCTAACAGTTAAGCTATCTAGCCGTTTACTTACTGTAGAGATGTGTTTTAAATCCATTTAGTAGTTCGTCCACTTGTCCTCAGGATCCTCGATCAACTGAATAGATCAATTCGGCTCTAATGTTAAATACGCACATACACGAAATGTCAGTTTATAAAGGTCGGTTGGCATCAGATTTCCTATTCAAAGAGTTATTGTTACTGGGAGGACACCACCTTCTTCAACATGTCTAAAATCCGGTTTTAGAAAAGAATGTCCCCACTGATTTGTACCCAACTGTAAAACAACAATGTCTGAGGCAAAGGACTGAACTATCTTCAAATCATATTGAAGAACTTTAGCAATAGTTCTTCCCCCTATGCTATGCCATTTGATACAAAGATCCCCAGGTATGTGCAAGTTTTCCGTAAATTTCTGATCAGTTAAAATTGTGACAAAGAAAATCGTGGAAACGGCGAATAAATGGGTAGACGAGAACTGAAACTCGTGTCGGTGCCATAATAGAAAGGAAAAAGCCGAAATCCAAAATTTGAAACAAATATAAACTAAAGGAGTTAAGGTCTCCAACAATGAGAAAGAAAACAATTAATGAGCTACTTGCCTGAAAAGATATTTCTTGGCGAATTGTTAAAGAGATTTCTGGGGATCTGTTCAATCTGATGGCGAGGAGAAGAAGGAAGACTACCTCGGCAAAATTTCTATTTCATAATCACGCTGATCATTTGCTATAAGCTCATTGGCTACACTTACGGTGCTATCCGCACCTGGTACGACCCACCTCCACCGGATTATCACGTGAACCCCACGCCTCGATATAAATTACATTATGTCGGGCCATAATGTTTGCTTTTGTACAAATATAGCTTGTTGACTGATTTCTTCCGTTCTAGGAAAAACCAGGATTGTGAAGGAATAGTAAGAACGTGATCCACAGAACAGTTCTTGGCTCACTATCAACTTTTTTTTTTTTTTTTGTTTAACGCTCATCCGGTATTTTATTAGTTTGTTTGTTCGTTAGGTTATTTTGAATCTTAACTTTTAACGGAAATAACAGCTGATAAAAAACCAAAAGGAAGTTCATACAGGATGAGCAAGATCTCTTCCAAAATAGTCACCAAGTGAAAGTTAAACTATATGTAAATTAAAATAATTCTTTTTCTTTTCTTCTTCTTCTTCTTCTTCTTCTTCTTCTTCTTCTTCTTCTTCTTCTTCTTCTTCTTCTTCTTCTTCTTCTTCTTCTTCTTCTTCTTCACGTAAAAGGTATAAACTGTGAACGATAAGACTCAACACCTTCCTGGTAAAATGTTCTTCTTGTTAGGAAATAAAGGCACGTGCGGTTTCTAGGCTATAAAATTTTTCAATACTCAGTATCTCTTCAAGTTCCGCCTCAAAATCTAGCCTTCAGGAAACAATATATCTACAGCAACTACTCAATCTGAATCTCTATTTTTGACCTTGCATGTTATTTTTTTCTCAAATGTTTATAGATTTCGCGTTTCCCGTCTAATAGTTTCAACCGTAATTGTATCAACCGTCTCACAGTCTTCAAACATTATATGTAGCAACTCCGTAATGAGGAAGCCTTATTCTTTAAGCCCTATGGTTTCTCCTAAGGCTTCCTCGCCACTTCCTCTGTAATATATATCTTTTTTACTTTTATTTTGCTTTTTTTGTAATTGGTAAATAAACAAACTTGAACTTGAACTTGAACTTGAACATTTCTCGCAGACAAACGGAAAAAAATTCGCCTCTTCTCTCTTTCGAAAAGCGATCAAATATCTTGGTTTGTTGTTGGTTCTCGTCCTTGCTCCGAGAGGTTTTTCTCCGTTACTCCGGTTTTCCAATCTCTCCTCAAACGCCCAACATTTCTAAATTCCAATTCGATCTGGAAAGTGTCCCTAATTAGTGCTCTGCGCTGATACATTGACATTGATTGATTTATTTTATTTTATCTGTACACTCCCTTAAAAACTAAACCCATGTTCACTGCATGACTGATACCAAGAGCAAAACCATACCCAGTTACACACCAAAATGTTCGGCGGAAGCACCTACAATACTGGTTAGGTTTGTTGAAGTCAACCTGAAAAAGTCCAACCCACATATGAATGCGAATCCATGAATTGAACCCAGGTCACATTGGTGGGAGAAGAGTGCTCTCACCACTGCGTCAGATCTCTGGTCTCCTCGCCGAGCGAATTCTCCCAAGCTCTGCTCATAAAGATTGTGTAGTACCAGCCACTTATAATACAGTACTTCCTGTTTTTCCTCACACATTGATATTCACAAGCGTTATATTAAAGCTAATAAACTTAGTATTTAACGCCAGACATTC
The DNA here is from genome assembly GCF_977016875.1 of Pavona decussata. Taxonomy (NCBI): domain Eukaryota; kingdom Metazoa; phylum Cnidaria; class Anthozoa; order Scleractinia; family Agariciidae; genus Pavona; species Pavona decussata. The sequence goes on from NW_028145581.1 coordinate 28,987, forward strand.
TTTTATCAGCTTTTTGTAGCAGCCTTTCAGTAATTCGCTTTCCGGCTCTGCCAAAACTGACCCTGGTGCATAGTATTGGAACAATTCTGGCTATTTTTGTCCGGGTTCAGTTATGACAGAATACACAGAATATCAGTTACCAAAAGAATACAATTCCAGGTCTTCCCATTCAAACGAAAAGCTTCCCAAACGGAATCCAATTTCCCTTATTTTGAGCGAGCTGTATTCCGTTCATTCCGTTATCGGTTTTCAGCATACTATTCTGTTCAATACGAAAACCAGAGTAGGTCTTAAAAGAACATGAACACCGTGCATTTCGTGTACTCGGTCATTCCGGGATCACGAGTTTCGAAGAATGCGCCCTTATGCCGCCGATACGAGGCATAAACCGGAAAGGAAAAACTATTTACGTAGAGCAACACCTGTAAAACTCCGCGCGGATTGATTTTGTTGAACAGCCGTCGATCCGCCATCCAGTTTCCTGAAGTATCATTAGAAGGCTAAACTAGTGCTTACGCAGGGATCAGGGATTTGTTTTACAAGTGATAGTTGCATGCATACCTAGTGAATATATGCACAAAACATAAACCATACAACACGTTTACGGATTTACTTAAAGGAAACAAGTTACATGCTTCAGCAAGGAGTGAATGGCCGGGGCGTGAAGCACATGCGTAAAATATTTTATTTTATATTTTAAACATTTACACGGGCGTGACGTGTTAATTTCGTGAGAGACAACTAATATGAGAAGTCTGCATCACAGGATATCCCATGCACGGGTCTTAATCGATACCATGACTGCGATGTTGGCTCAAGTTCAACTTCACAGCAGGTTTTTTATTCGATACACCCGTCAATTGCTTCAAAGGATGACAAACTTGAAGCTGACTTTTTTTAGTAAAACCATCAAGCCTGTTACATCAGTGAAGGACTTGGGAGACATCTTGGATTCCCACTTGACATCTAATGACTGCCATATTTAGTAAATTAGTCTCGCGAATATTAGTTCAGTTTACGCCCTTGTAATCAGTAAACTTGTGTATTGCGGTCTAACACATCTGCTACATGCAAACATAAAGAAGCTGGCCAGGCTGTTCAAAACTTTACTTGCAACTGATAATGACGAAACGGTCGTAAGGCACTCCAACCTTACACCAGCTTCATTGGCTGCCAGTAAAATATCTACTAATCTATAAAATCTGGTCAATTTATAAAATTGCTGTCAATCGGAATTTTACAAACTTTTTATAGCTCCCGCAAAATTTATTCATAGAAAATTTTTATTTTGTTAATTTTTTAGATATCCATTGCTAGTGTATTTGAATATGAAACACTTATCATAAGTTTACAGACTTAGGAGAAACCCTGTAAAAGGGGTACGCCGTTTGTCGATTTACAGCGAACATCCGATTTACCGATTGTTCTGTAATTTCTGTGTGCTACTATAAAAAAAAAGGAGAAGAAGAAAGAAAGAATGCACGCCCGGCTGTATAGGGAGTATGGAGCAACCATATTCAATTGTGTAATGTCGCCTTTGTCGATTCAAGTTTATGTAACAAACCGAAAAGGCGTCTGCTCTGTGATTGTACAGCCTTGATTTATCAAGAAAGTAAATACTGTTTGTTGTCACAAACACTCTTTTCTTTTTATACTGGAACATTGTTTTTCCAGCCCAGACTGAATATTCTTATTTCTCTAAAGATGTTAGGCTAAAAATATTCTTATGACTACATGTATTCTTAGATTATAGCGTATGACATTTTCTTTTTAGAATGTATTGGTGTATCGATTACAAGTGTTTGGTGCCCAGAACTGTATCGAACTGTCCTTAGCCTCGAATTTTGGTTAGTGCAGGTTTTTATCGTTTTATTGGCTAGTTTTACCGTTTAGAGAAAGAAAGATTTTTATAGTTTAGTTAAAAGATGTAATTGTAAATTGTATTTACAAATTTTCAACACACAAAAATATATTCTTTTCAAAATCTCAGCCTAGGCTTATTCTTAAAATATTAGTAAAATTTCGCAAATTTCAGCCTCGATGTTCTTAGAAAACAACTTCTCATAAAAATAAAAACGACTGTAGCCTGGGTTCAATCTCAACGGTAAGTGCTATAATTTTGAAATTCATTCCATGTCTTTAACGAAGAAATACGAACAACAATCTTGTTATATGCAGGATTAAATTATTCTGATGGGAGGAAAACTCAGTAAGATATGTCACGTCCTTCTTACGAAAGAGCGATACTACTGAAGGTAATTTTGTCCAAACAACTTGGTGGATTTTTGTAAAAGTACAATATTAAAACGGTTTTAAAATCCTCTTTAAACAACGTGTACAACAGAGGATTGATAAAAGAGGTGCCAAACCTCATAAAGAGAAGAATCGTATTAACAATCCGGGTATAACTTGGATCGCAACATTCTCGTCATAAAAAAATTCCACATAGAAAGTATGAAAACCAACCCAAGATAAAGGGAAGAATCATTGAGCCAAAAATGATCATCGCTCGCTTTTGCCCGCGTTTTTGCCTCACACGCCTCTCTGTAATATGAGAGAGCTGTTGACGAATTTTATTTAGTTGTGATCGGAGGACAAGGAAAATGAGAACGTAGAGGATAACAGGAAGCACCACGAGGAATACGAAACAACAGTAGCTGTGAATAGCGTCCATACGTCGCTCGTAAGTCAGCGTTTGCGTGGAGTCTAGGCTGATCCAAAACAGCTCAATAAATCAGGGGCACCCAACAGATCGTTTCGGTAAATTATCTGTTCGGAAGGCCCTTAATCCCCTACAATTTTCTAGAGGAAATTTCCACCACGAACTTTCGTGATATGGGAAATTTAAGGCCTGGTGTTTTCGGATTGATAAAAATGTTGGTTCGGGTACCGAAAAAAGGTCAGCTAAGATTTTCGGAAAGGAAATAAGACCTAAGGTTTTCGAGAAATGGACAAAAATGTCCTACTAATTTCGAAAAGACTCAAGTTCCCCTAGAATGACCAAACAGATAAAAATATTATAGCGCTGCCTAAAATAAACCTATAGAACTTTAAAGGCACTCCAGATCGCCTAAAATAACGTTTCAAAGGATCTGAGAGAAAATTGTCGTTGGGTGCCCCTGATAAATGACACACTCACTGAAAAAATCCAGATGAGGATCAATGAAGCCACTGTTGTTTGTTTGGAAATGATCTTGCGGTACTGCATTGGGTGGATTATCATCACATAACGCTCAAAAGTGACAATCGCCAGATGCAGTATCGTGGAGAAGGCGATAAACCGAGATGCAAGATCCTTAGCATACATACATACATACATGCAATGCAAGCAGCAATGTTGTCTTCAAATAGCATGAGATTGCAGGCAAATATCAAAGGAATTGCAATCAATCCTGATAGTAGATCAGACAAGGCCAGACATGCTAGATATGAGTTAGTAGTTGCTCGCAATCACTTGTTGCTGTAAACCAAAACAATGACCAGTGAACTGGCCGTAATGATGAGACAGGCAAAGACGCCCAAAAACACAAGAGGGAGATGGATGTCACTCGAAAATGGAATGTGTTTGTTTGTGGTATTGGATTCATTTCCCGACAGGTTGATTGTTTTGTTATCATCATAATAATTTGGAAAGCTACCGTTAAATAATGTGTTGTTCATGATTGACTTCTATGCATTCGTCGTTTTGGATATGATAGCGTCCGTTTTATAACTAGCCCCTATGCTCCTTGATAACTTAATCGTCTTTAGGCTAGGGCTTTTTTCCTGTGCCAGTAAAGACCGTTGTTCACGTTAAACCAATGTTTCTGAGTCGTGTAACAAAGGTTGGTACTTTGTTAAAACGAGCCGTATTGTAGTTTCGAATTAGGCTTGTTATCTTCCTTTACACTAAAGGAAAATCACATCTCCAGTGACCAGTGATAAACCTGTTAAGAGTGCCTGACTGTAACTTTCGAGAATCGCTGGCCAAGCTTGAAAAATCGAAACTCCTGATAATTTGCCTGAAGTTTACTTTTGGGGAACTATCTTCGAAAATATTATTTGAATGTTCTGGAAATTTTTAGTTTTCGAGAATTTTGGAGAAAACGAAATAACGGGTTTTGCCTCATTAATTATGCAAAAATCTCACTCAAAATTAGCCAAGTTCAATACGCTTGTGTTGAAACAGCACGCAACGCTAGAAAGCGAGGTCGGTTTTGAATAAGAGCATAACTCACCTGCTTTCTATCAATGGGACCTATGTAAACTTTTGTAGAACTTTGGAGGGTTTTATGGCTCTTTGAAAAAGTGACATTTTGAGGACTTCGCGATGAGGCGAAAATTGAGTAAGTTTGAAGGTTTAAAATGCATCTTGGTATGTCAGGTATCGACTCGAGAGGAACATTGTGATAAAGCTTGGGTCTTCGTCTTTAATAATACGAAATAGAAAATCTGGGCAATCAATGCACGCCCTGACGAAAACCAAAGTTAGCGAGGCTTCGTTAACAAATTTGCATAATTCGCAGCTGTTGAGAAAATGCTATGTTGTGGCGACTCGGTGAAAACATTGACCCAGGCTATCTTCAAATGGTTATTTTACCCCACATTGCATTTGTCTGTTTCTCTTTCTTGTTTTAATAAGGTGTTAGAAAAGGTCTGGAAAAAAATGCGTGATCGGAAAAGAAAATATTCGTCAAATTCTGGTGGGAAATTTGCATAATGCAAATCTTCCAATAAATCTTTCTGCAAAGGAATCTGATTGGGAAGGTTTCGTTAAGAGACCATTTTACCGAAACACCCCACATAAAAGGAGTCAAAACAACGTTTAATAATTCGATTTTAACCAATTATTGTCGAATCTTAACCTTTAAATTAATAGTGCCAAAGTGATACTCGCTATTGCGTTATCTGCGTCACGTCAGTAGCTGTCGATAAGTCTTAGAATATAATGCCCACAAACCAATTTGTGCTGCGAAATTGCCAATTACAACAACTAGAAAAAAGACCTTTATTTACTGGCATATGAGTGGTTTTGATAAAAATAAAACGTTCACATGACACTTGAATCACGTTTAAAAGATACATGCTTGTCAAATGAGACGCGAAAGTTGGACACAGGGTCGGTCAAAGTGAATATTTTTAATTAAATCAAGTTTGTTTACTGGAATGCATGCTTTTTCAAATAGCTAGTCCAACCTTCTTCAGTGGCCTTCCAAATAATGATCACCCAGAATTGGGTCAGTCAAAAAAGCTCTCAATTCGTGTTGTTTGATACTGTACCTTCGCAAGTGACTGAAAAACAATGTCAGCTGGCACGCCATATTTTAACGATTTTAATGATCACCCAGAATTGGGTCAGTCAAAAAAGCTCTCAATTCGTGTTGTTTGATACTGTACCTTCGGAAGTGACTGAAAAACAATGTCAGCTGGCACGCCATATTTTAACGTAATTACTGGTATGAAATGTCACACATGCACGGATACACGCTTCAAAAAACCTGTGTGCCAATTTCCGTTTGACAAAATAATAACCTACCTACAGTCCACATTGGCTGTAGGGCATGCATTTATCTTTGTCGAATGTCAACAACAGAAACACGGGTATCTCAGTGACACTGTATACACGCAATGTCTAGTGCATACATCACAGTTAGCCGAAGCTCTATGACCTTTGTTTGACCTTTATATTTTGATGTCACGATGAGTGTTACGCAATGGCGTAAATTATAAGGGTTTGTATGGGAATTTACGAATGTGTTTTGGAGTCGAAAGTAAAGGGCATGAATTGAACAAAAATTGCTTACCTTGTCTCCTTGATCTCTTGCCAGTGTTTGTGCGCCATATTTTGGCCATTTTAGTACGATTCCAGTGGGTTTTAAAAGTAGACGATGAGAAGTCCAAAGACTACTGCAAAGCTGACACAACGTAATATATTTTAAAACAATATTTCGGCTGGCCAAACCAGCCTTCTTCAGGTTTAGATGTTACTAAATTATATAAATGAAATTACAATATATATCATGGAGGATGTTGCAATACATGGGAGCAGCGGAAATGACGTTTACAAGGTGGTACCAAAGGATGAGGAAATAAGTAAAATAAAAAAAAAAAAATTAAAAGGTTTGCTGAAAATTTTCCTCTCTCTATACGATATCCCACTATAGATATATATCCCCAAAATCGTGGTCACTTTGGTAGCAATAGTATTCTTTGAAATAAATTGCAACGTTAACAACGCGGTCATTTTAAAACACGAGTCGCAGACGAAGAACTGCGGACGGTGCGCATAAAGTTCGTATTAGGATAGGAGGACTTTGGACTACGAACTATGGACTGACTCCACGCCCTACAGTTTACATTGGCTGTAGGGCATGCATTTATCTTTGTCGAATGTCAACAATAGAAACACGGGTATCTCAGTGACACTGTATACACGAAATGTCTACTGCATACATGTATTTGTACGACATCTAGATGATTGTGCACGTGGGCTCATTGGCTGATCACGATCATGATCATCAAACATCCTTTTGCGAATTTAATTACGCCAGTTTTCACCATATCGAACCCTGAGATGAATGCTTAAAACTAAAATGACGGCTCTCTTCAGCGCGTATTTAAAATCCAGCTGTTTCGCTGAGATAAAGCAAGATTTTATGTTTGCACTGTCGATCCTCACTATTTTATTCCAAGTCCTTGTTTTGTTTCTAAAAAAAAAAAAAACAATAAAGGGACAAAAACAACTACCGAAACTTGATTTGATACATATTAAACTTACTGAGAATGAATACAAGAAAAATATGATTTTCAGACTTCAGTTCTCCTTTAAACCCAGTCCGTAGTCCGTAGTCCGTAGTCCGAAGTCCGAAGCTTACTTTAGTTTCTCTTTTATACCCAGTCCGTGGTCCGCAGTCCTTTGTCTGCGACTCAGACTTTGTACTGACCTCATTGTTGACGTTGCAACGAAAACTATTGCTACTGAAGTGACCAACCTTTTGGGGACATTTATAGCAGGATATAGAGCAAGGAAAATGTTCAACAAACCTTTAAATACCCACTGGAATCGTACTAAAATGGCCAAAATATGGCGCACAAACACTGGCAAGAGATCAAGGAGACAAGGTAAGCAATTCTTGTTCAATTTATGTCCTTTCTTTTCGACTCCAAAACACGTTCGTAAATTCCCATACAAACCGTAACGATTTACGCCATTGCGTAACACTCATAATGACATCAAAATATAAAGGTCAAACAAAGGTCATAGAGCTTCGGCTACCTGTGATGTATGCAGTAGACATTGCGTGCATACAGTGTCACTGAGATACCCGTGTTTCTGTTGTTGACATTCGACAAAGATAAATGCATCTCCTACAGCCAATGTGGACTGTAGGTAGGTTATTATTTTGTCAAACGGAAATTGGCACACAGGTTTTTTGAAGCGTGTATCCGTGCATGTGTGATATTTCATACCAGTAATTACGTTAAAATATGGCGTGCCAGCTGACATTGTTTTTCAGTCACTTGCGAAGGTACAGTATCAAACAACACGAATTGAGAGCTTTTTTGACTGACCCAATTCTGGGTGATCATTATTTGGAAGGCCACTGAAGAAGGTTGGACTAGCTATTTGAAAAAGCATGCATTCCAATAAACAAACTTGATTTAATTAAAAATATTCACTTTGACCGACCCTGTGTCCAACTTTCGCATCTCATTTGAGAAGCATGTATCTTTTAAACGTTATTCAAGTGTCATGTGAACGTTTTACTTTTATCAAAACCACTCATATGCCAGTAAATAAAGGTCTTTTTTCTAGTTGTTGTAATTGGAAATTTCGCAGCACAAGTTGGTTTGTGGGCATTATATTCTAAGACTTATCGACAGCTACTGACGTGACGCAGATAACGCAATAGCGAGTATCACTTTGGCACTATTAATTTAAAGGTTAAGATTCGACAATAATTGGTTAAAATCGAATTATTAAACGTTGTTTTGACTCCTTTTATGTGGGGTGTTTCGGTCAAATGGTCTCTTAACGAAACCTTCCCAATCTGATTCCTTTGCAGAAAGATTTATTGGAAGATTTGCATTATGCAAATTTCCCACCAGAATTTGACGAATATTTTCTTTTCCGATCACGCATTTTTTTCCAGACCTTTTCTAACACCTTATTAAAACAAGAAAGAGAAACAGACAAATGCAATGTGGGGTAAAATAACCATTTGAAGATAGCCTGGGTCAATGTTTTCACCGAGTCGCCACAACATAGCATTTTCTCAACAGCTGCGAATTATGCAAATTTGTTAACGAAGCCTCGCTAACTTTGGTTTTCGTCAGGGCGTGCATTGATTGCCCAGATTTTTTATTTCGTATTATTAAAGACGAAGACCCAAGCTTTATCACAATGTTCCTCTCGAGTCGATACCTGACATACCAAGATGCATTTTAAACCTTCAAACTTACTCAATTTTCGCCTCATCGCGAAGTCCTCAAAATGTCACTTTTTCAAAGAGCCATAAAACCCTCCAAAGTTCTACAAAAGTTTACATAGGTCCCATTGATAGAAAGTAGGTGAGTTATGCTCTTATTCAAAACCGACCTCGCTTTCTAGTGTTGCGTGCTGTTTCAACACAAGCGTATTGAACTTGGCTAATTTTGAGTGAGATTTTTGCATAATTAATGAGGCAAAACCCGTTATTTCGTTTTCTCCAAAATTCTCGAAAACTAAAAATTTCCAGAACATTCAAATAATATTTTCGAAGATAGTTCCCCAAAAGTAAACTTCAGGCAAATTATCAGGAGTTTCGATTTTTCAAGCTTGGCCAGCGATTCTCGAAAGTTACAGTCAGGCACTCTTAAATAGCCAAAAATTAATCAGTTGTCATTAATAATTTTGCATTCTATTTATCATGTGCCATTTTCATTTTAAGTGTTTTTAATAATTTATATGTCTCTGAATTCCGTGAGAGATGATTGAAATCATCCCGGGAAATGAATATGTCATCAAGTTTAGCTTTAAAAAAATATATATAAACGACATATTTCATATCTGGGTCAAAGGAGACCCCAAAGCAGCAAAAAACACTTTTGTTTAGCTGACAGAAACTACTGTTCTAGTTTTCTAACCTTATAACAAAGCTGTCTTTGGGCATGGAATCCCAGCATGTTATTGGGTTGCAATTTGACAGAAAAAACATCTTTTGATTGTGTGTTGGAAACTCGTCAAAACCTTTAATTTAATGTGCGTTCTGTCAGCCATTTAAAAAACAAACAAAGATCACTTGATATCTTTTCATTATTGCTCTAAGAGCGCTTCGTGTATAGGTAAAAGCTACTTACTTTGATTTCAGAACAAATTTTGACAGAAAACCTCTAAAAAATTTCCACCACATAGCGCCTTTAAGAAATATTCCCTACGGCGTGGGAAGTGGTTAATCAATCCTCGAATGCAGAAGCTATTGATACCTAAATGTATAAAATTAGAGAATGTATCTAAAGACGACACCCGACAGATGGTCAATAATCGGCTAATCTGATAGCTAATATCTGCTTATCTCTCGCGGTTTCCTCTTTGGCAAACCTTTTTGGAGCGAACTCTCATTCATTAGGCCATGAAAAAATTCTCGAATGAACATATAATTTGCAGACTTTATCCATCGTCCTGATCTTCTTGTCATTTTTTCTGATTATTTTGCCACTCGTGCTTTCTCTTATTAGTAACAGCATGAGTGGGAGTAAATTCGATACGTACTGGGTGAGAAAAAACTGGCGCGGTTTAAAGTTGTTGAATCAAGTACGAGAATAAAAAGTGTCTTCCAACGCAATCTCGTATATTTAAAGAGTGCGTCTTTATAAATTTTGTATAACTCTGGAAATTTCTTGCTTGAATTTTCAATCTTGTCCTCTAGGGTGTTGACTAGAGTCTTTGTAACCCATGATGACGTTGTTATACAGCTGTTAATTTCAATCAACGAAAGCATACCAATAGACGAAATTACCCCAATGAGTTATGAATAATTTATTAATAAATTTACCAAACTCGACTATGGCTCACCACTACAGTAAATGAATCACAGGGGGAAATGTTTATGGTCTCTTCTCTTATCCTATGCCACCAACAACTGTGAAATTACTTCTGAATTACAAAGGATTGACAGCAATTCATACAACCTTTCGGTTTTGTAGGGTAGGTTCAAGGGTTGAAAATCCGACAACATTCATAATAGAAATGGCAATGTATTTCCACCGCGTTGGTTCGTCCCAATGGGTTTAGGGCATTTAGTGATCAGTGTTTAACACTTTTTTACAACAAACTTTTTGAAAACATTTTATTGTTAAGAAACTCTGAATACAAGCTGTAAATTTTAAAGCGATAAAAAGTCTGACAAGGTTAAATCCGGGTCTCACACGCTAAGTTCCTGACCGATTGATGAAGTATATTCTACAAACACTTCATAGAAAATTTTATTTTGTTAATTTGTTAGATATACATTACTAGTGTGATTTGAGTATGAAACAGTGTACAAACTTAACAGAAACGCTGTTAAAGGGGTACGATTTGTCGATTTACAGGGAACATCCGATTTACCGATTGTTGTATAATTTTCTGCGTAGTTCTATAAATAAAAGAAGTAAAAATCAATGCACGCACCGCTGAAAAGGGAGTACAGAGCACTAATATTCTATTCTGTAATGTCGCCGTTGTACAGACTTGCCAAGTCTATTATCAAGTTTATCAAGAAAAACTTAATACTTTACCACCCCATGGTGTTGTTGCATAGGCTAGGTTCAACCTCAACGGTAAGTTTCAAGCCTTGTCATTGAGGTATTTTTACACGTGCATGTATTCAAACTTTATTTGCCTGCTATAATTTTGAAATTCCTTTCATGTTTTTAACAAGGCTATAAAAAAAACGATATTATTATATGCAGGATTAAATTATTCTGATGGGAGGAAAACTCAGTAAGAGATGTCGTGCCCTTCTTACGAAAGAGCGATACTACTCAAGGGAATTTTGTCCAAGCAACCAGTGGATTTATGAAAAAGTACGATTTCAAAACGGTTTTAAAATCCTCTTTAAACAAAATGTACAACAGAGGATTGACAGAAGAGGTGCCAAACCTCATAAAGAGAATAATCGTATTAACAATCGGTGGTACATGGATAGCAACAATCTCGTCATAGAAAATTCCACTTAGAAAGTACGAAAACCAACCTAAGATAAAGGCAAGGATCATTGAGCCAAAAAATGATCACCGCTCGCTTTTGGCGAATTTTCTTTAGCTGTGATCGGAGGACTAGGGAAATGCGAACATAGACGATTGCAAGGAGGATCACAGGAAGTCTCGTGACCACGAGGAATACGAAACAACAGTAGCTGTATGATCGATGTAGCTCATGATTGACTTCTATCCAGTCATCGTTTTGGATATGATAGCGTCCATTTTATAACTATCCCCTATGTTCCTTCATAACTTAATCGTCTTGAGGCTAGAGCTTTTTTTCCTGCGCCCGTACAGACCTTTGTTTACGTTAAACCAATGTTTCTGAGTCGTGTAGCAAAGGTTGGTACTTGGTTAAAACGAGCCGTATTGCAATTCCGAATTAGACTTGTTATCGTACTTTACACTGAGGGAAAAACATATCACTGCAAGTTTCCAGGGACCAGTGACAAACCTGTTAAATAGCAAAAAAATTAATCAGTTGTCATTAATAATTTTTCAAACGGGAACTATGGATCGAAATACAATATCCACCATATGGCATTAAAGCAGTGCAGTGCAGCCCACTCTATTGATCATGTGCCATTTTGAAGGGTTTTTAATAATCTATATGTTTCAATACCGTGGGAGATATTGAAATCATCTCGGAAATGAATATGTCATCAAGTTTAGTTTAAAAAAATAAACGATATTTTTCATATTTGGATCAAAGCAGCAAAATTAACTTTTGTTTAGCTGATTGAAATTACTGTTCTAGTTTTTTAAACTTATCACAAAGCTGTCTTTGGGCATGGACACCCTGGATGCCATTGGGTTGTAATTTGAAAAAAAAACATCTTCTGATTGTGTGTTGGAAAACTCGTTAATACCTGTTATTTATTATGCGGGTCTGTCATCCTTTTGAAAAACGATCACTTGATATCTTTCCATTGTTGTTCTGAGAGCACTTCGTGTATGAGTAAAAGCTACTTACTTTGATTTCAGAACAAATTTTGACCGAAAACCTTTAAAAAAATTTTGCACCATTTAGTGTTCCCTACGGTGTGGGGAAATGGTTAACCAATTATCGAACGCAGAAGGTATGTTAAAAGGTTTTCATTGATACTTAAATGCATAAAATTAGAGAATGTATGTGAAGACAAAACCCGACAGATATGGTCAATAATCGGCTTATTTGACAGCTAATAATTATCTGCTTATCTCTCGCGGTTTTCCTCTTTGGCAACCGTTTTGAGAGAGAACACGCATTCATTAGGCGATGAAAAAATTCTCGAAAGAAGATATAATTTGCAGACTTTATCCATCGTCCTGAACTTCTTGTCTTTTTTTTTCTGATTATTTTGCCACTCGTGCTTTCCCTTATTAGTAACAGCATGAGTGGGAGTACATTCCATATAAACTGGGTGAGAAAAAACTGGCGCGGTTTAAAGTTCTTCAATAAAGTACGAGGTTAAAATGTGTCTTCCAACCCAAAATCATATATTTAAAGACTGCGTCTTTGTAAATTTTATATAACTTTGGAAATTTCTTGCTTGAGTTTTCAATCTTGTCCTCTAGGGTGTTGAATAGAGTCCTTGTAATCCATGATGACGTCCTTATACAGCTGTTAATTTCAATCAACGTAAGCATACCAATAGACGAAATTACCCCAATGAGTTATGAATAATTTATTAATAAATTTACCAAACTCGACTATGGCTCACCACTACAGTAAATGAATCACACGGGGAAATGTTTATGGTCTTTTCTCTTATCCTTTGCCACCAAAAACTGTGAAATTACTTCCGAATTTCAAAGGATTGACAGCAATCCATATCGTCGCGTAAGTCCAAGGGTTGAAAATCCGACAACGTTCATTGGCATAATAATTGAAATGACCATGTATTTCCTCCGCGTCGGTTCGCTCCAATAGGTTTAGGGCCTTTCAGTTATCACTTGTTTAAGGGTACACTTTTTTTAATAAGAACCTTTTTTATAAGAATGTTGAGGCTGAGATACTGACCAAAATAGAGCATACTAAGAACATTACCCAGGCTGAGAGTCGGTTAAGAACATTTTTATTTTTTACGAACGGTTTTTGTTGTTTTTAATATAAAAAAAATACATGTAAAACTTTTGTCTATATTGTCCAATTAACCCAACAATAAGTTTCATGTTCATGTCCTTGTAAAAAAAAAAATCGGTGTAGGCCAGTCACAAAATTTACTGTTACTGAGCCTCAAGCTTGGAATTTAATCGGTCAGGAACTTAGCGTGTGAGACCCGAATTTTACCTTGTTAGACTTTTTATAGCTTCAAAATTTACAGCTTGTATTCAGAGTGTGTTAATAATAAAATGTTTTCAAAAAGTATATTTTACAGACACTTCATACCGAGAATTTTATTTTGCTTATTTGTTAGATATCCATTACTAGTTTGATTTAAGGATGAAACACTAATAATAATGTACAGACTTAACAGAAACGCTGTAAAAGGGGGTGCGATTTGTCGATTTACAGCAAACATCCGATTTACACATGGTTCTGTAATTTTCTACGTAGTTTTATAGAAAAAGAAGGAAAAATTAATGCAACCCCGGCTGGTTTGAGAGTACAGAGCAGTCATATTCTATTCTGTAATGTCGCCGTTGTACAGTCTTCATTTATCACGAGAAAGTAAATACCTTACCGCTTCATGGTGTTGTTGCATAGGCTAGGTTCAACCTCAACGGTAAGTTTCAAGCCTTGTCATTGAGGTATTTTTATACGTGCATGTATTCAAACTTTATTTGCCTGCTATAATTTTGAAATTCCTTCCATATTTTTAACAAGGTTATACAAAAAACCTATATTGTTATATGCAGGATTAGATTATTCTGATGGGAGGAAAACTCAGTAAGAGATGCCGTGTCCTTCTTACGAAAGAGCGATACTACTCAAGGGAATTTTGTCCAAGCAACTCGGTAGATTTTTGTAAAAGTACCACTTTAAAACGCTTTTAAAATCCTCTTTAAACAACATGTACAACAGCGGAGTGGCAAGAGAGGTGCCAAACCTCAAAAAGACAAGAATGGTGTTAACAATCGGTGGAACATGGAGCGCAACATTCTCGTCATAGAAATTCCACTGAGAAAGTACTAAACCAACCTAAGATAAAGGCAAGGATCATTGAGCCAAACATGATCACCGCTCGCTTTTGGACGCGTTTTTGCCTCACACGTTTAATGCGTGTAATATGAGAGAGCTGCCGACGAATTTTCTTTAGCTGTGATCGGAGGACAAGGAAAATGCGAACGTAGACGATTGCAAGGAGGATCACAGGAAGCACCACGAGGAATACAAAACAACAGTAGCTGTAAATAGCGTCCATACATCGCTCGTGTGTCAGCGTTTGGGTGGAGTCTAGGCTGATCCAAAACAGCTCAATAAATGACACACTCAGTGCAAAAATCCAGATGAGGATCAGTGAAGCCACTGTTGTACGCCTGGAAATGAATTAATTAGGAAAATAATTTCAAATTAGGCTCGTTATCTTCCTTTACACTAAAGTACAATCATATCTCTACAAGTTTCCAGGGACCAGTGATCAACATGTTTTAAAATAGCAAAAAATTAATCAGTTGTCATTAATAATTTTTCGACCGTGAACTATGAATCGAAATGCAAGATCGACCATGATGCATTAGTGCAGTTTATCAGCGGGAGCCCATTCTATTTATCATGTGCCATTTTGAAGTGTTTTTAATAATCTATATGTCTCTCTATTCCGTGAGAGATATTGAAATCATCTCGAAAAAATGAATATATCATCAAGTTTAGCTTAAAAAAAATTAAACGATATGTTTCACATTTGGATCAAAGGAGATCCCAAAATAGAACTTTTGTTTACCTCACTTAAATTACTGTTCAGTTCTGTAAACTTATGACAAAACTGTCTTTCGTCATGGAACCCTAGCTAGGATACCATTGGATTGCAATTTGAAAGAAAAAACATCTTCTGATTGTGTTGGAAAACTCGTTAAAACCTCTTATTAATTATGCGGGTAGGTCATCCACTTGAAAACAAGATCACTTGATATATTTCCATTGTTGCTCAAAGAGCACTTCGTGTATGAGTAAAAGCTACTTACTTTGATTTCAGAACAATTTTTGATCGAAAACCTTTAAAAAATTCCCACCATTTAGTGCTTTTAAGAAATGTTCCCTACGGCGTTGGGAAGTGGTTAACCAATCATCGAATGCAGAAGGTATGTTAAAAGGTTTTCATCGATACTTAAATGTATAAAATTAGAGAATGTACTGATGTAAAGACAACACCCGACAGATGGTCAATAATCGGCTTATCTGATAGTTAATATCTGCTTGTCTCTCGCGGTTTTCCTCTTTGGCAACCGTTTTGGGAGAGAACACGCATTCATTAGGTGATGAAAAAATTCTCGAATGAAGATATAATTTGCAGACTTTATCCATTGTCCTGAACTTCTAGTCTTTTTTTTTTTTTCTGATTTTTTTGCCACTCGTACTTTCCCTTATTAGTTACAGCATGAGTGGGAGTACGTTCCATATAAACCGGGTGAGAAAAAAGTGGCGCGGTTTAAAGGTTGGTTAAACAAGTATGAGGATAAAAAGTTTCTTCCAACGCAATCTCGTATATTTGAAGAGTGCGTCTTTGTAAGTTTTATATAACTCTGTATATTTCTTGCTTGAGTTTCCAATCTTGACCTCTAGGGTGTTGACTAGAGTCTTTGTAACCCATGATGACAATGTTATACAGCTGCTAATTTCAATCAACGAAAGCATACCAATAGGCGAAAATACCTCAATGAGTTATGAATAATTTATTAATGCATTTACCAAACTCGACTATGGCTCACCACTACAGTAAATGAATCACAGGGGGAAATGTTTATGGTCTTTTCTCTTATCCTATGCCACCAACAACTGTGAAATTACTTCCCAATCACAAAGGATTGACGGCAATCCACACCACCTTTCGGTTTTGTCGCGAAGGTCCAAAGGTTGAAAATCTGACAACGTTCATAATAATTGAAATGGCCATGTATTTCCTCCGCTTCGGTTCGTCCCAATAGGTTTATGGCATTCAGTGATCAGTGTTTAAAAGTACAGTTTCTTTTATAAAAACCATTTTTATAAGAACGTTGAGGCTGAGATTAACTAAAGTTTAAGAACACACTAAGAACATTAAACAGGCTGAAAGTCACTTATGAACATTTTTATTTCGACCAATTGTTTTTAAAATGAACAGTATAAATACGAATAACATAACAGTCTATACTCTGATTGTCCAATAAACCCAAATAAATGATTTCTTGGTCACGTCCGCATATATTTATTGAAATACTATAGAAGGTAGCTTACAACATCTTAAGAACTTTCCAGGTTCAAATTTTAAAACGCTCAATCTCACCCCCAAAATGAGACGTTCTTATGAAAAACATAATAATAACTAGGTAAATAAATAAATAAATAAATAAATAAATAAATAAATAAATAAATGTAGTCCATTGACGAAATTTCCTGATATTGAGCGGTCTCAAGCTTGGAATTCAATATTGGTCAGTAACTTAGCGTATGAGACCCGATTTCTAACCTTGTCGCTCAATAGTCCAACCTCAGTTGTTCCGTTGGAGTAATGGCTTCAACAAGTTTTCAATAATCTGTCCACAAAATCCTGCAATTTCTGATATTTGTCCGTCTTGCTATTTCAGCTGTTTTACAGTTTATACTGTGGCTATTACATGTTTATAAAATCGCCCTTGCATACAAAAAAAAAACAATATTCTCCCTGTAAATATATTCTTCTAGAGAAAAGCCGATGGGAAAATAGAGGCAACCTGAAATTATTGAAATGACAAGTCATGCAAAATGTGTTCGTCAAATCGAAGCGAATCTGATCATGATTCAAGAAAGTATGCCAACTTGAAATTAAAACTGTAAAACACTTCCTTGCGCCATCTGGTTATGAAGATTCCCTTAGCCGTAACCTCAAGCGATATTCCAATTTAAATCAAAATAGCAAAGGAAGACACTTAGAAAATACATTCCGCGAGTTCTAGGAGTCATAGACGCGAATTTAAACTAAAACAAATGCGCGGGTTCGCCAAAAGTTTCTTCGTTTCAACTGTGACACTGTCGGACTAAAAGTCCAAATCCATGAACTGAAAGAGAAGGTAATTTACGAAGAAACTGTATCACAACTTACCTTCTTTATTTGGATCTTGCATTACCAATGTAACTTAAAAGAAATGTTAAAACATTTCCAACGTCAATTAAAGGCTGCTTTGCTCCTTGCTAGTGGCTTGTTCAGCTAATGTTTCAACACGAGTGTCATTTGCTTCAAAAATTAGTGCTCAAGCCAGCTGGCCAACCCTGCATCTTATGTTTCTGTGAAAATACAACTGAAGTGAAGTTTTCTCAGCATTCATACTAACGTGCGGTTTCTTTTAATTGTAAAGAAATTGTAAAGAAATTGTAAAGAAACTGACTTTTTTAAACTCCTTCGGTGAAAAAAAGAAACCAAGCTTTGAAAAATACATTATCTGAGTGGTCTTTGCAAATGCATGCATTGAAAATCAGACGCTTGATTCTGATTGGATAACAGGTGTATCGGTGACAGCAGTGAATTGAAGTTAGTTAAGGCTTTTATAAAGGGAATAAAATATTCCAGGTGAATGACTGGGGCGTGTTTTTTTTTTTTTTTTCATTCAAAGCCCTTGTACAATCTTGTCTAAGGTCCTTTTTTATTCCCTGACAACCTTTTCTTAAAGTTAACAATCGGCTTTGCAGTGTAAATAAATATTCATGCTGTTTTTTTCTCTATTTTATTGTCTTCTTCCCATGCCCATGAACCCAATTAAGAAGGAAATATTCTTTTTGAAATCAAAATATCAGCGTGCTATCCATAATTAAATGCCAAAACAATGGCATCGCACGGGAAAAGCGAGACCCTTGCACTTCTGTACTATAAAAACATGGTCGGTCATTTTTCTTTACCACGTAGATGTATAAACTGGAACTATGGAAAGAAAATATCAAAATACAAATAATAATTGCCGAAGAATGTGAGCATATGCTGTTCAATTTCTCTCTAAACGAGAATCATACTTGAAAGGCACAAAGGCACTATTAACCATGTTTAAATTCGTCCGGGTAAGTGAAACACTATTTCATTTGGTCATGGATCGGAATTGGTTACTTGAGAGAATTTTAACTGTGTTCATATTCGTAAAAATATCCATAGGACATTAAGAAAATAACAAAATAACAAACTCATGTTCTGAATTTTATTAAATTTTGTAAATTAAAATTAATATTTCTTCGATCCACGATTTTAAGTCTGCCAAATTTGCGGATAGTGTCATTGGAGATTAGTATACACCTTATTCCAAAATGGCTTCCCTTTTAATATTCTTTTGTTTGCATTCAAATTAGCCCTTCTTGCCTCGTTCAAGATAAAATATTCTTTTGATATTTGAGGTTAAGAACGAGGTAAGACGGGCTAATTTGAATACCAACAAAAGAATATTAAAATGGTAGCCATTTTGGAATAAGGCTTATATCAATAAAACTAAAAATAGCGCACATTTCTCCTGCCACGGTCGTAATAATTATAAGGAAAGAGCCGAGAATAGAACCTTTTATTTTTCTTTATAGGGTGAATCAAATCAAATTTTAGTTACGAAGTAAGACGGGTATCGAATGGCCCCATTTAATTTAAAAGTGCTCGCAAAATTTGGCCTTTGCTCGAACTGCTCGCAAAAATTACATGGGTGCTCGCTTGCTCGTGCTCGCAACATTTTTATATCTGCTCGCATGCTCGCATTCTCGTTAACAATTGCTCGACATTTCGTTAATCCTCCTTTGTAGTTATTTTCTATTATTTTACACATATTTAAACGATAAATCAGTTGTGATAGGGTTAAAACAAAAAAGTTTAAACATCCTTACCTTTGACTTAGTCTTTCTTCAACAGTTCACTGAGCCTGTAACTATTGTTCTGTTTTGTAGGTGTCAGATTATTAGCTATTACTTGGCGCAAAACATTTATTCTATTATAAAAAAAGATTTCGGCTAGTGGAAAATTTACGAAGTACTCGAAGTGCTCGCTGCTCGCCATCTGTATTTTTCTAAAGTGCTCACTGCTCGCAAGAAGAATTTGACAACTGCTCGTGCTCGCAAAAATAAACACACTGCTCGCATGCTCGCAAATGCTTGCAAAGACCATTCGATGCTTCATAAATGAATTACTTTATCTGTATCAGTCTCCAAATAATAACCGATCTCGAAAGTTAAAAAAAAGACGGCACAGTTTTTAGCTGTACAAAACAAACAAACAAACAAACCCATTGACAAGTCTGTTCAACAACTTTTATTGAAATAAACTGGCTTCGCCAATTTTCCATCCGAACTTTCACATGAAAGAAGGTATTATTACAAAACACTACAAGTGATTCGTGTTAAATTAAAGTATCATTTTAGGAAATCCGCAGGGTACCACACGAGTACATGACACTAAGTTGTCAGAGTCGCCATTTTCCTCAGGGAATCTTACAGCTGTTTGAACTGTATTTTTGTCAGGTTCATATCATTATCTTCGTTGCACACAGTCGTCCTCTTTCAAATGAAAGTAAAGATTAAAAAGCAAATGTATACTTAATTTATTTATTAGTTTCGAAAATGGTATTAGATATGTCAAAATGAGCTACTGTTTGCACTTTCAAGTAAAAATGCATTCAAAAATAGTCTCTTCGAGCCAGCGGGAATTTCGTACTTTCGCTCTTTCAAAACTCATAAAAACTGGCTTGAATAGCCCTTTTCACGATTAAATCTGCTCATTTGAATTACAATGAAATCTAGCATGTATGTGAGGCAATTTCGGGCTATTTTGCAGTTTTAGCCCGAGATTGCCTCGCATCCACGTTGGATAACATTGTAATGCAAATTGAAAAATTAACCGTGAAAAGGGCTATTGTATACAAGTTTCGTCGTTGTTTTTATTATTATTATTACTATCATCATCATGATCATCATCATTATTATTATTACTATTATTATTATTGTTTTTTCTCGGCACCAAGCGTCTGGTAGGTAGATTTAACCTTCTCTCGTCTCGTACTCTCTTTCAACAATGCTTTTCACTACTGAAGTATTGGTAGCCATTTCTGATTTTATGACACTACAGGGGCGTCCATTTGAGATAGATTGCTTGGTAAACATGGTGAATAAAATTTGAGTTAATTTTCCGGTTAGTCAACAATATTAAGGTGTCATCTGTTTTTAGAAACGCTTTGAAAATCCGAAGGAAACTTATCCATCAATGGAGAACGAAAACAATGGCTATATCTTCTTTTTTAAAAACGGCTATTATAATCCAAGGAAACTATTCATTTAATGTTTTGGGGTGCGGATGGCAAGATGGAAATGGATATCCGCTTTCGTTGTGTCTAGTATTGAATGAAATCGCTAATAACATATTGTGGCTCATTTTTTCTTTGAAAATTCGCTTTATTTCACCTCATTGGTGATTCACCAGCAATTTATGTATGAGCAAGGTGTTTCACATAAATTAAGGTAACTTTTGACGAGGAGACGCTGGCTAAATTCTTAACGGTTTATAATTCATGGTAGTGATTAGACTTTCTCAAAGTCGCTCGCTCGCTTTTCATTGAATGGACCTGGCGGCGGTGATGTCAACACAGCGACAGATATTTTCAATTTTGTTATTTCATTCTATATCTCTTTAAATTATAGATGTAAAAAAGACATTTATTCGTTTATAAAACAGTCTTTGACAGACTAAAATGTCCTCTGTACTTATGAAACTTGACGCACAATTTTTTTCTGATAAACTTATAAAGAGACAATCATTATAACAAAGTAAGTACATGACATTTACAACATAAATCACATTGCATGCTAGAATACAGTCAACTCGCGTTATAGCGGACACCCTCGGGACGTCGTTTAGTGTCCGTAATAGCGAGAGTCCGTAATAACGGGGTGTGAGGATTAGCAGAGGTGGTGGCCTTGGGATTGAGATTCCAGTTATTTGTGAGTTACGTGGCGACCCAAAATATCTTGTAAGAACAAGCTTATCGATAATAGTGAATCTGCTGAGCAGTCGTTAAGAATGAAGGATGAGGGCTTGGTCTCTCCTAAAGAATCTGGAAGGAAAAGGCGCAAGAGAGAAAAAGCAGAGTCTGTTGTACAACCACTAATGAAATTTACTCGAAAATAAAAATTCTAGAAGTCCTTTGAAGTATGTTTTGACAAATGACGCACATCAGACTGCAATTCATGTTACATGCGAAGTTCATGGTGTCCGCTTTATCGAGAGTCAAAACAATTTAATTGTCATGTTTGTACCACTAATGTGTCCGTAATTCCGTAATAGCGGGAATCAGTTTGAGTCCAACCCCTATAGTTTTCGCCGGGATCTGGATTTTGTCCGTATTAGAGGGTGTCCGTGATTGCGGGGTGTCCGCAAGGCGAGAGTTGACTGTAATACTTATGAGGTGACAAGGTAACAAAGCGCGGATAAAGGTGTAGAATTTGTAGATTTAGGTTTGGGTTTTTTGCTACATGTAAATGGCTTCCATTAACGCAATTTAACAAGTTATTTGTGCTGGCAGAGTCTTTAATAGTGAAGCAATTTACAGAACATATAACATGACAAACTGGGCGTGTGAATATGTAATCTTGTTAATGTTTCTGAACGTGTAAAGAAATATTAGTTTGTTATATATTGTATGTTATGTCAGTTTATTATGTATTATTTATTTTTGGAATTACAACATAGCAACACATCTTCTAACTTTCTTCGCTTGACCTCTTGTGCCATATAAGCCCCTGGCTTCGCATCCCATTGTAATCTCTAGTCTGTGCTATTTAACAGAGTTGTTATTAACGTCATTGTTCAATTATTAAAAAAGAAGTATACTTTTGCTGTTTTGTTGCGGCAGAAGGCGTTGGTTGGTTTATTTACAAGTTTAAGGAAAGTCTTTGATGATCAAGAGATCCCCTGAAAAAAAAACTGCCACTGTGGTATATGTTCAATTTTCCCCTTTGATTTCCTTAAATATCGGGGAAGATCTGTACTCGGAGTAATAGCAGAAGTAAAGTTTAATGTCTTTGGCAACCAATGATTCAGGCAAGTTACCAGACCACACGTTTTTGTTTTCCTTGTCTTCACAATCCGCATGCCCATGACAGCTTGACATTTACTAGAGTGTTTTAACAGAAAGAAAGGATCACGCATGGGCAGTTCGATAGGTGCTTTCGCTGACCCATCTGATCTACAACAAAAATACACGACAGTATCCTTGCCATAAGTACCGTCCGGGAGAATACCAGTGTGCAAGTTATCATTTTTCGTGTCTTCGTCGTCCCACTTGATCCGGCCTTCACTGAAACCTGTTGTCATGGAAACCAAAAGGGCAATTTACAGTCATTCAACTTTCTGTCTAGAGGAGCCTTTCTTCACTTGCAATAATCATCCATGTCTTGTTGTTAAACTTATCCTGTCGATGAGGATCATTTAACCTTTTCATGAATCATTTGAGTAAAAATCACCGAAAACAATGATGTGCCTTTTGGGGATGATTGGTACTGATTTGAAAGTAGCTCCATTAGCGCGTTTAGAACGTAACGCCATGTAAATAAATTTAATAGGCCAGACTCAACAACAGAAATTTGCTTTGAGAAACTCAACTGAGTCAATAAAGAAGGCCGGCGTTACTTAACATCCATCAAGACCAACACAGTTTTAGCTTATTCTTACCGTGTGGGCATTTCCCCTTTTTGTATATACAGTACTTTCCCGCCGGCCAGTCTCTGGATCCACCTTTGTTTTCTTTCACACAAAAATGCTGGGTGATCTCGTTGTTTTTCTGGCGACCTTTTAAGTGAATTGGCCGTGACCAGTTACTCAGTGGACTGGTGTCCTCCGTGTTTTGCTGTAGAGATCCTTCTGACCAGCTGACCCTCCTTGATCGTGGGCACCCACTGTCCGGCATTGGTAAAGCGTAGGTCCCTCCCGGCCATCTTACTATATGAGTCAAAGTAAGAAACTATAGTTACAATGAAGTTTTTGCAAGCGTTAAAGCGATCTCAAAGATGCTTTCTCAAACTCATTAAAAAATCGTTAAGCCAAAACAAAACAAATCACTACCGTGCAGGAGGTTTAGAAATGCGATCTTAATAGACCATTTCTTAGCTGCTTTAATCCTCATTATGAAAGCGAGGGTAAGTGCAAAGTTTTTGGTATGAAAATTAGTTTTCATTTATATGCAAACAAAACTAATTTTCATATGAAAAGCTTTGCACTTAGCCTATCTTTCATAGTAAGGTTCACAGCAACTCGGAAATGACCTATTATCTTAAAATTCTTTGAACTTTGAAATTTCTCCAAAAATTATCAAAAGTTTGAGAAGCTATATCAAACACTCGAAAGAGTGTTTCTACCTATTTACAAATACCTCGAAGTTGGCTGCACCTCGTTTTTCTAATCTACTTCTCGGTGTTTCGAAATCGGAGGAAACACCCTTCCTCGTGTTTGATATATTACGTTATTTATGTTAGAAGTAATTCATGCGTGTACCAAGTTATGTTACTTATACAGGCACGTGCTCCGCAACGGATTTATAACGAAATCTTTATTTTATCAGTGGCTCCATTATCACTGGTTTCGTGCTCTTCCAAGGAGCCGAGCAGTTTAATCTAAATTTCAATAAATTACAATAAAAATTATATAATAGGTTACCTGGTGCCTTATGTTAATAAGCTGTTTTAGATGTAATGTTTCCAACAAAAGATTAGCTAATAGCTTGCTTTGCTTCAAGCTTGCTAGTGACAAACTGTTCCACCAAACAGCACCCCAGTAAACGAAACTCTTTTTGAGGGCCAACTGTATTTGGTTTTGGTATAAGAAGATTATGTTCCGAGCCCCGAACATTTGGATAGTATTCGTCATAATGATTTTTTCACCAAAAATATTTAGGTACTTGTTGTATTTATAGTTTGCTACAGTTTATAAAATCGGTATCTCGTCTCTCACCTAAGCTTGGCCAGTTAAGATCACGAAGAATCTGGGAAAATCTATGGTATTTTTCAACTTTTCTTATCTGTTTCATATCAAAACCGAACCTTACAGTTGCAACGGTTTAACTTTGTAGAAAAAAGTACTAGAACGATTACATTAGCTGCTGAAATTTACAGAGGTCAAGAAGAGAAAGGGCTATGACAAATAAGCAAAATCAACAAAAAACAGAACAAAAAAGTTCAACTCTGGTATCTCTGGTACTTCCCTTTTTATTTCAATTTTTCAGCTGAAGATGGCCGGCATTGACAAACTAGAAGATATCTTCACCAACCAAACATCGCAGAAGCCGGGGTATGTACCTCACCAACATTTCTAATTCCAATAGCTTAAAAACAGTAATCTTAGTTCAGTTATGTATGAAAATCGCTTTTCCAATTTTACAGGACACTGTGGCTGCCACCAACATTTTACCTGGATCCTCCACCTTCAATGGACCCTTACGGCTTGGAAGGGAAATAGTAAGTATATAATTAAGCAAACCGTAGCACCACCTTAACATATTATGTTATGTTTAATTTAAATATAAGCAAAGTAGTATACCTTCAGCAAAGATAAGCCCCGTTAGTGCCTTCCCTTGCCTTCCCCTGCCTTCCCTTAATTAATATTCCTAGGCGTCGAGTCCATGACGTCATCTATTGTTATAACCTAGGGAAAAAATGTCTTCCTGCATACTAATAAGTGTCGAGGTTTACTAATGAGCGTCACTCTTGCACAAAGGAAACAATAGACATGCCCAGGCTTGCCCGCTCTATACCCACCCTGATTGGATCTTAAGATTTATATTGTCTGTTTTGAATAAAAAGCGGTTAGATTTCGAAAGTGTCATTCCTTCATTCAACTTAAACTCGCTGGGAAAACTTTTTTTCGATTTTCAAAACGTTAGTACCGTTGAAAATGGCATTTTTCACCAACGTTATTGATCTTCAAGCTGCCTTGAGCGCTTGTTTAACTGTCCGCGACTGGGAGGTGTTGTTTGAAGCCCCGTTTGCTGGGAAAATTTATCTCCGATATTTCAGGTTATTCGTGACGATTATCGATCATTACCGTTAAAAAACAAAACACACACACATATATACACAAAGTGGCGCTGAAAACTCTATATTTCAAGTTTGTTTGACTATTACAAGACCGTTTTCTTCTACCTATCTCGAGGAAATAAAAAACTATGAAAGTCACGCACCGTTAGTCAGTTAATTATGCGGATCCACGAGCCTTAAGTTGCATACAAATTAGTTCAGTTCTGCTGGAAAAACCCAAGGGAGTATCTTGATGCATTAGTATATAATCAATTTTATATAACTTAACAAGGATCAATTAAAACACGCGACTTATAATTGCTAGCAATAGAACCAGACAAGAGATACCGTTTAAAAAACTTTATTAAAAAACAATGAAAAAAAGAGTCCGATGCACAGCGATACCTGCCTGCTTAAATTAATTTGCATGTTATGTTTGGCGCGCACTGAAAAAGTAAAACACGCTTAGAATTTACTGAAAATTCTTTATTTAAATCGTTTAACAATTCAAGTACAAAGCAAAGTTCTAATGACAGCGTTAATCCTGATCTTTATCCTCGTCATCGCTAGGGGGATAGAATGTCATGTTTGATGTCCTTTCATCCTTGTGTGTGATCGCTCCACAATCATAACATCGACGGAGAGATTCCTTGGCTTGCTTTCGTTCAAGAGGAATCTTGTGATCACATATAGGGCAAACTTTACAGTTATCTTCCCAAAAGCACTTAGGACATTTCATGACTACGGTATCATATCCATGTGAACTGTTGCAGTGTCGGCACGGACCATGAACTTTTGCCTGAGCTATAGTTTAATTTTCAACTGAGTCGCTACTATTCTCGGCCTCTTCTTCCCTATCATTTTCCAGGCCGCTGTTATGAGACTCTTCAGGTTGACTATTTTCAGAACTGGTTTCCTCCTCTTCACTGCTGTCTGACAAGTTTTCATCATTAGCCTCATTACCTGATTCGTCCTCTTTATCCCGGTATCCTCTTTCTTTTTCTAACAAATCGCTTAGAAGTTTTTTATTTTTGACCAGTCGCTTATTCACTCCGAGCTCTGCCAGTCCATCTAGGAAAGTATTGAACGCACGGGGTTTGGCGACATCTTCGTTATGAGGGAGTAACACATACTCGACCAGCTCTGAGATGTTTGTTACTGGTATTACGCGCTGGTTTCGGAGTAACAGTCCACTAGGTGTCCAGAACAAGATATTTTTAGAAGCAGCCATACTATGCAATAGTTCAGAAGCGTGCTCTCTGGAAACGGCGTTGGAAAGGTTGTTCAAGACATCTTTTATTCTTGGTTCTTCACTCTCGCTTTCATCATCAGAACTTTCGCTTTCTTCATGTTCACTCTCGTGTTCTTCTTCAACCAAATCTATCTTTCTCTTCATATTGATCAGCACTCGTTAAAAGAGAGACACAAATGACCAAATTTCAGAATCCACGGTCTCTTTTATAACATAAGATACCACAAGCTACTAATTGCAGGGGTCAGTAATTCTTGTATAAACCCAGTGCCTTCTTGCACAAGGACGCGTTTCTTTGTCTTGTAAGGAACATTTCGCTGAGCAAGATTTAGAAGAGCATCCTTATGCGAACGCAATATGGCCCTAACTTCTTCAGACACTGGTATGTTTTCTGTAAGTACATTATAAATAACTTGCAATAACGCATGCAACTGTTGTGGAGTAGCTGTTCTCAAGAGAAACTGACGCTGCTTGGAAGGGCAATCAGAAAGGAGCTGAAGGAAAGCTCGGTTGTTCTTTACAACGCGAGACATGATCATGGAATGAGTTTAAGAAAGTAAGTTCCCCCCTTTTATTGTGTAGGGTGTGGGGGAAGCAATAGACTTGAGGAGAAGGAAAACACCAGAAATAAGGAGGAGGAAAAACAATAGAATTGAGGAGGAGGAGGAGGAGGAGGAGGAGGAGGAGGAGGAGGAGGAGGAGG
Source organism: Pavona decussata (assembly GCF_977016875.1). Lineage (NCBI taxonomy): Eukaryota > Metazoa > Cnidaria > Anthozoa > Scleractinia > Agariciidae > Pavona > Pavona decussata. The sequence goes on from NW_028145581.1 coordinate 56,257, forward strand.
GAAAACAATAGGGGTTAATTCTATATAAATGTGACACATTCGATGTCTTTTTCAGTTCACGTTAAGTCTTCACTGAGTTGACATGAGTTGGTTCTGTTCTTTCTGCGAAAAATCCTTTAGTAGAAAAGATAACATGCAAAGACATATGTATAATAAGCTTAATGAGTCGCCGAGTTTCACACCATTCAGAGCTATGCCGTTTTCTCCAGAAAAATGTCAGCGGTTTCGCTTCCAGCATCCTTTTACTTCCATGATTGCCGGGATGATGGGGTCTGGAAAAACGGCCTGGGTTCGATCTCTATTGCAACAAGCTTCAGAGACAATTCACCCTCCCCCGGAGAGGATCGTTTGGTGTTATTCACAATGGCAGCCTGCGTACACACAAATGCTAGTCGCCATGCCACATATTGAATTCGTCAAGGGCATTCCTAAGGCTTTGGAGCAGGATTCCTATTTTAATGTAAACACACGGAATTTGATCTTGTTTGATGATCAGATGATTGACGCCAGTAAAGACAAGCGAATTGTGAACCTCTTTACTCGTGGTTCTCATCATCGTAATCTCAGTGTGATTTATATCGTGCAGAATCTATTCCATCAGGGAAAAGGTAGCCGCAGCATAAGCCTTAACAGTCATTATTTGGTGTTATTTAAGAATCCACGAGACAAATTGCAAATCTTGACTCTGGCGAAGCAAATGTATCCCGGCCAAACGGATTTCTTTTTAAATCAGTACGAAGAGGCTGTGAAAAGACCTTTTGGTTATCTGTTGATTGATCTGAAAACCACTACCCAAGACAACTGTAGATTGCGAACAAACGACCTCCCCAGCGAAGAAGGCTTTAACCAAGCAATATTTCAAGAAAACATTCCTCAAGAGCTTTTAAAATATCTGAAGCAGCAAAACATAGCGACATCCCCGGTACTTCCAGCTATGGAAGAAATAAAGGGCAGTATGGATGGCATGCTTTCTCGAAACGATCTCCGGGAAGATGAAAAAGCTAAACGATACTTTCAGTTGCAAAACAGATACCTGGCTTTTAAAGAACAATTAAATTCAAGAACACGACCGGAAGAAATAATCAGCGCTGTTCCAGACTTAACATCAAGGGCACTAGATTCTTCAACAGCAACGGCAGCATTCCCCACTCCCCTCAACCCTTTTAACGTAACACCTGAATTAACACAAGCGGCTATCTCTCAAAAACCATACAAAGAAAGCCTCACGCCTGCACCACCCTCAAACCCTGCTTTCCTGACCCCTCCTCCCACAGTAGAAACCCCATCACAACAAGCCCCGAAGCGAAAAAGGCGTCGGATTCAATTTGTAAATTATTTGGATGATCATGAAGCTCATGGCAAACGGCTGAGGAAACGTCGGCAAAAGAAATTTAATCCTTACAAGTACTCCATGGGTGAAGAAGATGAAGATTAATTAATTTCATCCGCTTAAAATCGCTGTGTATCGGACTCTTTTTTTCATTGTTTTTTAATAAAGTTTTTTAAACGGTATCTCTTGTCTGGTTCTATTGCTAGCAATTATAAGTCGCGTGTTTTAATTGATCCTTGTTAAGTTATATAAAATTGATTATATACTAATGCGTCAAGATACTCCCTTGGGTTTTTCCAGCAGAACTGAACTAATTTGTATGCAACTTAAGGCTCGTGGATCCGCATAATTAACTGACTAACGGTGCGTGACTTTCATAGTTTTTTATTTCCTCGAGATAGGTAGGAGAAAACGGTCTTGTAATAGTCAAACAAACTTGAAATATAGAGTTTTCAGCGCCACTTTGTGTATATATGTGTGTGTGTTTTGTTTTTTAACGGTAATGATCGATAATCGTCACGAATAACCTGAAATATCGGAGATAAATTTTCCCAGCAAACGGGGCTTCAAACAACACCTCCCAGTCGCGGACAGTTAAACAAGCGCTCAAGGCAGCTTGAAGATCAATAACGTTGGTGAAAAATGCCATTTTCAACGGTACTAACGTTTTGAAAATCGAAAAAAAGTTTTCCCAGCGAGTTTAAGTTGAATGAAGGAATGACACTTTCGAAATCTAACCGCTTTTTATTCAAAACAGACAATATAAATCTTAAGATCCAATCAGGATAAGTATAGAGCGGGCAAGCCTGGGCATGTCTATTGTTTCCTTTGTGCAAGAGTGACGCTCATTAGTAAACCTCGACACTTATTAGTATGCAGGAAGACATTTTTTCCCTAGGTTATAACAATAGATGACGTCATGGACTCGACGCTTAGGAATGTTAATTAAGGGAAGGCAGGGGAAGGCAGGGGAAGGCAGTAACGGGGCTTATCTTTGCTGAAGGTATACTACTAAGCAAGGGCATAGTATTTTCGTGGGTTATATATTAGTCGGTGTGTCCTACTGGGGATTTTAATTATGTATAAGGACGTGCACCTTCAGCTTTTAAATGCGGCTTCCTCTCCCGGACTCTGAATGAGTTCCCTCCAGGTTCACCTGGGACGATGACACCGACTGTTACTCATATCTCTTGTTGTCAATATTAATTACTGTTCTGATGTATTATGCGGAGATGAATAACAGATCCCAGCATTTACGTACCCCTCTCATATAACTGTAACTCTATCGAAGCCTCAGTGACGTCTGGAGGTTCTAGGCCTTTAGGCACCATTGCAACGCAATCGTATTCACCAATATCCTTCTCAGACACATTTGTGATATGCAGATAGAAATTTGCTTTCTCTTCTGTTGGCCACTCGGAATCGCCTCTACTGATTTCCTTGCCGTTGAAGTTCCAATAGATATAGGTATCCAATTTACTCGCATCACTTCCGAGACAAACTAAGGTCACATTGGAGCCCCGCCTTGCCACTACTTTGCCAGGAACTGGGACGAGTTTAGCTCTTTTACCGCTGACACCTGTTCAAAACATTACATTACCTAGTTTGGCTACCTTTTGATTTGATTTGATTTGATTTGATTTATTATTTTATTTCATCAGCTTTATTGGACACATCAATTTCAATACAAAGAACAAAACAGAAATACAAGAAACAAAATGAATGGTGTAAAGGGTATTACCCAAAAAGGGACAACGAGACCCATGCGAGGTACAACCAACATTAAAACATATAATAAACATCAGAAAAGAGTCTTAACCTTAAGCACGGTGGCAGGAGCAGTCTCTTGCAAAAGACCTAGGCAAGGCATGTCAATATCATAGGTGGAGTCCAGCAACAAAGTACATTTAGGGTTGATGCTCACTTTGGCTCTGCTGGTGGCTCAAAATAGGGTGCCCAGGTTTTTGCAGCAGCTTTGGACATAGGCGTACGGGCCTGGGGGACTGCAGCCTCCACAAATTCTGGGCAGCTCAGATGTTTTGGGCAGCAAGATAAATTTGTGCAAAGCCCCTTTTTTAATTTTTTTTTTTTTCCTTTGGAAGAGATAGATAATTTCTATTTTAACATGAAGTCGGCGTGAAAGCCAGTTAAATTCACGCAAGATAGTTGTTGCCTAACACTTGATGACTTTCTGGTTATTTAATAGAAGAAAGATCCTCGCAGCTAGTACGCAACTTAAGTGTCATTGTCTGAGAAAGTGTTCCAGGGGCCAAAACTTGTGGTCAACCGATTTGGCTGAAACTTGGCACAGAAGTTGGTTGCCATGAGATATTTGAAAAGCCAATTTGGCTCACTTCTCTGACTTTAAGTTTTAGAGTTTCAGGGGGGATCTCATTTTTAGCCCTTTGAGCACAAAAAATCCAGCCTTTCGAAGGTCATTTTGAAAGTGCCATAAAACCCAACTGGTAAATTGTGCTGCCAAATGAATTTGACTATGAATAGTACTATAATAGAGCTTTCATTTCATGAATGTAACTTTGTGCTCAAAGTATTGGACAGAGAGGAGCCTGGGGCTAGAGTTTGGCCAAAATTAATGTCAAAATTACAACTCAAAATTGCTATTTTTCAAAAAATCAGTGTATCTACCTGCCTTCTTGCATAACATCCGTACCTAAACCGTTATTTACTTTAGTGACCCAATTATCAAAATCAGTTGAGAAAAATTTGGCTTATCACGGTTTGTTGAATTTTTTTCACAAACACTCCATGCCTCTATAAGGTCATGCAAAATGGAATTTTGAGCATAATTCATGCCATAAACAAACCAAATTGTTGATATGAAGCCCTTATTCTGTATTTGGTCAGTGAAAATGAATTGTTTAAGGCAAATCAGTTTAATTGTTTAGAAATACTCTGATTCTTACCGTACAATTGCTCTTAAAAGCCTTTGATTAGCACAACAAATACCCTGATTTAGCAAAACAAGGTTTAATTTGTACTTTGAAAACCTAGTACCCATCAAACAGCACAAATGATGGAGGCCTTACCTCGATATAACAATTTTTCTAAACGATGCTTGAATTTTTCATTGATTAATATTCAGTTCCAAGACATATTTCTTCTTCGTTCCTCCAAGCATGGAAAATCTCTATATTTTGTCAGGCCTGCTTTTTATTATGATTACAAGATAAAGTTAGCTCAGTTAACGAAAACGTTCGTTAGCATATATTATTATATGGCTGGCTCCGCGAGCGGGCAAGATGAGTCAAATCCTGCGCTGTGATTGGCTACCCGTGCGGGCAAGATGGAGCTATCTTGCCCGCTCGGGATTACCCGTTGCCCGTCCGCTTGGCATCGAAAGTCTAATCCCAACAACAATGCGGGTTTTCTTCGATTTTCTCGCTGTTTTGGGGGAAAACGCTCACTAAAAAGTTCGGTATACTCTAAACATTTACCTAAAGGCAAGGATAGAGAATGGAATCGTCCTGGTGTAGTGAAAACTTTGTTTCAGCTACAATGAATGTGAGTTGAATCGGTGAGTTGCTCTGCGGGTAGTATTTTAGATAGAATTGATTTTGAAAAACTTATTGTCTCAAGTCGAGTGCCAAATTGATACATTCTCTAGGTTTGCAATGACTGTATTTAAACCATAGCGTAGTGGGAGTTGCGGTTAGTATTTAGAGCAGTTCAGAAAAGTATTTTTTTTAAGTTCGCCGAAGAAGCTCACGTTTTTCATTTAGCCGCGTCTTGCTTGTTGTAAACAACAAAATCTTGTTAAAGTTTCGCCCAGTTTTCTGATTTAACTGCTCTTTTTTTCGGCTTATGTTTGCATATAATCTCAAAATCTATTGTTTCATTCAAGAATTAATGATTGGAAGCCGAAAACTGTGTAAAAATTTTTATTATTTACGCCACCGCGCGATCGGCTGAAAATGGCGAATTTGCCGGATTCTATTCAAATCTTCCCGCTCTTGCGAAAATCTAAATTTTTCGTTCTCAATAATTAATTGTATACTCCCTTTAAGCCATTATAAAGTTAGAACCCTAAGATAATTTAGGATTCCTTGTTTTCCAAGATTACATGCTAATCCAAAAATGCACTAAAAATAAATCCGGCTTGCACCGGCCGGCTATGAAGAATTTCTTTCCGAGTAGAGCAGTTTCATGTCGTGTTTTGTTTTGTTGTTGTAGTTTTAACTTGATGGTAAAGCCATATAATAAATCCTTTATTGACCAAGCTTGTGCGGTCAAGATGGCTGGATATTGGCCTCGTTCTTTTTTTGCGTTTTTATGGACCTCGACTTCGTCTCGGTCCATAAAAACGAAAAAAAAAGAACTTGGCCAATATCCAGCCATCTTGACCTCACGCTTGGTCAATAACGCATATTTATTATATGGCTGGCTCCGCGAGCGGGCAAGATGAGTCAAATCCTGCGCTGTGATTGGCTACCCGAGCGGGCAAGATGGAGCTATCTTGCCCGCTCGGGACTACCCGTTGCCCGTCCGCTTGGCATCGAAAGTTTAATCCGAACAACAATGCAATCTTTTCTTCGATTTTCGTTGTTTTTGGGGAAAACGCTCACTAAAAAGTTCGGTAAACTTTCTCAACATTTACCTAAAGGAAAGAAAAGAGAATGGAATCGTCCTGGTGTAGTGAAAATTTTGTTTCAGCTACAATGAATGTGAGTTGAATCGGTGAGTTGCTCTGCGTGTAGTAATTTTAGATAGAATTGATTTTGTAAAACTTATTGTCTCTAGTCGAATGCCAAATTGATAAGTTCTCTAGGTTTGAAATGACTGTATTTAAATCATAGCGTAGTGGAAGTTGCGCCGGGAGTTGCGTTAAGTGTTTAGAGCAGTTCAGAAAAGTATTTTTTTCAAGTTCGCCGAAGAAGCTCACGTTTTTAATTCAGCCACGTCTTGCTTGTTGTAAACAACAAAATCTTGTCAAAGTTTCGCCCAGTTTTCTGATTCACCCGTTTTTTTTTTTCGACTTACGTTTGCATATAATCTCAAAATCTATTGTTTCATTCAAGAATTAATGATTGGAAGCCGAAAACTGTGTAAAAATCCTGAAAAATGTTTATTATTTACGCAACCGCGCGATCGGCTGAAAATGGCGAGTTTGCCGGATTCTATTCAAATCTTCCCGCTCTTGCGAAAATCCAAATTTTTCGTTTTCAATAATTGTATACTCCCTTTAAGCCATTATGAAGTTAGAGCCCTAAGATAATTTAGGATTCCTTGTTTTCCACGATTACATGCTAATCCAAAAATGCACTGAAAATAAATATTGCACCGGCCGGCTATGAAGAATTTCTTTCCGAGTAGAGCAGTTTCATGTCCTGTTTTGCTTTGTTGTTGTAGTTTTAACTTGAAGGTAAAGCCATATAATAAATCCTTTATTGACCAAGCTTGTTCGGTCAAGATGGCTGGATATTGGCCTCGTTCTTTTTTTGCGTTTTTATGGACCTCGACTTCGTCTCGTTCCATAAAAACGCAAAAAAAGAACTTGGCCAATATCCAGCCATCTTGACCTCACGCTTGGTCAATAACGCATATTTATTATATGGCTGGCTCCGCGAGCGGGCAAGATGAGTCAAATCCTGCGCTGTGATTGGCTACCCGAGCGGGCAAGATGGAGCTATCTTGCCCGCTCGGGATTACCCGTTGCCCGTCTGCTTGGCATGGAAAGGTTAATCACAACAACAATGCGGGTTTTCTTCGATTTTCCCGTTGTTTTGGGGGAAAACGCTCACTAAAAAGTTCGGTAAACTTTCAACATTTACCTAAAGGTAAAGGAAATAGAATGGAATCGTCCTGGTGTAGTGAAAACTTTGTTTCAGCTACAATGAATGTGAGTTGAATCGGTGAGTTGCTCTGCGTGTAGTATTTAAGATAGAATTGATTTTGAAAAACTTATTGTCTCAAGTCAAGTGCCAAATTGATAAGTTCTATAGGTTTGCAATGACTGTATTTAAATCATAGCGTAGTGGAAGTTGCGGTTAGTGTTTAAAGCAGTTCAGAAAAGTATTTTTTTTAAGTTCGCCGAAGAAGCTCACGTTCTTAATTTAGCCGCGTCTTGCTTCTTGTAAACAACAAAATCTTGTCAAAGTTTCGCCCAGTTTTCTGATTTAACTGCTCTTTTTTTCGGCTTATGTTTGCATATAATCTCAAAATCTATTGTTTCATTCAAGAATTAATGATTGGAGGCCGAAAACTGTGTAAAAAGTTACGCCACCGCGCGATCGGCTAAAAATGGCGAGTTTGCCGGATTCTATTCAAATCTTCCCGTTCTTGCGAGAATCTAAATTTTTCGTTCTTAATAATTGTATACTCCCTTTAAAACATAATAAAGTTAGAGCCCTAAGATAATTTAGGATTCGTTGTTTTCCACGATTACTTGCTAATCCAAAAATGCACTGAAAATAAATCTTGCACCGGTCGGCTACGAAGAATTTCTTTCCGAGTAGAGCAGTTTCATGCCGTGTTTTGTTTTGTTGTTGTAGTTTTAACTTGATGGTAAAGCCATATAATAAATCCTTTATTGACTAAGCTTGTTCGGTCAAGATGGCTGGATATTGGCCTCGTTCTTTTTTTGCGTTTTTATGGACCTCGACTTCGTCTCGGTCCATAAAAACGCAAAAAAAGAACTTGGCCAATATCCAGCCATCTTGACCTCACGCTTGGTCAATAACGCATATATCTATGTCTGTTAACACCCTGAACAGTTCTTGTAAATACCCACCAGTAAAGGAGCATGGCCATGCATACATAGACATATAAACTTACGTAGAGATATACGAGCTGCAGTTCATAGCAGTGCCGATGTGACCCGTTACTTCAGAGTCCTCTAGAGCGGAGTAAATGAAACCATCCGTCAAGAAGGAATGCACAGTTAGGAGAGCTCGATAGCAAAACAAAAAACTTGTGTTGCTAAATACAATAACCAAACGAGGCCAGGGCATTGAGATGATGCAAAATCAACTGGCCCGCCATTTTGGACATAGGAGAGAGTGGGGACTAAACCGAGGTTACGTTCCCCTTCCGTTTCGCGGCTCTGTTTTATCAGGTGTAAGAAATTCAAGGGTAATTTCACGATGGCACTTTGTTCCTTTGAAGGGGTAAGTGATCAGTGCGGTGCCACCGCATGGGCTCCGCACGAAACAGGAATGGTTCCTTTATTATCCTGCGAGAATGATATGACTGAATGGTTGAAGGAAAAGTACAAGGGGTCAGGTGCGTCTGGGGCAAGAGGAAGACCTGGTCATACCAAAGCAGCAGGTGATTCAAAATATCTGTTAGGGATCATACACGCGCACAAATGGCTTTTATCGCGATCCAGTGGACTCTTTTCTGTTGAAGAGAGACCACGATACTTTACGATATTGTCGTCTCAAATTGTTTGTTTATGACTGATTGAAGATTTCCCGAGCTAATTTACTTGATTCTTGCGAAGAGAAACAAACATTCAACAAATGGTTCACAGGAAGGGGAAAGGGGTTGACTAAAACCCTAACTTTGAAAGGTAAGAGTGCAGTTAATTTATCGCAACAATCTCTATGACCAAAAACAACGATAAGAATAACTTGAAGTTGAAGGCTGTTTTTCGTCTGCTCGCTCTGTTTGTTTACATTCAGCTTTACCTGTTCAGACGCTCATCACGCAATCACAATTTGAGCGTGAAACCCTACCGGTTTCCTGTATTTGCCAGTTTCGTCTAAGATAAGAGAACTTGAAAAATCTTTGCAAACATGCTGCATCGAAGCAAATCTTCCAAGCAAATCCCATAACAAATCGGCAGATTTTGAGACAATATAAGGGCTTCTTAACGATGCGAAGCAGAGAGTCCATATACGGGAAAACATTCTGTACGTATGTCATGGTGTCATTATCAAGTCAGTAATACCGTCTCAAAATCGAATGTAGTTTCTTTTTATCGTGATTCATCTATTCTTGTAGAAAAAAATGTTTAATCAATTAGTTGAGCTCAGAATACAACAATAAATCTGAGATAAGTTTTAAACTGGGTATATAAGATTCCTAAAATTATACCGCCTCTATTTACATACTAAAATAACTAATTATAAGTAATTAAAAAATGTTTCCGAATAATTTTTGTTACCAACAAAGTTATCCGTGAAACAAGACATTTACTCGCTCAAAATGTCAATTTCATCGAAAAGCTTCGATGCAGCATGTTTGCAAAGATTTTTCAAGTTCTCTTATCTTAGACGAAACTGGCAAATATAGGAAACCGGTAGGGTTTCACGCTCGAATTGTGATTGCGTGATAAGCGTCTGAACAGGTAAAGCTGAATGTAAACAAACAGAGCGAGCAGACGAAAAACAGCCTTCAACTTCAAGTTATTCTTATCGTTGTTTTTGGTCATAGAGATTGTTGCGATAAATTAACTGCACTCTTACCTTTCAAAGTTAGGGTTTTAGTCAACCCCCTTGCCCTTCCTGTAAACAATTTGTTGAATGTTTGTTTCTCTTCGCAAGAATCAAGTAAATTACCTTGGAAAATCTTTAATCAGTCATAAACAAACAATTTGAGACGACAATATCGTAAAATATCGTGGTCTCTCTTTAACAGAAAAGAGTCCACTGGATCGCGATAAAAGCCATTTGTGCGCGTGTATGATCCCTAACAGATATTTTGAATCACCTGCTGCTTTGGTATGACCAGGTCTTCCTCTTGCCCTAGACGCACCTGACCCCTTGTACTTTTCCTTCAACCATTCAGTCATATCATTCTCGCAGGATAATAAAGGAACCATTCCTGTTTCGTGCGGAGCCCATGCGGTGGCACCGCACGGATCACTTACCCCTTCAAAGGAACAAAGTGCCATCGTGAAATTACCCTTGAATTTCTTGCACCTGATAAAACATAGCCGCGAAACGGAAGAGGAACGTAACCTCGGTTTAGTCCCCACTCTCTCCTATGTCCAAAATGGCGGGCCAGTTGATTTTGCATCATCTCAATGCCCTGGCCTCGTTTGGTTATTGTATTTAGCAACACAAGTTTTTTGTTTTACTATCGAGCTCTCCTAACTGTGCATTCCTTCTTGACGGATGGTTTCATTTACTCCGCTCTAGAGGACTCTGAAGTAACGAGTCACATCGGCACTGCTATGAACTGCAGCTCGTATATCTCTACGTAAGTTTATATATCTATGTATGCATGGCCATGCTCCTTTATTGGTGGGTATTTACAAGAACTGTTCAGGGTGTTAACAGACATAGATTATATGCTAACGAACGTTTTCGTTAACTGAGCTAACTTTATCTTGTAATCATAATAAAAAGCAGGCCTGACAAAATATAGAGACTTTCCATGCTTGGAGGAACGAAGAAGAAATATGACTTGGAACTGAATATTAATCAATGAAAAATTCAAGCATCGTTTAGAAAAATTGTTATATCGAGGTAAGGCCTCCATCATTTGTGCTGTTTGATGGGTACTAGGTTTTCAAAGTACAAATTAAACCTTGTTTTGCTAAATCAGGGTATTTGTTGTGCTAATCAAAGGCTTTTAAGAGCAATTGTACGGTAAGAATCAGAGTATTTCTAAACAATTAAACTGATTTGCCTTAAACAATTCATTTTCACTGACCAAATACAGAATAAGGGCTTCATATCAACAATTTGGTTTGTTTATGGCATGAATTATGCTCAAAATTCCATTTTGCATGACCTTATAGAGGCATGGAGTGTTTGTGAAAAAAATTCAACAAACCGTGATAAGCCAAATTTTTCTCAACTGATTTTGATAATTGGGTCACTAAAGTAAATAACGGTTTAGGTACGGATGTTATGCAAGAAGGCAGGTAGATACACTGATTTTTTGAAAAATAGCAATTTTGAGTTGTAATTTTGACATTAATTTTGGCCAAACTCTAGCCCCAGGCTCCTCTCTGTCCAATACTTTGAGCACAAAGTTACATTCATGAAATGAAAGCTCTATTATAGTACTATTCATAGTCAAATTCATTTGGCAGCACAATTTACCAGTTGGGTTTTATGGCACTTTCAAAATGACCTCCGAAAGGCTGGATTTTTTGTGCTCAAAAGGCTAAAAATGAGATCCCCCCTGAAACTCTAAAACTTAAAGTCAGAGAAGTGAGCCAAATTGGCTTTTCAAATATCTCATGGCAACCAACTTCTGTGCCAAGTTTCAGCCAAATCGGTTGACCAAAAGTTTTGGCCCCTGGAACACTTTCTCAGACAATGACACTTAAGCTGTTACGAAAACAAATCCCGAAAAAAAATTCAAGCTTGAACGGAAATCGAACCCATAACCTCTGCGATGCCGGTGCAGTATTCTACTAGCTGACCTACGAAGCCAGCTGGTCATATTGTGAGTTCGTAATATACCCATGAAAGAAGGATGAATAAATGAATGTAAATATATGACGCATATATTTTGAACTGCGGTTGAAAGATCAAATAGAAAAAAGATCTTCGCAGTTCTTAAGCAGTTGCGAAGAAGCTGCGATCTTCTATTTGATCTTTTATTCACCAGGGCATCCAGACAATCCCCATCGCGTTACCTTCAAGCCCTTGTATGTAAACACGCGCAAAGACAAACGCAGCTGAAACCGGAATCGCACCGCCTTATTAACGCTTACTATGCGTCCATCGACAAGCTGCTATCCGAGCTTGAGTTCAGGATCAGGAAATACTCTGTGCCTTGGGAAATATCCGGCTGTCACAGTGAAACACCTGATAAAGAAAGTTTCTGGCGCGTCGCTAAATTTTACAAAATCGACGGCGACTTTCTGGAAGCCGAGCAGAAAATGTAGGCGAGTTTTCGTCGTGTGCCCTGATTAGGCTACATGGCCGTTTCAGAAACACTGGAGACAATGCACGAGAATGATCAATTTGATATGTTTCCAGGGTTTCTTTTTTTTGGTGGTACGTATCCTTGCCGAGTGATACCTACTACATCGTGTTCTGCAGAAGGATCATTCAGTGCGTTGCTCAGATTGAAAAAATACCTCCGCAGCACCATGGGGCAACAACGTGTCATTAACAGCGTACTTATTAACACTGAAAGGACATATGCCAACTTATTGATATCTTCGGCCGTCGAAATGGCAGAGACAGCTATTTCTTTTCACGTGTTTCGTGAGCTCATATGATAGATTCATATGTAAGAATATTTTCAATTCATATGTAGGCCTGTGTTGGTACATCGTATGACCCCCGTTCCTTTTCGACTGTTTCGTAAAAATTTGCCGGGCAACGTGCAAAAAAATGTTTTCGGGCAAATGGTTCACCGCCCCCCTGGCAAAAAACTGCCCGTACGCCTATGGCTTTGGATGATGTTTGGAAGATTTTAAGGTTATTACACTGAAGTAAAAGGTTTCTTTCAAACTCAATCGAACATTTTATATTTGGTCGGAAAGTGTTCTAAGCATAGGAGAGTGAACGAAAATATGGCTAGAAAATTGTATTGTACATGCCCGACCTACGCGAAGTTTAAAATATACGTTGTTCGAAAGAAAATCCAGAAACTTTTACACGTGTAAATTATTTCTTGTAAAATGCAGGTCGTTTGAAGTTCCTTTGCATCATAGTAACCATAATTGCATTTATATTGCATAGGATGTAAAAAGAGTTTTAAAACGAAGACACAGGTGGATGTATTTTAAAGATCAATCTGACTTGAAAATTGTCAAATAACAGAATTAATTCCGACCAAGGAATCCCGACATGCGGTGAAGAGAACGAGAAACATTGTGACGCCCAGAAGGTTTACTGTCAACCGTTGACAGTCAAACCTTCTTGGCGTTACAATGTTTCCGTGTCAAGTCAACCTTGCGTGTTTAGGAGCCATTTAGGTTGTTATCCAATACGTGGTTGTCTCGAGTGTTTTCACCGCAGTAATGGTCAATTAAATTCATTCTCGATTCTTCTGGAATTCTGTTTGTGAAGGGTCAAGACGGTAAGTCTATAGAAGTTCTCGATAATTAAATGACAGGTGCGTAGCAAGAAAAATAATATTCGAATTTCTTGGTGTAAAATGTTGAAAAGCAAATAACTAAAAAGAAAAGAACTGTTAACCAGCTTTCATTTAATTGAATATTTGGCAGAGTTTCAGATCAGGTTAATTCGGCCACCGTTAAGAGATTCGAGAGTTCCAGACAAATTATACAGTGGAGCAAAAAGCACCTTAATAGCCTTCATTCCTTAGTATATCATCCTGGGAATCAAACGTTAGTGATGTTTACCTCTGGGATTGAAGGGGTGAAATCTGTGAAGGCACCGGATAATAGTTCTAAGGCTGCTGGGATTTACAGTAGCTATATTAAGTTGTACGGTATAGGAGAACGCCGACGGAGAAATTGACCAAACGCAGCCTAAGTTACACTAGCTTAAGGATTTCATCTAAATTGTTTAACCCTTTTAGCCCAAAGGGTGACAATCACGTAATTTCTCCTCAAAATATCACAACCTGATCAAGCATTCAGCTTAGGAGAAAAAAGGACATCATCACCACAGACAAAAAGTCTTGATGTTTTAACAACTACTCCTAACTAGCTCCATACGAAAAATAAGGAAAACAGTGACAAGAATATGTAGGTTGATATTCGAGCTTAAAGGGTTAAAACGACTTGGTGCCATCTCGTACAGTATAATAAACAGTACCACCTGAAATTTGAAGTGCTGCACAATGTGACAATTCAAATGAAAATACTTAGTGTGAACTTAGGTTCGCGGACCGTGGAAGATTCAGTTAGAAGCAGATATTGAAATAATTTGAGATTTGACTCAAATAAATTGGATGAGTAATTTACACTTTTTTTTATAAATTTGCCTCGTCCAAGCGAAGGCTCCGGTAATGTTTGTGAGCGCAGTTATGCCCAAAAAAGGATTTAGATTTGAAGTGGGCAAGGAATCTTTTGTAACGGTACAGTATAAGTCTACGCCGAACGCATAAACCCTATGCCAATGGCCTCGGAAACACAACCATGTGTGTGCAAATTGATTGTCCTTTCAACAGTAGTCATTCCACTATAGCACTTTCTGTTGCTGAAGAATGCTGGAGGAAGAGAAAAGCTTTTTAAGGTAATTGTTACCTCAGAAATTTAAATGACTTCTTATTTTTCATGGGGTGGGCGCGGAGATCCAATTCGCAGATTTCCAACAATTAATTTTAGAACATACCCACTTTCCTTCTAATATCCGTTACCAGTTATCACCGGGGAAAGTGATTCGGAATTTCCCAAATATTAAAACCTTAACCACACGAAAACAAAACTTCTTTCTGGCAAATTCTGGAGATGGATCAAGCCGGCTAGATTCTCTGTTTTCCCCGTTTGGTAACATTGTGTGCGACACGCGAACTTTAACTTGCAGAAACTCGCACCTTCGTAATTTTTCTATCCTGAATCTTACCTGGTATAAATAGCAGAGATGCAAATAGCAAAGCTACTACTACTGCAAAATAGCATTCCATCACTTCTTTCCAACAATTAATTTTAGAACATACCCACTTTTCTTCTAATATCCGTTACCAGTTATCACCGGGGAAAGTGATTCGGAATTTCCTAATATTAAAACCCTAACCACATGAAAAACAAAACTTCTCTCTGCCAAATTCCGGAGATGGATCAAGCCGGCTAGATTTTCTGTATCCTTGTTTGGTAACATTGTGTGCGACACGCGAACTTTTACTTGCGGAAACTCGCACTCGTAATTTTTCTATCCTAAATCTTACCTGGTATGAATAGCAGAGATGCAAGTAGCAAAGCTTCTGCAAAATACCATTCCATCACTTCTTTCTTGAATTTGGAGATATCTGCTTCAACCTCTGCTTCTGCTTCAACCACATCCGCGATGTTCTCGATTCGGGCACGAGTTTTAAGATGACGTTCTAATTATCTTATATGGCTTATTTGACATGTTTCGCTTTCGGAGAAAAGGTTAAGAAAACAAGAACACAGGGAGTGAGCCCAAGAGAAGGTGGAGGGTTGGGGGAGGGGGTGTTGACCAAAGAAAAGCAGAATTCAGTGAACAAACTATACATGCATGCTTGAGTGAAAATCGACATCTTTTTTCGCCTTGGGTAAGATGTTAAAGAAGGCTCAAAATTTACGTAATAATTTGCCATAAATTGTATTCCAATTTTACTTTTTATTTTTCGCTTTCCTTAAAATGAGAAAGGGTTAAAAACAACGAAGCAAAGAAATAGGCAGAGCAGATCAATAGTCAGTGAATTTACTTGTCGAGCGAAATGTAAAGGTGTTTAACGTTGTCGGTGTAGATCTTTCAATAAGGAACCACTTTAATTTGATAAAGCTTTTGCACTTGTAGCTAACTTACTATGCCCTTGACATTACAGTCTTTAATGAGGATTCTTCAACACGTATATGAACTCCTCATTGTGTTTTTTTTTTTTTTTTTTTTTTGTTCTCTTTAGCTTGCTCTGCCTCCCCCAGTTTCTATGACCCAATTCCGGGAATTTAAACCCGCCACCCGCAGAAAATATAAATTCTTGAGCTCTCGAGTCGTACTTAATCAACCGATAAATACCGTTGCTGAGGCTTTTAACACCCAGGGGAGTGGTCTTAGGAACTTTATTCAGCCAATTGAACGATAACCGTTTTGATTTTGTCTGATAAACTTGATGTAAGAATGGCCGGTGGTTATTTTTTTCACCTCTGCAGGCAGAAAGGAAGCACATACACAAGTTTCGTTTTCTGCCAATTAAAGAACACGAAAGATGGAAGTGAACCCTTCTCAAAGCATTGTTAACACAGAATTGTACAAAGTTATTACAAGGTTGCGTATGCATATGGGGAAGCTTTGACGCTAAAGAAATGAAAGGGTTCATTTTGAAATACTTTTGTTCACACGCTAAAGCGTGGTTCATTTATATGGGTTCATTTATATGGTTCCTGCATATGGGGAAACTTTGACGCTAGAAAAATGAAAGGGTTCATTTTGAAATACTTTTGTTCTCATGCTAAAACGTGGTTCATTTAACGGTAATATTCAGGCACTTGAGTTATCTCGTGATAATCAATCATTCAAAGTGATGGCGTTAGAAACAAAAAGCACACATGCTCGCCTCACAGATGCGAACCCCGTGAAAAACAGGAAGAATAAACATCGTCGAAATATGTGCTCCAAAGGTTCGATCTCAACC
Source organism: Pavona decussata (assembly GCF_977016875.1). Taxonomy (NCBI): domain Eukaryota; kingdom Metazoa; phylum Cnidaria; class Anthozoa; order Scleractinia; family Agariciidae; genus Pavona; species Pavona decussata. The sequence continues at coordinate 72,746 of NW_028145581.1, forward strand.
ATTCTTACCTATACGTGACAATGTTTTCGAAGCTTGGAAACATTTGGTACAAAGGTTCGATCTTAATCTTCAAAACATATTCTGTATTGTCTGTCAACAATATTCCTGAACCTCGAGATAAAATAGTACATATAAATCTTATTGAATTATCATAGCTAATGACATTGTTTCGCAAAGTAGTGTGGAACCAAGAAAAAAAACAGGGAATCGTTGACAATGTCAACCTTCCTTTTATTCGTATGAAAATATTTCATTCGAGGTGCGAACTACAGGAACCGACAACAAATCTTATCCAAATATTTGTGGCAAAGGTTCGCACTAGCCTTCATCCCCAATGACTCAAAGGGGTTCATCTGCGTGAAGGACCGAAAGTTAGTTACCTATTTGTAGAAGATTTTAAACCTAAACCTATCAGGCGGATTTCAATGACTTTTTACCTTTGCGAACCAGCGGCCCATGTGCCCTTGTATGAATCCGTCGCGTCGAAACTTCAGCAGGAGATGACAGGAATAGCATGCCAAAGTAGCTCCCTTCGAAATAAATTTGTTTTCGTGTTAATTTTTTCCTCAATTTCAGTAAATGTTAATGGAAAAAACACTGATCATGTGGTCTATGTTCAATGACATTGAATTGAACTGCACTGTGGTAAGAAGAGTTAAAGAGGACATTTATCAAGTGCATGGGCAATTTGCGTCGTTGTGGAGCATTTAATAATTATTCCATTAAATCACTTAATTTACCTCTGCAGCCATTTCTCCGGCAAAAAAATGCGAGCGATGAGTTTATAACCTGAAAAAAGACTTAATGAGACATCTGTCAATTCTAATATCTCTTACCGCACTCAAAAGTGGCACATAGCACTAAAATGATGTAGCGCCAGATTTATTTACGCTGATAAAACCGGTTCGACACTTACATCAGCTCTTGTCATTCAAATCTTCTCCTGGTAATATCGGAAAGGTTCAAGCCACACTTGAGCGTTCGCTCTTGCGTGTCACCATCCATTGCCTCTGCGAACAACTGGTTCACCTATAGAAAAAGGGATTGCAACGATGACGTAATAAGCTCGTTTCCTAAATCTCTTAAATGATTCCACTCCTATTCACCTGATCTATCGTTTTACTTTCACACCGTTTCCAAAAAAGGAGATCTTTTTTTCTCTCCTGAAGAGAAGAAGAAAAATAAGGGGATGAGTGTCTCGAGAAGGAAAAACAAGGAAGTTCATTATATCCGCAGCTTGTAAACGAGAGTTACCTTCACAGTGCCTGAAGATGAAAGAAATGTCATCCTACGTGTCATCCTACGTAGGCAGTGTGGACACTTTTTGACAACCAGGATATCTTAACTGACACTCAATTGAGTCATCTTTGCATAAAAAAAGAGGGCCCGCCATATAATGTCACTGAGTCTTGTGGTAACACCCAGACCAACAGAAATGATATATTAACTACCTCTTTGTTGCAGGTAAACCACAGATGCAAAAGCTTTGCGTTAAGCCCTTCCGTTCTTTTTTTCATCCGCTGGAGAAAAAGAAATTACAATTTTTGGAATATATTAACATACGCAGGGAAATATGAGGCGGAAAGCCAAACTCAACGCTTGCTATGGTTTTGATAGCTTGATAAGCCACCTACACTGTACTGCGATTGCATGGTAAAGACCGGTCCACAAACTCTGTTGCAATTTTCTCTACACAAAGGCTTACTGTATTTTGCGAAACAAAATGAAACGAAATGAAAACAAATAGGGTGAAATAATGAACAGATTTGTCACAATTTGACAAGATTTACACTGACATTCTTGACAGAAATGACAACAATAAATTTTGCAAAAATTTCTGGCGGCAAATAATTATAATAATAACCTTACAAATTCCTCATCCCTTCCTAGAGATTTATATTTTTGGGGCATAAATATGCAGCAAAGTGCTAAGTATTATTAATACCAACAATAGCAGTCATATATAATAAAAATATCTATCTGTTATACAGGGTACAATGTAATTGTACCGGCATAAACCAGAAGAAAACCAACTCAACATACATGTACAATCATGTAACTGACATCCTTTAGCACAAAATTATTATGTGCAGCTGGGAGCTACAAAATACAAATTAAAATATTATGTAGGTAAATATTCAGGATCTACTTAAGCCACCAAAGTACATGTGTGACTAGATTCCACTACAATTGGCTTCAAAATCTCACACCAAAACCACAGCACATTCTCAATGAATGCAATAATTGTAATGTTTTTACCTGGCGCATTATCGTGACCAAACTGAACGGAATCTCTTTCAACAGGCGACACGTTCCACGATACCTCAGGACTGTCTTGCAGATTGTAATTTCTTTCAATTTGACCTCCTTATATATGCACACAGTCCAGCTCATGCTGTTCTTCCTCCACTGAAAACAAGTTAAATCATCAATTCACAAACAAGAACAAACCATAATTGGTTTCATGCTTATAACACTTGAGATTCACATTACAATCACAAGCTGTATTCCTCTAACCTCTTAAAAGCACAATTAACTGTTCGCGCGGCCTATACTGTGAAAACACAACTTGCGTCAGGTCGCGGCTACAGATCTGTAATTTGCGAAACGGAGTATTTCGACCTCTTGGCTCGCCGCTTTTTGTTCAGAATTCATCATTGAAACGAGGAATATTTACGAAAAGCGTTACGAATGTAATGACGCAGGTAAAAGTTCGCTGTGATCTGACAAGAGCTCGTTTTGCGAAATACAGATCTGTAATTTGCGAAACGGGGCATTTCTGACCTCTTGGCTCGCCGCTTTTTGTTCAAAATCCATCATTACAACGAGAAATATTTACGAAAAGGGTTTACGCATGTTATAAAACAGGTTGAAGTTTGCTGTGATCTGAAAAGAGCTCGTTTCGCAAAATACAGATTTTTAATTTCAAAACTCTGCACTTCCGGTGTTTATTCTTCAATTTTGTTTACATTACAACGCGCGCCAAACAATGATCTCACTTGATATCATTTTTTTACTCTATTTGTTTTCATTTCGTTTCGTTTCGCAAAATACAGTAAGCGTACACAAAGACATTCCACGACAATAAGCTTTCTCAGAATCGTAAATTAACCACAGCCTACACTAACTGAATGTATGATTATACCTGCATGATTATCACCAAACTGAATTGGATCTTTTTCAACAGGCGGTAGGTTCGACGATATCTGAGACTCGTCTTCGTCTTGCACATCTTCACGCACACGTTCGTCGTGTTGTCCCTCCACTGCTAAACGAAAACATCAGATCACAAATAAGAAGAAACCATGATTTGCTTCCATAGCGGTTGAAATCCTCTGACAACTAAAATTTTAGTTGTTAATTTTTGACTTCTAATCTCAAACACAATTCATTGTCTGCATGATTAACCCACTCATAAAATAAACGGCGATGGGTCTCATTTCTACAACACAACATTCGGTTCAGTGAGAAGCCATTCTGAACAGTATTTTCCATAATATCCACGTATTTACGTGCATCGATATTTTCAGACAACCAAGGCTTTAACAGAAATGTCCCAAAAATTGTAAATCCACACAAATCCAAACAAATATCTCGATCAACAACAGTATAGGTTATAATAAAAATCTCGCTTACTTTTGACAGCTTGACAAGCAAGCGACATTTGGATATGGTGATTGGTCAAGAAAAACGATTGAAACTGCTAACATTTTTTCTTCAGAAAAAAAACAGCTTAAACTAAAAAAATCGACAAAAGCATTTTCAAATGCTGTGATTGCTATATAATGTAAAATAAAGTGACACTCACCTCCTTTTCTTTCTCTTTGCTGTTCGTTACTAGAGTTACTTCTTCGCCTGCTTCCTCGTTTCCTTTCAGTCGAGCTCTTTTTTTCGTTGTTCTTCACTAATTCGCCTCCTTTTTTCACGACATCTTTCTCTTTCTTTCTCTAGCTGTTCCTCACAATTTCGTTGCCTCTTTTCTCGATTTCTTTCTTGCTCTTTTTCCCGCTGTTCTACTCTAACATTCCGCCTCTTTTCTCTATTTCTTTCTTGCTCTTTTTCCCGCTGTTCTTCAGTAAAATTCAGCCTGTTTTCTCGAGCCCTATCCTGCTCTTTCTCTCGTTGTTGTTCAGTAAAATTCAGCCTGCTTTCTCGAGCCCTGTCCTGTTCTTTCACTCGTTGTTCGTCACTCATATTTCGCCTGTTTGCTAGCACTCTCATTCGATCGATCTCTTTCACGTCGAACTTCGCTTCTTCGTCGCCTGTTTTCTCGATCTCTTTCTATCTCCCTTTCTTTGCTTTCCATGTCTGAAGAATTATTCATATTAAAATTGAAGCTGACTTTGTATTTTTTTCGCGTTCAAATTTTTTTTTTTCTCAAACGCTGTTGGCGATGCAACTTTTCGCCAAAGAAACGCGGGTGGCAGCGCAGTTGGCCATGCAATTTCCCGCCGAAAAATTAACCCGCGTTGCAGCACAGGGTTTGACTGTCTCATTTCATAATGGCCTTAAAAATGATTTTCTTTTTCTCAAACGCTGTTGGCGATGTAACTTCCCGCCAAAGAAACGCAGGTGGCAGCTCAGTTAGCCATGCAATTTCCCGCCTGGGTTGCTGCACAGGGTTTGAGTGTCTCATTTCAAATTGGCATACATGGAGTAGCGAACGTATGTACGGTCGGTCGGTCGGTCGGACGTCGATCGGGAGTGACGTCATAACCAGACCAAAATTTCTCGCACTGATGGGTTTACCAAAATCTCTTAGCTACGGGGCTCCGCTCGCGCGCGCCTTGCGGCGCGCGCGGGAGCTCCGCTATGACTGATTTACTTAGGAAAAATATTCCCTGCTGTCAGCTTCAAGTATCTCTTTCACTCTCGGCGTTATTCTTGATTCACAACATGGACTAGTTCTCACTTTTGAGTCTACACAGACGAAAAGCTCAAGTTTGACCGTCCAGTTAAAAAAGCTCCCAAACCCCTCTCGCCACGGTGTAGCTCTCTACTGCACTACACAAAATGGTTCCATGTTTTCGGTTTGTGGATGAAATCATTTAAGAAGTTTGATTGTTCCTCGTTTAATTATGTAGATTGGTCAGCTGTTTATTGGAGCAGCCGGAAGAGGTCAACCGAGATAAATCCATTTAACGCTTTTCTGATTTCGTCACACTACAGGAACCTTTAAGGACAGTTTCGAACCGGTTAGAGCACGGCAGAACAAACTATCCTAAATTATTCTTAACATTAAATTTCCTGCAAATCGTTTCCAATTAACAGTATAAAAACGAATAAAAGAATTTCTAAAGCTAAAGTTTATCTTGTTAATACCGCTGTAAGGGACATGCATTCAGATTTGAAAAAAGGCGGGGCACCTCTTAAAAAAAAAATGGTGCTGTAATATTTAGTTAACTCGAAGACCCTTCTAAACAATGGTCTTGTTCCAAACCTTCGACTGATACGGGCTTCAAACTAAGCCCAAAACAACTGTTCACCTCCATTAATGCATTAGCAGAAAGTGCTAACGTGAAATATCGTTATCTATACTGTTAAGAGAGGATGAACTACGATTGCGTTCGCTTGACCGTATTGCCGATAAGGGTCTCACCGTACACTGTCACTTCCAAGTTGTCGCTTCCGCGTTGTCGCTTCTACGTTGTCGCTTCCAATCCGTATCTGTCATCATAAGCAGTTAGCACTTTTTTGTTTACCCAAATTACGGGATTTCTATTTTTTTTTTCCAAAATAACTCCTATTAGAAGGGCGTTCCGTGCAAAATCACTTAGGTACTTGAGGACTTAGCCAATAAGGTCACACTTTGTCGATTCCAAGCTGTCTCCGAACCTGTCACCTGTTTCATCATAGGCAATCAGCACTTTTTTGTTTGCTCAAATCACGAGATTTCAATAGTTCCAAAATTACTCTCGTAAAAAAGGCGTTCCGTGCAAAATCACTTAGGTTTCGCATCCGGTTTGAAACTTCAAGAATGTCGGATTATATGAATATAATCTTCTGAAAACATATCACCTAAATCTTAACACAGCTTCCTGCTAAAAATCCCAAACATTTTGTAATTGAAAGAAAGTACCTTAACTGCTCAGTAATAAAAAAAAAAATGATAAAAAAAATTCAATTCTTCTTCTTTTTATTTTTTTTTTTTTTATTTTTTTTTTTTTTTTTGCATTCACACCGATTACTCCGAAACATGTTGCACAAGCTTGGTACCATAAGCACGGAGAATAAAAGCGGTGAGGGTAAAAGGAGGAATGAGTTTGCGGAATGGAATGTGGAATGACGTGCGGTATGGCATAATTATGCAAAATACGAATTGCGGAATGACATAATTATGCGAGATACGATTTATGCATAATGACTCACAGAAATACATTAAACTGAAAAAGCGCGCCATTTTTTTGGGCGTCAATTTGCAAATACAGCCTTTTTGTAACCATTCAACCGAAGAATACATCACAAAAACCCAAACGATGGTATCCTCGAATTCAAACTTTTTTCCTTCGATTCTCATCGCATGGCCGTTGATGCAACATAGCAGCTCGTGGACTTTTATCGTTCGCGAGTGAACACAAGATTTGTAATACATTTGCATTAAAGGGGCTTGTTTATTTACGTGACCTGGTTTCCATTCCACAGGAGTCGTCCGCCATTACGGGAGATGTATACAACTCAATCGAAGGCTGATTAAACTTGACATGTTTCAAGCTTTCACAGCGCCTCGCAGGAAAAAGACGCGAGTGAAGAACCGCCTCTGTTTATTTTTGAAACGATTTATGTCACTTGTCGAGGATTTATCTGGTTATGACGAATGTGTTGTGGTTCGGTCATGCTCACAGCCGAACACTCACACACGCCGCAAAAAATAAATAAATAAATGAAAACGGAAATTAAAATTTAACCGCAATCTATACCGCAAAACTCTTTCCCCGTATTTTGACGTGTAGATTTCGGTTTTTTATTTTCGACGGAAGGATCTTGATGTAACAAATTTTCAACTCCAACATTTTATAAGAAACTATATCTAAGCAATTCGGGAAAGATTTCCGCACAGCCCCATACATTATTCATCCATGCACAACTGTCACACTAACCCACTTCCAAAAACGACGAGCGTGAAAACAGAGTGTGAGTCGCAAAATGTATAGATAATTATGCATGGGGCTGTGCAGATATCTTGACGCAACTCGTACTAAAAATACTGTAAGAGACTAATGTCACTTGAAGTTATGGTAATTAATACCATACCGTAATTCTTATCTACTTTCTTTTCTTTTTCTTTTTTTTTTTTATTTTAAAGAATCGATATAAGCTTGTATTGTACTGGTTATCCCATACCATGAAATCCCGGTTTTAAGTCCCCCTCCCCTGCTAATAAATCGCCTCGACTTTTGGGCCATCTATTTGTAAACGAAAATTTTATTCCGTGATAAAACCCTACCACCCTTCCACTTATAGGCCCATCTTTGATCTTTATATAAACACGTAACACCCCTTGCCCCCTTGCCCCTAAAAAAGCCGGTGACATTTCCCTTTTATGTATCCCCACCCATAACCGGAATTTTCCGGTATTATGGTCTGTGCCTCATTACAAGAACCTGTGAAGTTTTTCTAGACTCAACCTATTTTTGACTTTTTTGGTTTTCCTTGTTTTATTTGATTGGTGAGTATCACAGGTCTCGCAGAGGTAAACCCATAAATGGTTGGATTGCTCAGTAGCTCAACAACAGTAACTCAAGTAGCTCTACAAACATGTAATGTAACTACACTTACACCCTAGGGGAAGGGGGGACTCTTCCATAAAACTGAAGGGACAAGCCGTCAAAAATGTTGAACAGAATGTTCCCAATTGTAGCAGATTCTCTTGGCATAGGTGTGGCCCCAATGTAGTTTCCTTAAGGGTTACCAAAACAAAATATTGAAATAATCAAGCAGTTTCCTCATTGCACAGAACAAAAAAGCTTTCCTTTGAGGTTTGGAAAACAGAGATTTAGATTTCCACCGCAATGGTACAAAACTGCACATTTTCAACCCCTGTCAGGGACAAGCATTTTTAAATCGCCCTAAAATTGACCTCCCATTTCCCCTAGGGGTGTAGAGCAATAATAACTAACTGTTCACATGGAGTTAACGTTTGGCAACAACAACAACAAGCAAGAGAGGATCAAAAGTATGAATTCTCCATACATGTTCCGATACTTACCCAGCTGTTCACTATTTATGACTTTTTTTTAGGTCAACCATACAACCAGTTTTTTTTTTTTTTTTTGTTTACGTACACAGAATTTTTTAAAAATTAATTTTTATGATTCTTGATGACTGACCTAAATATAAACCAAGGGGAATCGTCATCATTCCAAAAAGTCATGTATGACCATTAGAGGATTAAGCCCACACATAAACTTGATCCTCTCTTATGACAACCAAAACTATATCCACCATAACTTTAGCTGGTAATTCTATCTAGTTGTCATAGCAGTTTCCATGTCAACATATATAACGCTTGTAATATGAAAACTCTACAAACAGTATCTTCATTTAACATAAAGTTTGAAGATACTTAAGCATAATAAAAACAAGGCTGTTTTCACGCCAAAAAATGAGTTGTTCATTACATAATTAGTTATGTAATGTAATTTGAAAACAACTCAACAAACTTATCGTTTTCAAAGTGATGTTGTAATGTTCTTGCTTACAGTTTGTAAAATGTCAAAAAAAAAAAATGATTTAATGTGGAACCTAGCCAGTTGTGCATGGATAAATAATGTATGGAGCTGTGCGGAAATCTTTCCCGAATTGCTTAGATATAGTTTCTTATAAAATGTTGGAGTTGAAAATTTGTTACATCAAGATGCTTCCTTCGAAAATAAAAAACCGAAATCTCCACGTCAAAATACGAGGAAAGAGTTTTGCGGTTTAGATTGGGGTTAAATTTTAATTTTCGTTTTCATTTATTTATTTATTTATTTTTTTGCGTGTGTGTGTGTTTGGCTGTGTATGATAAATTGATTAATATAAAACGTAAAACAACGGAAATGAGCATGACCGAACCACAACACATTCGTCATAACCAGATAAATCCTCGACAAGTGACATAAATCGTTTCAAAAATAAACAGAGGCGGTTCTTTACTCACGTCTTTTTCCTGCGAGGCGCTGTGAAAGCTTGAAACATGTCAAGTTTAACCAGCCTTCGATTGAGTTGTATACATCTCCCGTAATGGCGGACGACTCCTGTGGAATGGGAACCAGGTCACGTAAATAAACAAGCCCCTTTAATGCAAATGTATTACAAATCTTGTGTTCACTCGCGAACGATAAAAGTCCACGAGCTGCTATGTTGCATCAACGGCCATGCGATGAGAATCGAAGGAAAAAAGTTTGAATTCGAGGATACCATCGTTTGGGTTTTTGTGATGTATTCTTCGGTTGAATGGTTACAAAAAGGCTGTATTTGCAAATTGACGCCCAAAAAAATGGCGCGCTTTTTCAGTTTAATGTATTTCTGTGAGTCATTATGCATAAATCGTATCTCGCATAATTATGTCATTCCGCAATTCGTATTTTGCATAATTATGCCATACCGCACGTCATTCCACATTCCATTCCGCAAACTCATTCCTCCTTTTACCCTCACCGTAAATTAAACCAATTCGGTAAATTAAATCTTCGGGCGCTCCAATTTTCATAAAAAACGTCAATCCGTTAAAAGGAATTTAATCTTCCGAGACGTCCGTGAATTGGACGTTTATCGTTTCGTGCCAAATTACCTAGCAACGAACTGTTTTCCACCGATTATCCGGCCTTAAAGAGCTGGTTCCGTGTCGTTTACACGGCTAGCCCTGTTAGCTTGCAGCCATCTCTTTTGTAACGCATAAACATATCGATCTTATCGGTTGATTAATGCGGAAAAAATGCATGAAAGTCAAAACCTCCAAAGGACGACTTGAGACAAATTCCAGTCGCTACATGTAATGCCATTAACAACTTTCATCGGAAAATATTCCCAAATATTGGATAAGAACAAATACATGTCGCAAACTAGCGACAATTGGTCCTTCTGTCCTTGTCAAAACTGACAATGCCGTGGCAAAGGGCAAGATACACGAAGCTCTCCCAAGTTCACATGTATGCTTAATACTTTTTCTTGACCAAGTCTCTCGATGGTATATCAATTGACTATTGCTAAGAAACCGATGATATCTCTTATCGTGAGTTTCGTGAGTCTGCCCCGGTCATCCCTCAGATCAAATATTTATTTAGGGTCAGGCGCTTGTTTTTGTTTACCAAAGCTTGCCTGAAATAATACGGTAAATATGTCGTCTACCTTAACAAAATGTTCGGGGCCCTTTAGTCAAACAATGATTATCAAATTAATAAAGTAATCACTGTGTAATCAGATTAAAAATGTTCAAGGCTGTGTCGCTTTCACGTACTTGAGATGCTTACAAGTACTGAAAACTCATCCTTTTTTCCAACTTGCGATATCCGGTTGCATAAGTTGAAATTACACAAGCTTTTATAAATAAATCAATGGACTTGTTTTTGAATATAATGTGAATATATGAGATATACATTTGACTATGGGTAAAAGCGTTAATAGAAGAAAGACCCTCACAGTGATTTATGTAACTATTAATAAGCATTTGCGAAAAGAAAGCCTGAAAAAGAAAAAAAACAAAACAAAAAAAAACAAGCACTATGGAAGCCATAATGTTATTTATCTCTCGACATGATGCCCTCGTAAAAACGCGTTGAGGTCATCGGTGCTAGGTACCAAGATTGCGTAAAGTCTAACCAATGAGGTGTTAGGGCGGTTCCGACTAGGTTTATAGCCGACAGTCCTTGTTAAAAGCGTCCTTCTTTCCCTTGTTATCAGAGTGTTCATATCAAGAGACAAGTTATTTTCCTCACAAACCAATTCAGTCAAGTTATCACTTATATTCCTATTCACTTTGAATATTCTTGTTTTTGTTTTTTTGTCGAAGCAATCCCTTGTTTTTTGGCATTTGTGTTCTTCTAGAGTAGTTTAATTTTCTTTTTCATTTGTATCGCAACTTTTTTGCGAAATGGCGCCCACTCGAGTTTTAATCATCGGGCATTCTTTTATCCAAAAAACTCTTTTCGCAACTAATTAAGTTGCATGAATAACTGCGAGGGTCTTTTTTCTTTTTGATTGGTCTTAGTTTTGCATCCAAGCAAGTCCTTTACGAAAAGGAGAAACGTTTGAAAAATGACATGAAAGGAACCTATAAACAATGGCTTTTAACGGGGAAGAGAAACGCAAAAAGGATAAATTAGTCACTCTGGAAGCTTTTTTCTTCTTTTCATTGAGAAAGAAGAGGACACTTCCAATCAGATAAATTAGTACTCTGGAAGCTTTTTTCTTCTTTTCATTGAGAAAGAAGAGGACACTTCCAATCAGATAAATTAGTACTCTGGAAGCTTTTTTCTTCTTTTCATTGAGAAAGAAGAGGACACTTCCAATCAGATAAATTAGTCACTCTGGAAGCTTTTTTCTTCTTTTCATTGAGAAAGAAGAGGACACTTGCAATGGGTATTGCAGAGTGACATAACTATTAAAACACAAATGTAGTCACGAGTACTAAAAACGTAAATCGGTCTCCTTCGTGGAACGTCATAGCTTTTGCAAAAAATGAGGTGATATGTATATTTTATATTCATAAGTATTACATTCATTTAACTGGATAAATGTACATTTTTTTTTTTTTTTTTTTTTTTTTTTTTTTTTTTTTTTTTTTTTTTTTTTTTTTTATGGGTGGGTGACACTTAACAAGATTACTCATCGAACTACAGTGGAACCCCGTTAACACGATCACCTTCGGGCCTCGAAAATGTGATCGTAATAATTTAACGGGTTGGTCGGATTAACGAGGTTGTAAAACTAAGGAAATGACTGGAATTTCAATTCGTTCGGGGCACGAAAAATGGTCGTAATCATCGAACGAGGTGGTGTAAGGCGGCGTTCCACTGTAGGAAGAGACCCTCCTTTAACCATGGCAGACCAACCACACGACAAAATATACTCTATGGAGAGAGTTTTCATCTCACAATGAAAAATATTCGAAGTAGCTTCGCATAACCCAAGGGGCTAGTCAAATTAATGTCACGGGTATAGTACCCACCTTCACTCCCCCTCCCACCCTTCCCTTAAAAGTTTTGTCAAGATTTATAGAGGATTGAGATATTGGTTTGACTCCCAATCTCATTTATTACTCGCGACTTAAGAACATTTATATTTAGTCTTACCAAATTTATCGGAAGCATTCAAATACAATTTTATAAGCGACTGAGAACTGATTTGGATCTTAAAAATTAGACCAATGGTTGTGCACACTCTGGTTCGTGCACAAATGTGAGTGACTTAGTCCAAATAAGAACGACCTTTTGATGATGTGTCTGCTCTTTCTCGTTTGCAGGTTGGAGTGATTTTACATGTCGTCTTGGCGATAGCTAATGAAATCCCTCCACGGTGCAACATTACAGTGTCGGGCAACAACAACATAATGAGCATAAAATCGCTTAAGGCGGGAAAATATCTCAAAGCGGAGTTGAAGCCGGATGGCGTGAGAACTCTGTCATTTACAGGAAATGAAACCGATTGCGGCACATGTAAGTTGACTTATTAACGCTTACATTTAGCAAGCGTTTGTTTATAATAGTTATACTAGTAATAATCAGTTCGATGTCACCAGGCTCTCTCTCCTTTGCCAAGTTGGTGATGATTTCATTCGCACCTTCAAAATCGGAAGGGGGGTCCAGATACGCGTCCTAAGATCCATTCAATGTCGACTCCAATCTGTATTAGGAGTGTGTTCTTTCTACGCCGACCGCAATAACTAATAGTAATCAGAGATTATGGAGACGCGTTTGAAGGTTTTTTCTTTGTGGGGGAGGGGGAGGGGGAGGGACACGTGCTCCCTCTTTTTTTTGGCGGAAATCACCCAATGGAGTGAAAGGCAATTGGGGCGACGGCCATAGGGCAGTCCCGACCACCAAAATTTTTAAATTTTTTTTCTGCAGGAAAAGGCGGAGAGCTCTTCAGAGGAAATATGAAATTAGGATTGCGCTCTTCAAACGCGACTCAATTATTCAGCACGCGCGGGTTGAATACGGGGAATTTATTAATATAGAGGACAGTGCCTCCTAATACCGTAGTATTTTTGCGCGGTTTAAGCCTATATGGGAAACTCAAGCAGTTTAAGGCCTGGGTCAAGGGCTTTTAAGAGGAAAAACGGTTTATTTTAGATAACTTTAACAAATTCAATGGCACTGAACTGAAATTTGGAAGATAAAAAGATCTCATCATTCTGAAAATTTCTGAGCATAATAAGTAGTGCTATAGATCACGTGACATGTCACGTGATCATTTTTGTGAAAAAAGCAACGATTTGATAGGTAGGCGACGGTTTTAAGAGATAACATCAAACAAAAACGCGTTTCTAATAAAGATTAAATATCTCCATCGCTTCACGTTTGGAATGATCGTCCATTGCTCTCCAGAAAAAAATTATCAGGGCAAAGGTCATTTTTTAGTCCACAATTCAACCTTTGATCGTTAATTTCTCCAATTTAAAAACTTAAGGACAGTCATTCCAAACGTAGAAAGTTAAATATTTAAAATCTGCTTCGGAAACACTAATTCAGTTATCTTTATAAAGAAAATTCGCCGTCATTTCGCCGATTTACGAAATTCTCATTTTTTGGTCACGTGATGTGTCACGTGATCAAAATTATACGTTAAGGCAAAAGAAAACATTAAGTTTAATATTCAGGGAAAATTTCATCCTGTTCTAGGCAGACAAACCGAAGATATAGGGGATCATTCATAATTTCTGAACACCCTTCAAACCCAGGCCTTAAACTGCTTGAGAAAGCAGATATAAATTAGCAAGGACTATTGGCATCCAAAAAGAAAATCGGGGATAACCACGAATTTTTTAGAGATAATTAGGCAAAGATAATTCTAAAAAGCGATAAAATACAAAGCAATGTATGGATTTATTGTCTCTGAGAAATGCATGGTCCCCCTCCCCCCCCCCCCCCCCACCCCATTTTTTTTATGATTACCAAGAGCGCTTTCTAAGTTCTCCTTTGCCAGCATAGTTTTAAACCGCGCAAAAGTATCCCTGTATCAGTAGGCACCATAGGAAACCCAAGTATCTCCTGATGCGCTGAACGTATGCGCAGTAACAAAGGTAGGCACCGTCTATAAAATTGGATCTTTGGATAATTCCATTTCAGAGCTTTGAATGGCTTAGCGGTCATGCCGTGTATGACTCAGACATACAGACAGTAAGAGCTCAAAGTAAATGAGATCCGTTTGCCGCACCCTGCCGTTAAAGACGCGCAAACACTAGCTTTGTTTGCCATGGCTAGATTTGATTTTGCAAAAGGGATCAAAATACGATTTATTAATGACCCCTATATCTCAAGCATATAAGAAATGTTTTGTACAGACTGAATTTTTAAGAGTAAATGTCTGTAAAAACCAAAGAAATCCCGGACACAGCTCAAAATTCGAATTCGCTCATACTTTGTAGATTGATAGGCCCTAGTACCACACTTATGAAATGGTCATCCATTTAACCAAATGACCACTCGTTTACGAGAAACGAATTTTAAATGATCAACGGCATTAAATAATGTCAATATTCATTAAGCTACCGAATCAAGCAATCGTAACTTTTGAATCTCTTACACGCAAATCCTATTCATTAAACGCTTTTTTAGTTCTCTGACTTGTAACAAAGCCAGGCAACTCTTCTTATAAATATTTTACGATATTTTTTTTTTTTTTTTTTTTTTTTTTTTTTTTTTTTTTAAGGAATGCTAACGGCTTCTCTTAAAGGCTTTGTTAGGGCCTCCAACAAAGTAGCCTTAACTACCTGTGGTACCCAAAGAATCTCACCGAAAATCCTTCTGGGGGTACAATTTATGATAGTTTTCAGTTTCTACCGCTTCAATTTCTTGGGATCTTTTGTACGTTAAGAAAAAAACATTTCTAAACTGAGCATATTTTCACTATCCGCCATTTTGAAATGAACAACAAACACACTTGAATTGTTTATAAAACTTACATTGTTTTATTAAAATAAGCCGCTTGAAACATCTATTTGTACCAAGTATCAACTGCGGTAAATCCCTTTTATGTTCTTTTTTGTGAATTGAAATAATAACCTGAAGTGTAGCAAGTTAACATAACGAAATCCTGTCTGGCAATGGTTTTGCATAATTTCTACATTTTTGCCGTGACTCACCGGATGTGTCGAAAACGAAGACCCAAAAACGAAGACCGAAGACCCTGTGGTCTAAAACAAAGACCCACTGATCTAAAACAAAGACCCACTGGTCTAAAACGAAGACCCTGTGGTCTAAAACGAAGACCCTGTGGTCTAAAACGAAGACCCTGTGGTCTAAAACGAAGACCCACTGGTCTAAAACGAAGACCCACTGGTCTAAAACGAAGACCCTGTGGTCTAAAACGAAGACCCACTGGTCCAAAACGAAGACCCACTGGTCTAAAACGAAGACCCTGTGGTCTATTTTTGCATAAATTAAAATGTCATCTGAGAGCGCGACAAACTTGACAGTTACTTAATATCTCAGTCGCACGTGTCAAATTGTGTAACGCAATTACATTCCAACAGTATAGAAATATACTTTTAAGTGACGCTTTTAGTATATTTTGTCGTCACTAATATTCTACTTTTCAAATATGAGTAAATTACAACGAGGTGAGCGTCCTTATCATATAAAGGCGCAAAGGTCAACTGTGCGTGACTCGCAAATTTATTCACCACGTGCTACAAGAATTTGATTTTCCCGGGAAAATTACCGGGAAAATTACATTATCGCTCTCTAATGCATGTCTGCGTTGAGAATGGCGTTTTTTCGGAATTTCAAGCTTCCCCAGTTCTTAAAAAAGCAACAATCCTCTGCGGAAAGTATCGCAAACATAAAAGTGTTCGATTGCAACGCTTTGCAAGTTAAAAAGCGACTTGGTCAAGGTGCTTTTGGCGACGTGTGCACGACAGACTATGGAACAGAAGAAAATGTCAAGACAGTGGTTGTCAAGACCAGTTGTTTAGACCAGTGGGTCTTAGTTTTAGACCACAGGGTCTTCGTTTTAGACCAGTGGGTCTTCGTTTTAGACCTGTGGGTCTTCGTTTTAGACCACAGGGTCTTCGGTCTTCGGTCTTCGTTTTTGGGTCTTCGTTTTCGACACATCCGTGACTCACCTCATTCCTGTCACTGACCTTCAACAAACTTGATTTCTTTACCGTTATTTTCTTAGTTCTTGGTTTAATCTTACGTTCCCTACTATACAAGCCAAGCTACAAACCATTGTGAATCTTTCACCGCGAGCTCTGCCGTTCCAACCAGAAATTTGTGCAGTATTTTCGTCTATTTCGAATACAGTTTTACAGAAATTCACGTGATCAACAGGGAACGTCAGTTTGTGTTACTTTGCGTCACGCTCACGCAACTTCCAATACCCCTTCCTTGGCAAAACTCGCTTACGCGAACCTTGAGACTGGAAAAGGTCAAAACTGGCAAACATATTTTAGAACTTAAGCTAAGCGACAAAAGATAATAAACTTCTTGTCGCTATTTGTCTAGGAAGACGTGAATTAACTCAACGGGAACTCCAACCAACAAACCGGCAAATGTGTGGCTTACTGCAGTACACATTTATTTTACGAACTTAAAAAAAAAGATTAAATAAAAGTCAAGGCTTTTCAAAGCACTTTCAGGCTAAGGTTGACTAAAAATAGAAAATGAAGGAATGTTTTTAAGTTGACTGTGATCAGCTTGTACCATATAACTGGGTTTTCATATACATTCTGCAAAAATAACTGACATTTTAACATTCCTTTTGTTGCATTCACTAGCCTCGTTCAAGGTAAAATATTCTTTTGATTTTTAAACTCAATAACAAAGCTAGTGAGGCTAATTTGAATGCAAACAAAATGATATTAAAATGTCAGCCATTTTTGCATAGGGTCTATGCCCCCACCCTCCCACCCATTTTCTTTAAAATGAAACTCACGGTCGCGCGCAATGTTCAAGACAGTTACCGTTTCGCAGGACTTTCGCGCGCGGGGCAAACTCACGCACAGCGTCGTCTATTTGTCGCTCAAAAATTGAGAATGAAAAAGAACAAGAATTTATTTTAGCCCAGATTCCAGCGGAGGTAGAGAGTCTGGCCCTTCGATCTTCGTCCTTAACCTATTACAAACACTTTCATTATATCCAATTCTGATCAAACGAGGACTGCATGAAGTGCACCAACCACACATAAACTAAACACCTTAGGGGTTCGTCAAAATAAACAATTCTATGTGAAAACGTATTCTGGCAGACTTGTCTTCACTAACACTCCTTTGTTAATGCCAAATTTTGGCAACTTTAGCTTATGTTGCACTGTCCAATTGCAGCTTACAATGTGAGATTTGGAAAGGTTATAATAATAATAATAATAATAATAATAATAATAATAATAATAATAATAATAATAATAATAATAATAATAATAATAATAATAATAACTTTGGCAGGTGTCATTTACGTGCACATGAGCTTTCCCCAACAAGCTGGGTAAGCAGATCAATGAACGGTAAGTTCCATCCACATTTAATCCCAGATTCTCACAAAGCTCCCTCAACATTTTAACTGGAAAATTTGATAACTTCTTCTCGCGCGCCAAGCTGCATGACTTTATCGATCAACGCCAACCTAATCTCGACATTCCCGAACCGAATGAGATCAGGGTACGAGATTACCGCCAACCAATACCCAAACGTTCACGGTGCAAGGGGCATATGGTCATTTCCTGGATGTTCGGCGGTGTTTGAAAACAGGCACTTCTTGCTAGTATGAGCTCGACTTCCGTCTCACAGCCACTAAATTTCAACAGTTTTTTGTGACCTGATACACTCTTGTGAGAGGTAGGATCCCACACGACGGAATCCCACTTTTTGAATCACATCCACATTCACCACCGACTAAAAGAGAGAAAGAGCAAAACATTTTCCTTCTTCTGACCAAACTTATCAGCTTTCGGTTAACGGCCGCATTTCGGAAACATGAAAGAAAAGAGTCGGCTCCGAAAGGTTGTTCATTTCAGTAAATATTCTAATAAGTTTTATTAAACTGAGAACCGGGTTTGCGAGATAACTGTCTTTCCTTCGAATTTGATGTAATGACGGCATTTATCCTTTCATGATATTTGTTTTTATTCCATTTCGAGTTTCGTTTCGACTGATTTGATTTCTTCACTTTGCAAGAGACTCTTTAACCGAGGCACGTATTCAAACAATACTTGACATTGCTACGGTTTCACGATTGCCGCGGGCCACAGCACACCGTTTTGGACAATACAGGTACATAATCATAGACATTATGGAGTTCAATACACTTTGGACTTATTCTGCCGTCTTGAGGTAAATTGAAGGGGTAAAGTAATGACGGAAGGCCATGTTACTTTTACTGTGAGAAACGGCCCTTCGACAAGGGTAATTTGATACAAACAGGTAAGCTTATTTCAATCCATTTCTTTGTCGGATATGTGAAACTCTGTAGTAGTCCCGAAGCACTTTATTTTTGGATATTTGAACCACCAAAAAAGAGAAAGTTGGACTGACGCTTTCGAAAAAAAAAAAAAAAAAAAAAAAAAAAAACTCAAATACATGCTAAGTCAGTGTCTGGTTTTCCAGGAAACCCATTCCAACAGGGGCAGCACTAAAAGCAGGAATCCGAAATCCGAAATCCGAAATCCGAAATACAGAATCCAGAATCCGGTTCCAGAGGAAGCCTCAAGATTCAACAATTAGATTGTACAAAATTGTACAAAGATTCTCTCCAGAAAACCTTAACATAGTTTCAAAATGAAGATATAGACTATCAAATTTCTTTTCTTTATTGTACGCTCGATCGTTTTTAAACGTTTTAATAGTGAGACCAATCATTTTTCATTTGCGGGAAATAATGACTTAATTAGATTTTTTTTCTCTGGTGCAACGAATCGAAAAATATAACATTTGCGTTGACAATATTTTCAGACAGTTTTTGTACAATCTAATTGATGAATCTTGAGGATTCCTCTGGATCCGGAGTCCAGTTTTCTGTTCCGGATTCCGGATATCGGATTCCGGATTCCCGATTTTAGTGTTGCCCCTTAGTTTTCAAAATGGCGTCCGTTGGCAAATTTGTCATATTAGCAAACTTCAACAAAGTCCTATCACACAACTAACCGACATCCCAAAAAAATGCCAGCATAACTTTTGACATCTATCCTTTATTTGTATCTGTAGTATACTTTGAGGTCCTCGTTTGGGGTACCGACATGATTTTTAGGGAGTTATTTTAAGGTACCTCAAAACTATTTGAAAAGACTATCGAAGGTGGCTTCAAGAAAAAACCCATGACGGTTGTTTAGGAAAAAAAATAACTGCTTTTCTTATCACTGCTGAATTTTCTAGAAACCAAACAATAAAGTTCCAGCAAAGGAAGATTTACAGGGTATTTTTAACGAACACTAGAACGCCATGAATATTGTCAAATTTCGATCCAAATTAGCCTCAAAACCAACGCAAACATTTTTATTAAATTGCTCTTAAGGAAACGAATTTTAAAACGATTTAAACCCGTTTTGTTTAGTTTGGGTCAAAGGCCTATCTACAGAAAAAGTATGAGCGAAATCGAATTTTGAGCTGTGTCCGCGATTTGACGATTATATTTGATGCTTAGGGACATTTACTCTTAATTAAACTGGCCTTCCTTTTATCTGACTAATTCATTTAAGGAAATTAAGCCACGAGAATAGAGCGAAAGCTATTTCCACCTCTGATGCAGGTGAAGACAATTTAAGCCGCGCACACAAAACAACTCTGTTGCTTAATGTGTTTCCTGTGAAAATTTCAGCCGACATTTAGCCCCTTAAAGGGTAATGCTACTTATTTTAGTGTCACTTTGAATGCCCAAAAACCATTTGTATGGTGGTGAACGCTCAAATAATGTTTCAGCTTTGTTAACAATAACACCACTAGCTAGTGTGCAGAAAACTATAAACATGTAGATAGCTTGGATGAATTGCAAGTTGAAAAAATTGGCCAATTTTTTCAAGTTCCTTCTGAGTATAGGCCTTATCACGGTTTTCGACGCCATTTTGACCAGTAGGCAAACAGGCTCCAAATAACAGTGTTTGTATGGAAATCCCATGTCAAATAATTTTCATAAAACATCGCTTCTAAAAAATTCATGAATTGGAAACTTTTGGCACTAGGAAAGGGATTTTAAGTAAAAATTTGGAAGGATGTAACTGTTCCAGAAAGCGTCCAATTCATGAATTTTTCAGAAGCGATGTTTTATGAAAATTATTTGACATCGGATTTCCATACAACCACTGTTATTTCGAGCCTAATTGCCTACTCGTCAAAATGGCATCGAAAACCGTGATAAGGCCTATTTTGGAGAAATTGCTAAGAACTGATTATAGTTTATTCCTCCTTCTGTAAGAGAAATAACGCGGGATGCCCGTAGGGCAGACATTATCAAGTTTTCGGTCGAGTATCTCTTTTATTTTTTTTCGTCGTAGTCACAAATCTACACATTAATTTATTCATTAAACTCTGCTCTCTCCCAGAAGGGTTCTATTGTTCTGATTGTCTTCAACAAAAACGGCTCAAACAAAATCTATCGGCGCGTATATCACGAGGGAGAAGATCCCCTCATCCCTACCTGTGTTACGTCTAATCATCGTTTATTTTTTCATTAAACCTGGATTAAATTCTGCTCTCTCCTTGTGGCGGCCATATTGTTTACAAGGTTTAGACTCAACTATGCCGTTTTCAAAAAGAAAATTAACCCTTTTGAAGCGGTAAACCGAAAGAATAACTTCTAAAAAACACTCGACAGTTAAAACGGTGAAAATTGGATAGTTCCTGGCGAAGGAATCATGTTTTGTTTGACAGTTGTAGAACCACAATGCAAGGAGGAAAGGTCGTTGATAAGCTAAAGTACGCATCACATCAATTTGTCGAATTGATGCTTAAACGGAACTGGAAATCCACTTCACAAAAAGATTAAAGGTTTGATTGTCAACTGTTACTAAAAGTTTTCATTTAGGAAAGCTTTTGGGCAGTTTTTTGTTCTGTAGTTTGGTGAAACAGGAACAATTTGTAATCTTACACCTTTATTGAAATTACATAACCAGAATAGAAAAAGTGAGTAGGGCCATGTGTATAGTCGCAATTTCCGGTATTACAATAAGTAGCGTAACACAAGGGAAAACGGAAATCACGCTATCTTTGTGACTCCAACTATTCCATCAGCTAGTTTTATTGGATAGTTTTAAAAATCTGCGAAGCATACAATTTTTAAATTATTTCTTTACTTTTTCATGCTTTTCGTTTCACGCACATGATTTAACGAGTTTTTATCACTTCTAGATGTAGCGTGGGTAAATAAAGTATTGTATTGTATGGAAATATATGAGTCCACATTAAGCATCCCGCGAAAATGCCATTAGGGGCATCTTGTTTAATGTTAAAAAAAGATACGATAGGCGAAGCAACGCAAAGCTTTCTATTGGTAGTTTTGCGTGGTTGCCAATCAACAAACAAGCGTTCAACCTATCAATCAGCCGGTTATTTTCTTGTTTTAATTTACGTTAACCTTTTTCTGTAGTTTTTGTACAAACCATGTTTCGGCGCGACACTTTGATGTACACATACAGCCTCCCCGGAATGCCAGACGTCTGTCTAGCTGTGTCGAAGAGAAAGTTAGTTCTGGAGGTAGGTTTAAACCTCTGAAGTGTTATGAAGTTTTCC
The DNA here is from genome assembly GCF_977016875.1 of Pavona decussata. Lineage (NCBI taxonomy): Eukaryota > Metazoa > Cnidaria > Anthozoa > Scleractinia > Agariciidae > Pavona > Pavona decussata. The sequence goes on from NW_028145581.1 coordinate 94,602, forward strand.
CTCCTTCGAACTGAATTTCCATGATCTGAACATAAGAAGAGCTAGGTTGCTTTTGAACTGAAAATATGTCATTAGCAACTTTTAGATAGAGGTTTACACAAGGTCTTAGCTTAACAAATTAGCCATAGCTAGTATTCTTATAATAATAATAATAATAATAATAATAATAATAATAATAATAATAATAATAATAATTTTTTTGCCACTCATATAATTTTACATAGATCACTTGAATCTACAAGTTATCTAGTAGCTGGAAGATCTCTGCAAGCTCGTTAGAGCTTTTCTAAGGAGGCCTCCCTTTTATATGCTCAAACTTTACAATCGTTTGCTGATCATGGTGGCGTAATTACATTAAATTGTAGCAAGATTTCTATGAAATATTTCTAACGATTAAACAGATCATACTTTTCGTTTTGTCGTTCACGTAGAGTCATATTGCTTCTGAACAAATAGTTTTACTTTTTTGTTTTTATAAAATTGTATATTGACTTTATTGCCTTTAATGTTGTTTGCAAACTATTCCATATTTCTGCTCCTCTATATTTAACTGAAAATTTACCATAGTTTGTTCTTCTGTAGAACTTCTAAAAAGCTTCGATGACCGCGTTGCAGATCCGTTAAACTAGACAAGCACTCGCTAAAAAAAATCATTACTGATGCGGGGACAAAATTCGGCAAAAACAGACAACAAAATAGACAAAACAAAGGCCAATATTATGACCTAAGCATAATGTGATTTTATCTAAAGGCCCGTCATAGCATTTAGGTGTGCCGTTGCATGGGGCAAGGAGCGTTGTCAATCATAAAACGTAAGCCAATCAAATGGGGTCAGATCTAATAACAACGAGGTTATAGGCAACATCAGTTTATCTCGTGGTCCTTCTCGTCTTCATTCTCATCGTGTTAACATCCGAACACAGATTTTCGGTACTGTAGAAGAATTAATTTTCCCGCCCCCTTCCCATGCTCCGGCCTTTCTTTTTAGGCTTTTAATGCCTTTTAATACGTACTTGGGTCTTTGCCGAGTCCCGTTTCAGTAGAGACACGCCGGTTTCGTGATAAAAAGAATAATAAATAGAACACCATGCATGGGAAGAAGGACGACAACAACAACAACAACAGAAACAACATCAACTTTATTGAATAAATAATAAAATTACATACAAGGACTTGAGAACCCGCAGGTAGCTATCAAGCTATTCGAGGAGGGCTTAAGGAAAGGGGAAAAAAAAGGAACACACAAATTATAAATAAACAAAAAAAAAAAACATCGATCCTAAGACTCCTAGATTTCGAAGAAGTTGGAATAAGGGTCAGTGGTAACCAGGTAGTCAAGGCCGTTGAGCTCAAACATGCAGGTCAGCCGAGATGCTTTGCCAAGGTCTTAACGGTATTTCATAGCACACTAAGTGCTCCTTCGGCTGGTCTGGTTGGTAGCTGTTACAGATACTGCACTTTGAGATAAACTCGGCGATTTGCTTGCTCATGACAGGCCAGAAGAAATTGTCTCGAGATCTTCTAAGACATCCCTAAATGCCCAGGTGACAAGCATAAACCTTGTCAATAGCGCAATCCCACAAGGTAAGTGGAGCCACAATTCGTTCACCCTTGAAAACAACTCCGTTCTGTAGTGACAACTCTTCTCTAAAAGGGAAATAGTTCTGCAACTTGGGGGACACATTTGTCTTGCTATATGGCCAGCCTTGTTTAATCATAGTGGCTAATGCACTCTGATCAGCGTCCAGTTCAGTTTCACACTTGATGTCACATAGGGTCGTTTGTCGAATGGGCACAAACTCAGCCATGTTCACAAACGCAGTCTCGATCTCTGTTGGTGATCTTTCATCAGCAACACCCCACACATCTTCCTTGGTATCTTCCTCTTGCTTTACCAGTGGAACTGATACGCCCGGCTACGGGGATCTGCCATTCGCATCTCAATGCCCTTTTTGTAAGTGACTTCGGGGTCAAATTTCTGAAGACGCAGCAACATCCTCTGCAGACGCTTTGGGGCACTCAGCAAACTTTCTCTCATAATAGATTCCAGAGGTTTGTGATCAGTATCACCTCGCAAAAATAGTTTGCACAGTTTTTAATGCAATTAATAATGAATATGCACCAAAAAGCATAAAAGAACTGATCGGTCTTAGAAATAATAAATACAATCTAAGAGGAAGTGACATTTTAAAGCGACCAAAGGCCAGCACTACAACTTATGGCCTTAAATCGTGGAGGTTTACGGCACCAAAACTCTGAAACTCATTACCTGACTCAAGCAGAACAGTGACTACTTACAAGGCTTTTAAAAACAGTATCAGAACACTAGATTTGGCAGGTCTACTATGATCGAGTGAGCTTAACACACAATACGAATTATTGTAGTTTTTTTATATCCATTTATTTCTCTATTGTAAATTTCTGTTTTACGTATAATCATTAATTTGTATTAGAAATTACCTAGTATGCCATTTGATGTGTTAGTTATTTTAATCTTTTAGTGTGAAATACCTATAAACTAGCTGGTGAGCCTAGCTTGCTGGTCTCACAAAAGCTAACCGTATTTTCACAATAAACTGCTATCTATTCTATCTAATCTAATCTAAAAATCAACGACTACCATTCTACCACAGACGTAGCTCCCAAACCACTCAACACTAAAGACAATTGACAGCAACTTTTTCTCTATCTGAGCATAATTAGTATCACTGGAGTTAGGGCCCTGGATGCGTACGCTACAGGGTGCCCATCCTGTAAAAGACATGCTCCAAGAACGCTCATGGAGGCATCAGATTGCAGTGCTGTCTTCTTTTGTGGATCAAAGAACTTGCGTACTGGAACTTTCGTTAGAACCTGTTTTACATCCTCCAGGCACTTTCCATGGACTTCTTCCTCCCAAAGAAACTCATTATCTTTCTTTACAAGATCTCGAAGTGGCTTTGCCACATCTGCCAGGTTTGGTGCAAACTTCTGTACATAGTTCACCATTCCTAGGATTCTCTGGACACCATGCTTGTCACTGGGGGTTGGCTTTTCGATGGTGATCTTAAGTTTGTCTGGATCCACTCCAAGACCCTCTGATGATATCACATGACCCATGTAGGTCACTGGCACTGGTTGAACACCCCCTTCAGGTGACGATCATGATCTCTGAAAGCTTCTTCACCTGTGTCTCCTGATCCAAACACCAGTATGTCATCAGCAATGGCCTTCTGGCCGGGTAGACCCTCAAGAGCGACATCAATTCTCCTCTGAAACCCCTCTGGAGCAGGAAAATAGTCCAAATGGCATTCGAAGCCACCGGTATCTACCCCATGGTGTTCCAAAGGTGGTCGCATAACTGCTTGGCTCATCTAGTTGTATGTGCCAGAACCCGTTTTTCGCATCAAGCACTGTAAACACACGGGCCTTGGATAGCAGCGGGTGCACATCATCTATTGTGGGCAAGGGGTAGTGATTCCTGTGTAAGGCCTCATTCAGTGGTTTGGGATCAATACACGGTCTAACTTTGCCATTTTTCTTTGTTGTGACCACTTATGCTGAGATCCACTCAGTAGGTGTATCAACCTTCTCGATCATTCCAATATTTGACTGTCTGTCCAACCCTTGCTTTAAATGCTTTTTAAGGGCAATTGGCACCCTCCGAGTAGGGAGCTGAATTGGATGGACATTCTTGTCAATTTTCAGGTGTAGTTGGCCTGCCAGTTTCCCTTTTCCAGAGAACACAGCTTTGTACTGCGAAATGCAGTCTTCTTACTTGAGATTGACAGGGTCTACATCATTTGAATCCAGAGCAAGGATGTTTTTTTCATTAATAGTTAGCAATTGAGGGTGCTTGCTGGCCCTTCAACCAAGGATAGACTTGCATGGACTTACTCCACCAACAATGTGAAATTCAATACTGTACTTCTTATTTTTCTTTGAGTTTATCACCCGGAAGCGTTTCTTGCCCAGCGGTTTAACTTTAGACTGGTTGTACATGACCAGAGTCACAGATTTTTATTTCTAAGTCGTTTAGGCAGTCTATTCCACAGAGTCTCTCCACTGTCTTATCCGACATGAGGTCTACAGTTGAGCCGCTGTCAAGCTGGAACTTCTCTTCCCCACGGTGACAAGAAGGGTGGCAAAAATTTTGCTCGCGTGATTGCTGGAGGCTAGCGCATTGACTTGCTCGTTCACGTCAATCTGCTACATATTCGTCATCATCGGATTCAAAATCCATAGACAGCACCTTTTTCTTTGATTCTCAGCAACAGACTGCAAAGTGGTTTGAGAGACCGCTCTTCTTGAAAGTGGTTCCCCATGCTGGACAGTTCTTCTTGTCGAAGGGATGCTGCCTAGCGCAAAATTTGCATGTCATTCTTGACTTCCGTGATTCAGTGCGGGGCCTGTTTTCCGATACTCCAGACTTCTTTTTGCCTGCCGGTTCAACTTTTACCTCCTTTACAAGACGGACATCCTCCTGATTCATGGTCTTTAGTTGCCGTGCCGAGGTCTCTGAAGATCTACAGATGTCAATACATTTACCCAAGGTGAGTTTTCCTGCTTGTAGTAGTTTCTTTCGAGCTAAATTGTTTTAATGCCAACCACTATTCTATCACGGATTAGTGAGTCTGCTAGTGTCCCATAATTGCAGGTCTTGGCTAATTTACGTAGAGCAGTAACATAGGCATCTACAGACTCATTAGACTCTTGATCCCTACGGTTGAAGACATATCTTTCGTAGATTTCATTACATTCCCCAATGCAGTAGTTTACCATCTTCTCAAGTATCACATCTGGCTCTTTCGCTGGTCTTCGGACTCAAATTCCATTGAATCAATAACATCTAGTGCATCTGACCCGATGCAGGTGAGTAGGGTGGCTGTCCTTCGTTGCTTGTTCCTATCCGGATTTTCTGGGTCCTTAAGTTAAGCCGCTATTTCGTAGTTCGACCACGCTCGACTGAATCGTTGCCATTTAACAGGAAGATTGCCGCCACTTAAATCCAACTTTTCTGGAAGCGGTATATTCACTAGAACTGTAATCACAGTAGGATATGTAGTCGATGAATTCGGAGCTGAACCGCCACTGCTATCGCCAGTGTTGTCGCTCAGGGTTGCCGACATATTGGAGCGATTATATTGGAGAAAGTACTCACAATTGCCTTCGACGGAGGCTACGAGCTGTAGTGTACGACCAGTTTACTTCTGACACCATATAACGCGCGTTAAGTGAAGTCAACTACAGACGAGATTATGGAGAGAGTCCGCCGATTTAAAAAAAGATGTCAGCCATTGCAAGATTAGCAAGCACATGCGAGCACATCCGGGATGTAGGCATAACTTAACATACTACGCAAGTCCAAACTTGATGTGTCACGTGTGATACGCGTGACAATATCGTTACAGGTGTGACGTCACAAGAGTAAGTAGACTGTAGAGTTTCCCTTCGCAATTGCTTTAACCAAGTATTAGGTTAAAGAATATTATTTTTTCCCAAGCTATTCTGTAGTTTGCAAGAAGTAGGGAGCGAGAGAAAGCAGAAATGTGAACAAATAATCATGGCGTTTCCTTGATTTACAGCATGTTTACTCTGACGCAGGCAAAACTTGTTAATTAATTTATTTCCAATTTAACCTAAAAAAAAAAATAAAAATAAAAAAGAGTAACACACGTTATACTTATTTTAATAGACCATTTGAAATGTATTTAAATTCTAGCTTGGCTACGAGGCTTGGGGGAATAAAACAAAATAAATTTCATTGAGGTTCAGAGATGAATAATTAATTTCTTTTGTTTTATTCCTTAAACCTCGTAGCCAAGCTAGAATTCTAATCTACCGGAAATTGTCTATTCACGACCGGTTTTAAAATTTTAAAAAATGCGAAACTTTGGTTTACAGTTTTGAAGCAGTACAACGTTTTGCATCCAAGCTTAAACACAAATAAAATGCGAATCTCGTGGTGTCGAAAGTAGGGAGAAGCGGCGAAGGAGAAGAAGAAACGTTGTCCCTTTGAACGTTTGTCTTAGTGCTCAAGATGGACCCTCCATCAACTGCCTTTTGAATTAAAGTTATTGAGTACCTTCCTATTTTCATTTACAGCCATCATGCGATTCATCTAAGGAAAAGTTCCTCTTTACATCTCAGCGAGTCTACCTGTCCGAATACTTGTCAGCTAAGCCCGAGATGTATCACATATTAATATCACTGAGAAGGAACGCTACCGTAGTTAAAGGCAGCAAGACTGGAAAGATCTCCCTGGTTCGATACGATCAATACAATTGGAAAGACTACGGGGCCTGGGTTAAAGAAAGACCTTCCTGATCTACATGGAGGATTATCTTTGTTACGCCTAGTTCAACATGAAGGCCGGCTTAATTAACCTATTAACCACAAACGCGAAAAAAAAAATTCCCCAAATAAAATAAGAAAAATAGCGCGATAATTCAAAGTCTTAAAGTCATTTTGCCCTTTGGCTCTAAAAGTGCACTCTGAGCTCTTTGACTTTCGAACCCGATTCAGGGACTAATTTTTAAATTACGCGGTAACGTGTGATGCTAAATGAGATCAGCAACAACAACCAGTTTCTGATTTTAATGCGCCAAATCGTAGGCAATATATCCAAATAATCAATCAAGCTCAGAATAATGAATAACAATAAAAAATAACTCATAACTGACCTGCAAAAGGAAACGGTGATTCAGCTAATTTATGGATGATAAAAATGGCCGTCATCTTGAATTAGGCGTTACTCCTGGCATTTAAGGTTGTAACCCAGCGAGACAGCCTTTAATACACTAGTGAAAGGTGACTTCTCTCACGTTAAAACGTACATGTTTGAAAGCTTGAACGTTTGAAGATTCTCGTGCTGACACTGAATTAAGAAAATACTGTAATAGAATGAGTTCCGGCGGCCCTTTCGGAGGAGCGAAACAATAAAAAGAGTTTCCTAAGAGGAATACATTTATTTGCAAAACTTGTTTTATTTTTTGGCTCCTGGCTCCAACATGGCTGCCGTGAACACACTCCAATGCTCCCTCCAGAAACCACGGAGAGACTCTTCGAGCGAGGGATGATTATGGGAGGATTATGGCTGGGTAGACTGATGGACATTGCGTACGTTGGTGAATAAGTACATTTTCTGGCAGTTTGTTGTAAAGGAAATACTCTTTCAGGTGAAGAGATGCACTACCCCGAGCGATACACTACACAAGAGATACACTACCCCGAAAAAATGCCGAATAATGTATATTCGTCGCCTCAATGTTCATCCATCTACTCAAACGATCTCGTACCATTCCTCTCGCAGTTTCTGGAGTGTCGAATTAATGTTTATCGTTCTTTCAAAATTGACACTAGAACGAACAAGATAAAATATTTTTGTTAAGAACTTTACGTACGACGCACAAAACGATGGAACTATTTGATCAGTTCACCAGAGCGTCGTACATTTATCAGCTCATTTGTTTCATTTATGGCTCCTGTTAAGTAAAGCAAAAGGTTTGTGCGACTTGTCAATCGCTTTACATTTTAGGAGGCATTACATTTGAAATTCCATAGCACAAAAGAGTTTTGCAAAAGTTAAGGCTTTCAACTACACCGGCTTAAAACATGGTTTTATTCAAGAATGTTCTTAATATTATGCGAAACTCAAAACATCAAAACTTAAATGTGGATCGTTTTGATGAACTGAGCTTCTTTGCATTTATGGAATAATATATTGATTATTGTAAATCAAAACTTCACTGTAAAGAATTTTATTTTTAAAAAGTAGCATTGATGTAAGGGCTGTGCTATTCAGAAGTCATCACATTTGACATGTCAGACTCGATAAAAGAAAAGGCAGTATACAAGTCTAGTAGTTAAGATGTAAATTTAAGCCGATGTCCCTGCCCCGTCCCGTATATAGAGGGGAAAAGATTTCGTAATTAAGATTTGTTTGAAAGAAATAAAATCTGGTTTAATATGTAATTATTTCATTTATGTCTTGCTGTTGTAGCTCGAATTAATGGACTAATGTACATTTCACAGTAATACTGTGTGAAAGGAGGGTCTCAATGGGGTTAACCGTCAGCCGTCAAAAAAAGGGAAATTTGTACCGTCAAGCGTAAGAAACATGGTTATTATTAGCCGTCAAACGGTTTTAAGGTCTTTCAAATATCTGTATCTCAACTATTCATCTCTTCCGGACTTCTAGCTGGCTCTAAAAGAATCGTTTTAACCTGTTTTTATGTTCTTAAATATACTCACTTTATGGTCCAGCCTTTCCACTTAATTTGTTTCTAAACCGACAACACAACTAACTTCGATTTGGAAGTACTTCTGGTTTTAAAATATTAATGATTTACTACATTAATAACGTGTTTCTCACCAAAACTCAACCTCCTGAGGACATTTTACAATAGCTGCAGAAAATCTCAAATAAGCGGACAGACTAATCTCGTACCCAGATTTCCCACGGTCAGGCGGAAGGATTTGAGGTCCGGAATACGGGCCTGCCCATGATCCTTTGTCCACCGTGCTGAATGGCCACCGGCTCATGAGTTTGATCATTCCTGGTGACGTTTTCGCTTTCTAGGGTGCTCTTCGGAACGTTCTTCGGTCCAGAGGACAACAAAACTTGAAACTTAAACGAAAACGGAGAAGGCACTAGGAGAGTTTGCAATCAACAAGCGCGGTAAATCACTTTTTTACTTTGTGACCATCTTTGCAATGAAAACTGTTCCGAAAACAAATCCATCGTAATTGTGCTTTCTCCACTCAAGATCAACGTGCTTATCGACGATCAATTAAAACGTCTTAACTTAACCGGAGTAAGCTGTACCAGTTTTCGCCTTGTACGGTAATTGTAATGAAGATACTGTAGTTTACAGACTTGCCTTTTTGTACGTAAGAGCAAGACGCAGAATCGATCAACACATTGTTGCAATGCTAAGCCGGCTCCCTGTAACGGCGTGAAACCAGTCTTGGTATTCATCTATATAGAGTTCCAGCTTGCTTATTGTCATCGCCTCTAAAACTTTGTTTTCTCTATCTGTTCCAATACAAGGCAAAGTAAAGTTTATGCTAGCATACATTGTTCAAGATATTGTTCAAGAATCCTCCTTTTCTCCTCTTTCGGCTCACCTCACGTTGCCGATACAATCCACGGATTTTTGAAACAAATGCGGTACTCGCAAAAAGAACATTGGCTGTTTCCTTTATCGAGCTCCCGTACGCACTCACACAAGTTTCATCGCTTTGCAGACACTGGTTTACATCTATCTACTTTATTAACTGTGTAATATTCAGTCAGTCCGGCTGAACCGCGAACTGAAAATGTCAGTAGAGAGCCAGCAAAGTACGCCAAAGGCATACGCAGTCAGTATTTTTTTTTTTTTTTACTTTGTCAGTGGCGTTGGAAGCAATTAGTTTAGTGCGAGACTATCTTTCTTTTACCTTTAAATTGTACACTTCGATCTTTGTAAACGTTTCCGCGAAAACATGTGTCCGTGATGTTTATTTTCAGGAGCCCGCGTAATACGGACACCCGGAAAAAAATGGACACTATTGCACGTTCCTTCGATGTCCACATTAGCCGTGCTCCACTGTATACCTGACCTTCCATCTCACGGTATTGCGAGGACTAGAAATACATACAATATACAGAGATCTATGATATTGCCAGGGAAATAAGCAAATTCAAGTGCTACGGTTGAAGGTAACAGGTTGTTTTTAATTACCGACTTACCTTTCTACCACCCCTGCTCACGAAAGTAAATTTCGATGTTGCGAAACTTTTACTCGAGAAATAATTCTACAGTAGTTTTTTCATGATGGTTTAACTTACTACGAAATGATCCATTTTGATTGCTCCGTAAGTATTCTTCTTATCTCTTCTTCCTCTTAGTTTGTCTAGTTCTTGTTATGTGGATCGAAATGACTGACTACAGGCTTTAATTTTACAGCCGATCATTTCTATTCTCCGCAACTAAGCAATGTGTCGGAAACTTTGAATTAAACCCCTACAGGAGATCTAGACCAATCTGGACGTGGCCCAAGCTTTTACTGACCGCTCCATACCATTTTAAAACACAGACAAATCAAAAATACAGCATTCCTGCCCCTTTCATATGAGTGCTCCACCCCCACTCCCCGGGATTTTTTCCAGGTTTTGACAGTGTTATTTCAATTCACGATATAGCTCAATTTAATAACACCTCTTCGACAAAAGCAAACGATGTGTTCACCCACTTTAAAGGCACTGAGATAGAAATGGCGCTACTAATATAAATAAAGTATTGCCACTCAATAACAGCAATTTCGCTCCTTATCTGATAGTGAAAAAGCAGAATGTCAATAACAGAAGACTCGAAAAAGGCTAGAGGAGGAGAATAAACTAAATAAATTGCAGTCAATAAAAGGTGGAAATTTCCCACGGCAGTTTCGGTTTCACGTAATTTCTGCAATAGGTGGGATAGTTTCCGGCTTGATACGAAAAGATTATTCTTCCAATGAGTGTCACGGAAGAAAGGTTCAAAAATCAAATTGACGAAATTTTGTGGCACGTCTTCATGTTCGCCGAATCAGCGATAGTCGGCAATACTGAGTTTAACGCGAAAACTGTAATGGACTTTAACCGCTATGACTCAGCAAAACAGTGCCAACGACTACAAGTAAATAAGTAACGGTATTGAGAAAACGTGATACATAAAGGTTTGACTGAAATTAACCTGAAACACCTATTGCAGATAACGAGACAGGGGCGGTGTCTTAGAGTAGACACTTCGAAACTAAGTACAATATTATTTGAGAAATAGTGTAGAACATTTGCTTGGCTCAACAGAGAGGCACCAGGAATCGTTTTAGCTCTTCTTTATTCTATAAGGAACTGGTTCTTTCCTAAGTCAACTCTACAACAATTCTACCCTATTGTACATCTTTCTACGATTATCACTCAAATCACCCCTTACTTTATAGTGTGCTGTAAACCTGTTTACGACTGTAATTCAAACAAGGCCAGATGGTCCCAACCAGCGATAAGAACTGGTCTCGCTAAAAACCAGGAAAGGGAAAGGAAAGTACAACACAACTTTTCTAAGAAAATAGATAGAAAGGGAAACCAATCAGACTGATAAAATCCTTAAGTGTTTTGTCTTGATTTCAACCTTCGAGGAGGCCCAAGCCAATGTTAAAGGAAGTAGGCAAAGCTGTCCACAGCACAACTGTTAACTCTAATCTTTAAACAACAGGAAAATGTGAAATAATCGGGAAACTATCTGTTAAAACTACCGAAAGGAAATAACTGTATCAGTCTAAAATTAAAGTGGAAAATACACCCTTACATTAGCTTCACAACAATGGTATTTTTAGTATGAGCATAGCAAGCAGTACCTTAAGCTTTACACTAAATCAACGCTTCGGATCCGAAAGCACTTAGGGTACATGTATCTATCCTGTCTATGTCAATAATATTCAAATTTCGGACACAGCAGTATTTTCCCGTAAGCTTTGCTGGGATATTGGGAATATTCAATTTTCGTAAAAATTAATAATTAATAGCTAAAAAGCAAACATGTAAGCTTAAAATGATTTTAAGCCGTTTGGCTGTCGTATACAGTAAAACTAGTAAATTGTTTTCTCTAATTCATTAGCAACTTGAAGATTGCGTGCCTTTCGTTGAAACGTTTCGCAAGTGTTAGTTATTCATCTGGGCCCAGCTCTTCAAAGCCCGATTAAGCTAATCCTTAGACTGTTCACAGTCCCCCTATTTTTCCGTGGGATTCTCGAGACCGGTACGCTTTGATGGAACTGCCGCCATCCTGGTTTGTAAAAGCGAGCGCGATCTGGGGAGAGTGTCTAAACAACCTAGGGGAGCGGGAGTGGGTGTTGGTATAGTGAGTTTTTGGCAAAGTACATTAACAGGAAAGAAGAACACAACTATTCTAAGAAAATAGATAGAAAGGGAAACCAATCCGGCTGATAAAGTCCTTAAGTGGCTTGCCTTGACTTCAACCTTATAAATCTACAAGATCTTTCTGAACGAATATCATCTGTCCCTATAAGAGATAAGGTTTCATTGCAACGGGTTACTCCAATACACATCGTTTCGTTAACAAGAGTGGGTTGGTATACGAATCGTCGCAGTCGTTGTTTCTTGCCGGCCGTAACAAACTTTAGCTTCTCCATGAACGCAAAAGCCTGGTCACTTGTATTTCTGCATTGGTGTTGCTGTGAATGCAAGTGGAAATGTTATTAAACGTACTTAGGAAACGGTAGAAAAAAATCACTGCTCTTCTATGTACTCTTCTAGTGCCGAAGTGTTAACTAGTCAACCATCAAACGAATAAAAATTACATCGTCAAGGAATATATAAGGCGATATGTTACCATGAATTCGATAAATATTAGCAGTGTTTTCATTGTATTTGATTTTTATGGCTGAGAGGGAGAAAGGAAGACCGAATCGTTCTCGTTTGCCGAAAAGTGCATCTGAGGAACAAGCTGTTCCATCTTCTACAAAGTAAAAAAAAACAAATGGGCTTTAAAAATATTTCGGGATATTGCGGCAGCAAAGGGAGATGAAAGTACTGGTTTAAGATTCCGGTGGTCTTTTCAAAGATTATGAATTGCACAAGGTTAATACTGTTAGTTGTGAAATAGAGGATATGGATGCCATTTCTCTTAACTACTGGCTCGGGAAGTTTGCTGAATGGAAGTCGTCAAAGATTCAAAGGAAAGGTATCCACCCAGAACTGTGTACGGGATAGTTTGTGGTCTGACGCGTCATTTGAGACAAAATGGCAACGAGACGTTGAATCCACTTGATGCTCACGATAAAAGGTACGAGAAATTAAGCACGTTGTTTTTTCTTGTTTGGTGTCATTTATTTCGGGAATGTTCGGAATAGTTTCAGTTTTTATTTAAAGTAACATGCTGTTGTTGGTGCATTAATTACAATAGGTTCGGCATTTTTCGGCGTGCCTTAGGTGCAGAGGTAACTTTCCAGAATTGTAATTGAAGTTGCTAATTAATATTCAAGTGTCTTGATTAGTGTGGTTGAAAACTTTTTTCCACCGACTTCTCGGTGTCTGGCAATCAGATGAAACACCCTCCCTTGTGTTTTTATATTTTACGAGAACGTTCGCCCAAAAGTTCCCAATAGGGTGTGGAAGAGTTTTGTATCACTGATCCATCATTTAGCCAAAACTGAGCACTCAATTTGTGAAATCAGATGCAACCAAGTGGTGCAGATTCCTGCATTTTACATTAGCTGTTAGTGGTGACTCTTAGTTACAGCCAATATGCCCCCAAGTTTTCAAAAGTAGCCAGATTTGATTTGAATAACCGAAAAAGTTGAACACTTAATGAGCTCACACTGCCCTCTGTGGCTCACCCAAAAACCACAGGACCCAAGGTCCAATTACGCAGGGCCCTCTTCTCCTAAGTTGAGATGTTTTCAACGTATTGTTCCTTAATAATAGTCTTTTTTTTCTGGAATAACTATAGACTACTGTTAAGAAATATTACTTAATATATCCCTTAAATTATTAGGGCTCCGTCAATTTTTTTTTTTTTTTTTTTTTTTTTTTTTTTTAGAACTTAACGGTAAAGTAGAAAGGAACAGGGTTTTTTTTCTTTTTTAATGAGCGTGACTCACCTCAAACACAAGTTTCCATTCTTGGTTTTCTTTTGCTGCTTTCAGTGCATACCGAATTCCGCTGCTTGGGTCAGTAAATTGAATACACTTTGACATGTTTGATCCGCGCCCTCCTTCGAAATTCATTATCTGAAATCCTTAATGTAATAAAATACAATTGTCATTAAAAAAAAATCTTTTAAGGCTTCTATTACACCATAATCGTTTGGAGACGGATGTTGGACATATATATTTTCCGAATCGTTTATCCCTGTGAGATGACCTCAGACGGGCTACTGTACATTACTTGCGCAATAGCGCGGTTTTCAATTGAGAGGTGGAGTTTGCTTTGGCTTTACTTATAACTGCGCTCTGTGATTGGCTGGCAATTTCCTTTTTGGATCCCAATAACCCTCGTAAGAACTTCTTTTCCCGCATAGTCATAAACTGTACAAAAATATATCTTTATAGGAGGCACCGCCCTCAAACGAGCACACATGTTTGTCGGGCTAACCAGTCATGTGTGTGTACTTACCAGTGTAATTGGTGCATCTTTCCCATTTTAATGCACATTGGCGCTCTCCAGAAGAATCTGTACAAAGTACTCCAAGGGCATTTCCGTTTGCGCAATTCAAACCCTCTTCTCTGAAGGTGGAGCTAAGATAATACGAGGTCCGAGGTGTAGGGTTCACCTCCAAACAGACCGTCAACAACAACGCGACCACAGCCTGAGAATAGAAAAATACAACGGCCCGCGTGAAATTTCAAGTCAATAGGGACCTTAAGATTGAGGTTTGTTCTCGTTTCGCGCAAACCGCAAAACTCTAAAATTCACGTGACTCAGATCCTGCCGTCCCGTTTGCGGTTCAGGTTTCATTTTCAAGGACACTGTCTAGAGGTAAGTGAATTACGGCAAAGTTTTTCGCTGGTTTCAAAACTATAAAGCTACGTTTAAACGTCAAATTTCCTGTCTTTAAAGAGTTATCTCGATGAATGAGAGATTTGTTTAATTCATTTACGAGATACAAGAATTAAAATTAAAATAACAACGGTTACCTCGATACTATTCTCCTTGCAGCCGCCATCTTGTTTTTCTAAGAGTAAGTCATGATGCGTATAGGTAAAAAGTAACTCTCAATCTTAAACCCGGATTATGTACATACGGCGAACTCCGACCTGTAAACTGCTGTCGGTCGACGTTTGCGGTTTGCGGTTTACAAAAGAAACTCTTAAACTTAAGGTCCCTAACTTCACCCTCGGCTGGACGTGTACTTGTTTAGTGCAGAATCTATTCAGGTTCAGTGACAGTTGTAAAGTGATTCAACAAAACCAGACAGCCGGAAATACGTCTGCGTTCGCAGGCTGAGTAGACCGTGAATGTATGGACCGCTCGAGCAAATTTCCTGTAACAAGTTTCAGTGACTATCTTTGTTACTCGTGTCCGAATTTTAACTGACAAAAACATTTGATAATAACAGACTGGGGCACTAGTTTTATGTGTCAAAGAAAAAAATATGTCATGCGAACTTTTGTTAGAATTGTTTGCTCTCGGCACTTCGCGCCGTGTTCGGAAAGCTTTAATTTGTTTTCCGAAAAAGTTGCCCATCGGGTAACCTTAGCATGAGGTCTTCCTAAGGGGAGGGTGGAGGGGGGCAAAATGGGTAGAAAGGGCTGACTTCTTTCATTCTAAGAAGTATTAGAGACAAAGACTTCTGGCGAACTGTAATGAATGCATTTATTAACAAGAGCTCCTTGGAAAAGATGGCCTGCAATAGCCGCTGTTCCGTAATGAGTTTATTGCGTGCTTCCGAGATAGGCAACGTAAAAAGGTGCTTATCTCCAGAAATATTTCTTCGTGCATTTTTTTTAATACAGCTCTCAAAAGAAATGGAATTCGAACTCTAGTTGGGTGTTAGGCTGTCATCATCCGGCGAGGGAATCTGTCTGTTGCAGCTGGCAAGATTCAAACGCTTTTAAAACCCCTTTTTTTAATCAAGGTGGTCCAGCGTTATGTAGTTATAAATCTTTGGTAACTACGGAAGAAATTTTTTCAGAGCCTGTGTTAACTTAATATCTAGGGAGGACAAAAATGAGATGGTAGATCCACAGTGCTAACGAATACTAGAGAAATACGGAGACATAGGACCGTCTGAGACTAAGCTTGGCCTTGTTTAGCTTTGATCACAATATAGGTAAGCCATAAGCCAAGAAAGAATCAACCCCTTTTTTTTTTTTCTCTCTGTACCGCGCCGGACATTTGAACAGCTCGTTCAGTCTTAGCCGTGGGGCATTAGCCTAGTTTTACAAAAATCCGAATACCGACGTGGCCGGTTAATCCTGGTGGAGTGTGCAGTGCTGGAACTGACTGATGCATTAAAACAGACTCTCCCAACTTGTGCCTCTAGAAATATACGTCAAACAGTGTGGAGAATATACATTTCGATATTAGAGCTCAAGAGTTGGCGAACATGTCAGTTTTTTTTCCCCACGGGTCTTTTCAAACAACTTGTCAATGATGGTACAGTCTTGGTTCCAGTTAATTAAGGTATTACTTACATTTCTCTGTTTTTAGAATTGGAAGAGGCAGACTTTCTCAAACAACAATGGATGTGCTCCTTCCATTGCGTGTAATAGTCACTGCTGGGATGAACTTATATTGCGACGTCTGCGACGTCCAAATATTGCGTGCAACATAAAATCTTGTGATCTAATAAACATTTCGTGATGTTTTTGTTCTTATATAGTGGGGGGTAATAAGGCTGTAGTTATCTCGCTGAGCCTTGAACCCGTCAATTTGCATCGGACGCGATTCAAACGCCTCGCGTGATTAAGACGCGTGTTTTAATTAAGACGGTGGAACGATACTGAGTTCTTTGGTAACTAAAGAAATTGTTTCAGAAGCTGATGAGTTCATCACGAGAATTTCCCAGTGCTGTTGTCCTTTTTTATGGAATGAGAAGTTGCCTTCCAAGCACGGTTATTTTTTGTTTCTTTTCTTTTCTTTTTTTTTTTTTTTGTATTATCAAAATTAATATAAAAGCGGAAAAAAATTCCTCCGCGCGTACGCGACACTTACGAGCAACAAATAATCTCAAATGAGACCTCACTATTATTCTGCAAACTGGAGTCTGACCATCAAAAATTCAGTGAACTAAAATGGATCGGATTTTTTTGACAAATTACAACAAATGGTCTTTTCTGAGCATTTTTCAAATTAGTAAAGTACAATTTCGAAATGATAGTGAACCTAGCCGCAGACTCATTAGAAAAGTCTTCTGAACACTGGACAGATCAATAAACTTAACTAAAACTGAAAAAAAAAAAAAAAACATGGTTTTCAGTGCAAGCATTTGCGAGAATCGGCGAGCATAGCCTTTTCTCTCTTGTTACAAGTGCGAGCATTGTTTAAATTTGTTTTGCCACCTACTTACAGACGAGCAGATAGCACTTTTGAGAATTACGTACCTTATAAAAGAGGTCTTTTTTCCGGTTCAATTTGGCGAGTGATCTATTGTGCTTAGTGGAGTTTCATACCTTTTATGCTCCCCAGCTAAATTTATCTAACGGACTCCGCATCCGATTGATGTGAAAATAACAAAAATTACTGCAACTAACGCAAGTTCACGCAGAGTGAAGCCAGAAAAATTTTCTCGCAAGGGAGATAACTAAATCTAAAGAACCTCTCGCCTGGTTATGGATCTGAAAATGCGCGGCCCGTCTTCAGTTTTCGCGCTCTGAATGGTAGTCATAATCATTTTACAGTAGATAAGAAGTTTTTTCACGTCATGTCTTAAAGTATATAATAAGGCAGGTTCTGCTGTAGAATCTTGAAAGTTATATCTTTGAATTTTGCCAGGTTATAGTGACCGGAAACCCCGAAAACAATTGGTAGTATTTCCATGACCGTCTAGACATATCATGCCGGACGTCGTAGACAGTGACTTGATCTAATAGCACGATCAAGGATTTTTTAAACACCTGAAGCTAATCGATAACAACAACATTCCTCTTGTCCCAAAAACTTGAGCGTTCTGGTCTTAAATTCATTATGACTCCTCCAGAAAGAAAACAGGGAGAATTTAAGGGATAAACAACAACAACAACAACAACAACAACAACAACAACAAATAAGCAATCAAGATATGATACAGTATAAATCAAATTGTTTTACATAAAAGTCTCTTTTTTTTCAGTCTTTTCGAACATGCGCGCGATAACAGAGCTATGTTGAAGGGCAAAATCAGCAACGAAATGAGTTACCAACCTCTTTTCTTTATTTAGATTTTCCTTTCCTTTTCTATGTAATACTCTTAAAAATTATTCAAACGAGATATTCGTTTACACAATGACTGCTTTCACTGCGCTTGAGAAGTGGGACGTTAGCTTTGGGCCCGATTAGGGTTTAATTTTTTTTGTAAGTTTTCTCCTTTTTTTCAGGAGGTGAAAGCTGAAAATTCCATATATAAAAAACAACAACAACAATTTTTAATCATTTAGAAATGAGTTTTAAATCCATTTAGTTCGTCCATTGCTTATCCTCAACAGCCTCATCTGAATAGGTCAATTCGGCTCTTCCTATGTTAAATAGGCACGTACATGAAATGTTTTTATAAAGGTCTCCGAGTTGGTATGTTTAAAATGATTTCGACAGATTATCCACAGCTAGGTATCACGAATTATTCTCACGGATACCGTTTTCTTCTAAATACACCTAAAAACCGATACAGTGTAACTTAAAAATCCTGACTTGTGCTCACTCAGAAAGTATGTACGGTATGTAAATGACAGATGACAGACGCCTTTTCGGTGTTTAAGGCATCAAAAGCTAACTTAAAAAGATAAATTTTCAGTGAGGATTTAAAATGCTGCAGTTATCTAGATTTCCGTATCGCGAGACTAGATTTCCGTATCGCGAAAGGTAAAGCATTCAACAGTGGCGGGAGCCACGGCTGCTCACCTACCTCCAAATGATTGACATGATTTGTCCACGAGGGAAGTCTAGTAAAATTCCATCACTTGAACGTAAGTGATAGGCAGATTGTTTCCTTGTTGTGTCCAAACACTTGAGTTATGTATATGCACGTACCCAAATCACACAGGCGATCTATGCATTAGTTTAAACCGCCTTGTTGGCTAGACCAGAGGACTTTAAAACGGGAAATAAAATTAACGAAATATACTGCATAGCATGAAATGTTTTTCAAAACCTGAATTTTGTTTTTGCCATTTTTGCGATTTTGCCTTCGAATCTAATAAAAATAAACATATCCCGCGGAATACTGATACCTCTATCAAGACAGTGTTTCCACTGGTACATTGCGAGGAAAGAAAACTTTCCAGTGCAAAAAGTGAGGACAGGCTGTAAAAAATGTCCATATAAAAGCCTGGAGCTAAATTCACCAACATGTATCCTAAGTATTGTTTCAATAAGTGAACCACCATCGCAGTTATGTGCGTAAATTATCCAGTTGTTGCTCTCCTTCCCAAGGACAAAATGTCAATTTCCAGTATTTCGATGCGAAATTTGAAAAAAAGTCAATTCATGAATCAAATTTACAAGAGGAATATCAGCAGCTTGAACAAAAACAAATCCTTCGTTAGTTATCGGTTTTGCCAATGATCGCGATGAACAATTCCATCGAAATAAAATCTTCATTGATGATATTTATAAATTATTACAAAACAATCCTTGATTGGTTAAGTTTAACTAATCGATCGATAACTGCCACACGACAAGTAAGCTTGGGAGACTCATTAGTTTGGCTTCTCATAAGGTATGGTTCAATGATCAGAAGTTAGAACATACCCTTGAAAGTTTCTAAAATTTCCCCCTTCTGTTATATGTTAAGACAAATGCATGTTGAGTCTTGAGAATCATCAAAGATATAATTGTACAAGATAAATACTATTCGTAAATATACCTCTCATGCTTTAATTATTGTGCTAACTGTAAGCGCCTCCTAAATTTTTAAGAAAACTTTTAGCAAGAAGTTTTTTTACGAAGACTTCCTAGTCAAAGACTTGCCTTTAATTTGTGAAAGCAAGTATTTTTTTTTTTTTTTTCACCTGGAAAAACCTTAATAGGTCCTGCAAAACACCAAAAGATCATAACACCTAACATAACCAACTAAAATTCTAAGCCTTCATATTCTTTAAGCTATCTAGCTTTACTTACTGCAGAGATGAGTTTTAAATCCATTTAGTTCGTCCACTTGTCCTCGGGAACCTCAACTGAATAGATCAATCCGGCTCTCAAATTAAATAGGCACATACACGAAATCTCAGTTTACAAAGGTCGGTTGGTATCAGTTAAAACGGGTTCATGTTATCTCTATTGGTCAGACGGGGGTGTAAGGGGTGTCTGAAACAAGGCGCAGCAAAACGTAAAAAACAAAAATACCGCATCGAAGTTAACCAAAATACCAAAACCGTAGTTACAAATGTGGAATATGCCGTCATCAAGACATGAGGTCTGGCATTCCGGCATTCCTTATGTATTCTGATGAACGTGTACGTGGATATTAATCAACGTAAGATCATCACACTGGTAATATAATATATACTGTACTGTTTCCAAGACTGTTCATTCAGCAAAAAAAAAAAAAAAAAGCGCAAGCACGCAATCACGTGAAAGATTGATTATTGAAAAATTCCATCAAATGTATTTCTCCGTTGTTCTGATTTAATGACCAATGGCTCCTTTCTTGGACTAACACACAAAAATCCGTAAAATCAATGAGTATTATTCTTGACAAATTACTTTCGACTCTCGACAGGGTCTCGGCATATCAGTTTCGACTCTCGACATGTTAGAGATGGACCATTTTTATTTTTATATTGATGATATGAAACACAGAGGTGCATTATTATACAAATAATTACACAGCATTTTTGTCTGTTGAATTTAAATTATCACAAAAATTACAGTTTAGTTTTTCATTTGAGCTCATTTGGTCTAACTGAATGGGGTCCTACCAGTAGAAAGGATTGCTAGATGTTTTCTTCGCTTGGCCAACTGTGCATGATTTTTTTTCTCTACTTTTGCTGTGCAGGAATTTTTATTTGTTAATTGCCCAACCCCCCCCCCCCCTCCCCCCCCTCTCAAAAATTAAATTGGTCCATCCCTTATTCTCGACTCTCGACAATTACCGAGTCACATATCAGTTGATAAAACGATCAATCATATCAAGTATTAAATAAGTAGTAAAGGCTGAAACTGAACAAACCGCAAGACTTGCTTGCAGAATAATAGTCCCTGACTGTTGAATCTGATGAGCTGTACTTGTTGTACCCGCTTGTAAAACGTAAACAAAACAACAGGGAGCAAGAGGATCCGAGTGAAAACGAAACACCGCAGAGGTCCGCAGACACTTTTTTCACCGATTACCGCGGCCTCAAATTTATAAAAACCGCATACTGCTTAGTCTTATAAAACCGCAGTACCGCAGGTTGAAATAAAAATTTACGCAAAACCGCATCACCGCAAACCCTTACGCCCCCCTCTTATATAAGTCTAGTAAAATTAGTATTTAACACGAGACATTCTTTTATTAGCTTTTTGTAGCAGTCTTCTAGTAATTCGCTTTCTCTGCTCAAATTGACTTGGGTGCATACTATTGGGACAATTCTGGCTATTTTTATCCGAGTTCAGTTATGACAGAATACACAGAATATCACTTACCAAAAGAATACAATTCCAGGTCTTCCCACTAAAACGAAAAGCTTCCCGAACAGAATACAATTCCTCTTATTTTGAGCGCATTGTATTCCGTTGATTCCGCTATCGGTTTTCAGCATTTCAGAATTTAAGGGATCAGTCACCGAATAAGCAACAACAACAACAACAACAACAACAACAAATACGCAATCAAGGTAAGATACAGTATAAATCAAATTGTTTTACCTAAAAGTCTCTATTTTTTTTTTTTTCAGTCTTTTCGAGCAGTGCGCGCGATAACAGAGCTATGTTGTAGGGTAAAATCAGCAACGAAATGTGTTAGCATCCTCTTTTTTTATTTAGATTTCCCTTTCTTTTTTTTATGTAATACTCTTTAAAATTACTCAAACCAGATATTATCTTACCCTGAGAGCAGAGGCCCTTCGATCTTCCTAGATAAGTCGGGACAAACTTGTCATACGGCATAATCGCCTGGAGACAGGCTGCGAAATCAAATTTTTCCTAACAGGGATCACAATCTTCCTTTGTTCTTTACTTCTAATATCTTGCCAAATAATTTGCTTTACTTAATTCGAGACGGCTTCGATCTTTATGCATGATGTTGCCCATGACTCTGTACATGAGACCTTAAAAAGTCTCTACCGCCTTTCAAATCAAGTTGAATCGCATAACATAAGGTTCTCTTCTGCTGGTAATGTACTATGTTAAACCATCCAGAACAACGTAGTGCAGGATTCTATCGCTAGATTAGGACCAAATCTATGGGATTCTCTAAATAATACTACACGCGAAATCCCCCGTAAGGGTTTTTAAAAAAAGTAACCCACAATATGTCTTTGTATTTTCTGTTTTCTAAGGATGTGTACATTGATTCGCCTGACATTATTATTCAGAAACTAATACATCAACATTTTCATAATGACTTCCAAATGCTTATTTTATTGTTATTTTATTATATATATGCTAAAATTGCACCATCGACACTGTTCTTGCATTTGCTCTGTAATGTCTACCCTTGTATTGTATAAGCGATCTATACCTTTCTTACTTTTCTGCATGTTTGTTAATATCTTACTGGCTACCTTTTATTTTATTTTATTTTATTCTGTTCAAATTTGACAAGTCGGCGGGGTTATGACAACCTTCTCTCCAGTTCTGTCGCTTCCCGCCTCGACTAGCCAATGCTATTTGCGGGAAGCGACTATTTTTTTTTTTTTTTTTTTCGTTTATATCTGGAGAGAAATGCACGTTAAGCCTCGAGAGCCACCAAAGATATAATTGTAGGAGATAAATCCAATTCGTATACAAACCTCTTATGCCCTAATCATTGTGTACACAGAAAAGTAAGTACCTCCTTGTTAAGAAGCTCAACAGTTTTTTTACGAAGACCGCTTAGTTTAAGACGTGCCTTAATTTTTCTCCTTTTTTTAGGAGGTGAAAGCTGACATTTTTTTCACTTTCAAAACCTTAATAGCTCCTGCAACACACCAAATAATCGAAAATTCCCGATATAACCAACACAATTTGTAAGCATTAACTTTAGAGATGAGTTTTAAATCCATTTAGTTCGTCCACTTCGTTCTCAGCAACCTTAACTGAATAAGTCAATTCGGCTCTTCCCATGTTAAATAGGCACGTACATGAAATGTTTTTATAAAGATCTCCCGGTTGATATGTTAATATATATATCTAGCCAAGCCTAAAAGCGGAGCTCCAATTTTTTTGATAGCATTTATAGAAATCTGCTTATCGTATGGACGTAGTTCCTCATCCTTTCTAAAGTTATATATATTTTTTTAATGCATATGCAGCAAACTCCCCATCAACAATGTAATACCAGGAGCCCATGATCATCGGCTCCTGGTAATACAGAGAGCACAATTAGTTAAGGCTGATTTTTTTGTAACAGAGGGCATTTTTTCTTAATTTTCCTTACACCGAGCAAGGGTTGGTGATTGGTTGATCTTTGCGCTTGTACCCCAATCTCGTCCCCAGAGCCCACGCGCGTTTTTGAATGGGAATGAAATTCCTAGGAAAATTCATAATCCTTAAATAACAAGGATTGGAACCAGGTTTGTGGGCCCGCGAGAATTGGCACCCCCACCAAACCCATGTTTTCGCAAAAAGCGCCGGGCTCTGAAATCTGGTTTGCAGTCCTTGTTATTCTATAGTCTCCTTCGCAGCCGTTGTAAGGGTCGTCACGCAACGCTCCTCCCCACGGAGCGTAGCGTGACGACACTAATAACGGTTGCGAAGGAGACTATGTTATCTAAGGTCTTTCGATTCCTGATCCTGGACTCCTAGTACCCAGATTCTTCATTTAAAAAATGGCGGCAATCACGTTCTCAGAGCCCGCATTACCCTTATCCAGCGGAACGGGCGCTGGATAAGGGTAACGCGGGCTCTGAGTACGAGCGAAGAGGCGATTTTAGTTGTCTTTGCTAGTCTTTGCTTCGTTCTAGAGATTTGGATAAGACAGGACAAAAATAGCAGTGTTCAGACATCTTCCTGTATTAGGATGGTGGATAAAAAAGAAAGGATCTTTTTTTAATTTCTGCATAAGTTTTCAGGTTTGGAAGCATCGAATTTTTCCTACGCCTCGTCTTATTTTTCCTGCACGACTGTGTGGAAATGTTCCGTTTTGATAGCAGATTTGAAGGAAAACTTTTAGTGTGATAAGCTTAAATGTCAAAAGTAGAAGGGGTTTTGCTGTGTTGGTGGAAGGCGAAAGGTCCGACAGCTCCGTCAATCAAGGAGGTAAGATAACTTCAAATCTTTATGTTAATGTATGCATACACACCTTTAAACTGTTTGTAGTGTTGTTTTTTTTTCTGACGAGGGAGCAATTGTCTAAAAGAAATCTTTCATCAAGATAATATTAAAATTGCGAGCTAATACGGACAATAGTAGGCCAGTGTTTTCATATGAATTCATGTGGTCTACTAATGCTACGAGATCGTTCCAAACTGGTACACCGTGGAGCAAATGAAAAACGAGTCATTATACAGCTGTAAGGTATAGGGATTTACAAAATATTTAAAATTTCATCTTTTTCTAGTCAAATTGAGTGATTAATTTATTTATGTGTAGGTTCTGTTTGAGGGAGATGCACATTGGAGATGTTTGAATACAGGAGAAATATTTCAAGTCAAATTAGCTTTGTGCCATTTTTATATTTTCTTACTGCACTTGTAGCTCATTAATTCAATAAATTAGATTGAAAAGCTCATTTTTAAAAATTTCTGTTATTCCCAGGTTGATAGCTATTCTTGTGTGCTCATTTTGGTTTTTGTATAAACTCAAACTAAATGGTCAGTTCCATGCAACTGATATTGATTTACAAGAGAGTCAAGATGTCTTTCTTGCTCTTAACTTAATCTAAGAATGCAGTATCATTTTTCCCATTTGTTTCGGTAGGAATAGGAAAACATGAACCTTTCATAACTTCCTCTCAATCACATTAGTTCCATCGTTTTGAGAGTGCAAAGTGATACTGTTTTGTTTAGAGAAACCACAGCAGTAATTGGCTGCCTCTTATTCTTGATATTGTAAAGTCAACACAACAATCACTTGTGAATGCCTTTTGCTACTTTGTATACATGGAAACTAGTAATAATCAAAACTGGATCAGAGAGTGCGTTTGATAACCTTGATCCTAGCGTAGGTTCTTTCCTTTGCCAATTTGGTGATGATGTCATCTGCCCCTGCAAAATCTACAGGGGTTGCCAGATATACACATGTATGTCCCAATATCCTTTCATTCATGGCAATCAACTTTGGTTCTCCCACACAATCTCAACTCCAATCTGTGTAAGGAGTGCGTTCTTTCTATGTTGAATGCAATAAATGTCGTAAGTCTAATTATTCAATGGAATTTTTTTTTTTTTTCAGTCCCTAGTCATTTGTACCTGGTTTTACATTAAGTTAGTAAATTGTATGACATAGAATCAAATAACAATTGTGTATAAATCCTCAACGAGAGTTTACTTGGAGTAAAGTTGGAAATAACACAACAATTAAGGGATAATGAAATTTTGTGTTATGCAGTAATGACTATACAACTGAGAAATCAGAGAATTATCCTTGGAGTGTAAATTTCTGTGTGGGAAGAAAACCACTTAAATTTTGCATTACCCTAGTGAGGAGATTAATTTTGGTCCATCAGTGATCAAAAAATCCTGGGGTCATAGGTTTTAATCCGTCAAAGAGTTTTTCTTTACCTTTCATAGATCACATTTCCTTACTGAGGTAATACTGAAAAGAAAACTAAGCGGTTTCGTTCCACCGAAAAAATTTACACTGCAGATTTTATTCTCTGGTTTCTCAATTAACGAACAGGCCTTGCTCCAACCCATTAACCTTTTGTCCTTACAAGCAAAATCCCAATTTAAGAAGTCATTAGACTGCTAAACACTACACTCCTGCAGCCTCATCACTCCAGTTTATGGATAGCACCTCATCTGAGAAGTCCCATTCATTTTTACACAGCAAAATACCTACCATGTATCATAACATTAATTTTAATAAGCATTCTCTAAAAAATATTCTTTACTTTAATTTTCATCATCCTGTTTTTCCGAGAGAAAAAAAAATAGAAGGAACAAGAGTGCCTAAAGAGAGTTGAATGCATGTACAGCAATAGTACTCTTCTGAATTCACAAAATGATGTACAACATATACTTTGCTTGAAATATACATGTAATTTGCAAATTAAAAGCATTATATCACTTTGTTCTCCAAAACAATCAGTGAATTAAAATATTTTCATATAAATAAAGATTTTACATAAACCCTGGACAGAATGGAAAAGGAAAATAATATTTAGTCACGCCGGGTCAGGAGGCTGAGCCAAAGAGCAATTTGCCGCCCGCTTTAATCTCCTCTGAGTTCAGCGGCTTACTTACAGAAAAGCTAAGGGTGGTCGCATAAGGTTTACAAAATGGCGGCCAATGCGATAAAAGAAGCCGTTTATGCCCTTCGCCCTTTGCGTGGAAAAGTAGAAAATTTTATTCAGTTTGAAGAGGAAGTGAGAGAGACCATAACGTCACTTTTTGAGAAACACCGTAGTGGGCAAGATGTGTTTCAAAAAGTTTGCCGTTCACGAATAGAAGTCGGTTCCGTCATCGAAGCGGAAATTTCAATGGTGCTTAAATCAGTGTACCGACGCCTAACAGCTCGAATGAAAGCTAGAGAGCCATGGATGGTAACTTTTACGAGAGATATGCCCGAAGAAATTTTTCTATCCGTTATGGAAGTGGTAAAGAAGGCTCCCTCTGCCTTTGGCGTAATGCATACAACAACAAATGTGGCATATCAGCTTTCTTACCATAAGGAGACCAGGCTTTTGAGAGATATTTCAAAGTTGTGCAACACTTCTCGAGAATCCGTCATGTCTTACCTCTGTAAGCAAACCAAAGCGCCCAGGAAAGGAAACGCCAAGGTTATAGTCAAGCTGGAAAAGCCTTTTGTGCTGACATATATGAAGAAGAAGCAACATCTGACAGTGAGGTGCCACTACATTTTCACAAATGAACATGGTTATTCATTTCAAGCTTGACTGAAATACACTATGTAGCATTTTTATGGAGACTCTTTCCTGTACCTATATTTCAAAGGGCAAATACTTCCACCCTTAATCAGTTATTGTTATAATGATTAACAACAGTTCCCAATTATTGCTCCACAAGTTGTGATAATTTTCTTGCCAATGGTGGTTATCATAGCAACAGTTAAAACTGTTAAAAGCGTTTGTGAATTTGGGTGTTAATGCTTATAACTCAAAACTGAGTCGACAAAACCCATTTGTTATGCTGAATTATGGTCATGCCATGCTACAAATTTTGGCAGAGTTTTAAAAAGCTTCTGTCAGAGTTGTTCAGAACCACCTTAAGTTTTTGAATATTGAAGGTGGCTTTAAACCAATCTGGCAGAAGTTTTTTAGACTTTACCAAATGTTGTTTCATGACATGCTGACTTTAATTCAACAATAAAAAATAGGACTCACTAAACTCATTTTTGAGTTATTAGCCCTAAAAGTTTAATTTAAGGGTGTTTTGACAGGTTATTCTGTTGCTATGGTAACCCATAATGGAACAGACATTGTCTTTAAGTGTTGACTGATGATTGGGCATTTGTGTCATATCATTACTGTAATATTAAGTGACCCATCAAAATGTAGGGGCTGGAAATTACTAAAACCACTTTTGAGCCACCCTTAGGCACATTTTAAAATAATGTACACTAACCTAGTGTCTCAAGATAAGTGTGTATTATTGTGATGCCCACCTGACAAAACAAACAGGAGCATCCCCCAGATCAACCTTTGCTTAGTATAAGCACACAAGTGTATAGTACCATTTAACAGGTTCATTAATGTTTATTAAAAATGATTTAACATGGAAATAACAAAAGTTCCATTGCTAAAGTTGCACTAACAATAATGTGGAGAAAATGCAAAACACTACAATTTTGTGACAACTCTTTTCATTGTTTGACAATTAAAATGGACTAATACAGAATAAATCCATATAAAATACCTAATAAGTTAAGCTACTTGATGATATTCCCAACATTAATCCACACAAAATACCTAATAACTTAAGGGTTAAGATCTTTCATAAAG
>NW_028145581.1:127500-352500 GCF_977016875.1 Pavona decussata
TTACAAAATTTGCATTTGATAAGGAAAACGAAATGAATTCTGGTAGTTGTAGTAAAATGACGCCATCATGAAAATGGCCTATTGTAGGCCCAGACATCCAGTGGCCAATCTCTGTTGTACACAACATGATAGAGCAATAGCCCTGCCTGGCCAACTAATTAAAATCTGTACTGCTGAAGAAAAATTTTATATGCTCAGCGAGTGCCCATTCAATTTGGTTCCTGCCATCACATCAACATTTATCAAAAGGTAAACAATTTAATACACAACTAGATCTATCCCTTGATGGGAAAAGTGCACAAAAACTTTCACACAAG
The DNA here is from genome assembly GCF_977016875.1 of Pavona decussata. Classification (NCBI taxonomy): domain Eukaryota; kingdom Metazoa; phylum Cnidaria; class Anthozoa; order Scleractinia; family Agariciidae; genus Pavona; species Pavona decussata. The sequence goes on from NW_028145581.1 coordinate 127,818, forward strand.
AATGGATGATTTACAAGTTTATGAACTGCCTCAACAGGAACATCCATTAACAAAGTGATTCATGAGCCAAACTGTGTTTTCATCACATCTGTCATGATCTGTGATGGTAAATAAAAAGCTTACATCAATTTATTTTTTGCTACAGCTAAAACACAAGGTCTAACAGTAGTACAGTCCTTCTCAGATCTAAACGTTCCAGTAAAGGTTACACCCTCTGTGCATGGCTTTTGTGCCCAGGCAGTGGCAAATCTTAAAACACTCCTAAGTGAGGGTTCATAATTTAAGCAGATGGGGGCCTATGATGATTTTTAAATTTTTCCCTAAGTTCACGTTTTGGATAATGCTATTGTTTGATGAGGTCAGGTTTACGAGATGCTGAATTGTCCAGAATTTGCAAGTCTGATTACCACATCAGGATTCATCGAGCACACAAAAGCAGTGACTGAGGGGAAGCTGGCTGGAAAGGAATAATCGTGCAGGTGGCTGAGATGCCATTACCGATGGCGGTTCTATAAAATGGAATATTTTCAAAGATTTCATGACAAATCAGACCAAGAAATTTAGAAGACGACCGTGACTAGCTCACTATGAAATTACGAAGATAAAGAATAAAAAGAAATGCATGGAGGGTTTCTCATGACATAGTGTTGCACATTCACGATGCACCTGTTGTCAGATTACATAAGGGAATTTGTAACAGAGAGGGAGGAGGAGGCAGGTTTTTTTTTTTTTTTTTTTTTCAACAGGACCCAGCTAATCATGATTACTTTAAGGCATCTGAAAGTTCAAAAAATCATGTACCTGGCTATAATTATTATTTTGCAAAAATTTGTGGCTAGAGTTATACATGGAATTTGTCAAAGACACCTGCGAGGTTAAGAAAGAGCAACAGTGTGCTTCATGTGAAAATGGTTGGCTGGCTCCATGATGGGCAGAATTCCATGCCCTTTTCTGGATAAGGAGAAGTTAAAGTACAGATTAAAATGTCTTTGAATCTCCGGCTACTTCTTTAGATGGAACAGCGTGACCAGTACTGTTGATGACTTTATGCCTAATTCCTTCAATGAAGGAAAGCTGAACACAGCGACAGAAATTGCAGACTTTTCTCTTACCTTAGTTTGTGGTTTCTGAGGAGCTAGTGAAAATGTACCTAGACCATTCAAAACATCTCCATTTTTCCAAAGATTTGCAAAGTCAAGCAACCATTGAGAAGCGATGAAACAGAGAATGAGGATAACAATTGGAAAGAGTTACTACTATCTGGAGAGTTAAAATCTCTTTTTTTTTTTTTTAACTAAACACTCTCTTGAAAAAAAACTCCCTTCCATACAAGAAAAAAATTGAAAAAATTAAAAGATTGTGCTAATAACTAGTCATCTACAAGAAGCAAAGGGGACAGACATTAGCGACAATGAAAGTCCCAGGCCGGCGTCTTTTACAAACTAACAAACCCACATCTGATGATAATGATAAAAAGAGGTGGAGACGACACTGTTGTTGTGGGTGAAACATGGTGCAGTGAAACTGAGGGGATGCTGAGTGAGAATGATGATAGTGGGTGTGAATACCATTGCCGGCAAATAAAAAGTGCAGCACTAGAAGTGGACACACTGCAATCAATAATTATTGGTAAATCGCTTAACCCTAAATAGTATAGAAAAGTGCTTAGAATATTGTTAGTTGTTAACTGGAAGGGGTATTTTGCAGAATGCAGAACGCCGAATGTCACATTTTATGCCACCTATAACAGTTTAGCAGTAAGGTTACCATATACCTTTAGGGGTCTTTCGCGTCCAAGCGATGTAGCATGTCCAGTTTAAACTGTAGATATGTAAACCCCTATATCAAATTAAAGGTTATAGAGCTGGCTGTCAAACTATACCAAGAATTTTGAAATTAGATGAATTGTCGAATTTTTTACCACCTCTAACCTTTTAAAGGCTACAAGTCAAGTGAATTTTGTTTTTCGCTAATTTAATTTGCTCCTCAGCGCAAAAAAAAAAAACATATCTGCGTTCTGTGATATTAGATTGCAGTGAAAAGTTACAGGACATTTTCGAAATACGATTAAAGAAATGTGAAGTGATCATATAAAAATCACTCGGAGAAAAAATATTTCAAAAGAAAAAAATTTGCGACACGTCTTTGTTCCTTATATGTTAAACTAGCTACTGTCCAAAATTGAAGGTAAACAAACAAATTCCATTTGAGTTTTAGCAAGTGCCCCCTTCAAGTAAAAAAAAAATAATCCAAGAAAACAGCGCTAAAAACTCGACAATTCATTTTATTTCAAAATTCTTGGTATAGTTTAATAAGCCGGCTCTATAAGCTTTAATTAATTTGATTTGGGGGTTAGGTATCCACAGTTTAAACCGGATGCTCTACATCGCTTGGACGCGAGACACCTATTAAGCAACGAACAAAGTTATGAAGGTCTAAGCACATTTCTTTTCTGTTTAGGGCTAACACTGATTATACAGACGGCTAGCTTTAATTTGTTGTTATGGCAGCCATTGCATTAAAGGACTTCTCTAGATTTAACATTCGGTGTTTTGTAAAATACCCCTGCCGCTTGAAAATTAAACCTTAATTCTACTCGGCCTCATGCAAATAAAAATACTATCTGCTATACAATAAAAGTGAGGTGTCCTCTTGAAACCCACAAACCCATTTCAGCAGAACTGACATTCTTAAAGCTACATGGATGTGAGTGGGAGGTACAAAAAAATATCAAAACATTATGTACACTGTACAGGAAAATATTCAGGACGGGATTGGCTATTCATCGAGTTTTGATAGTTTTCTTCACGCTCAAAGTAATATTTTGTTGTTATTATTCTTTTTAGTTTTAAAGATGATTGAGGCGAGCTGTCACTGTCTTAGGCAAATTTTGTTGATCAACCATAAACCTCAGAGAAAAAGGCTACACTATAACCATGAAACAGACTTAAAATATAATGTATCCTGGAGTAATAAATGGAAAAAAAACTGTGATAATTCATAACAATCAGAACAGAGATAAACTAAACGACGATCTTCAAAAATTTGCACAAACAAGCGAACAAATTTTGCGTACTTTTGATGTTATGATGAAAATGAGGTCACACTAATGACTAATTTTACATTCGCTTTTAACGTTCTTTGAAAAGACATATCCTATCCTTTAACATATTTGTGTTTGTTCTCTGTGAAGATTGTCAGAAATAACTGCAAAAATTAGAAATATATGAGAGAAAAAATTGTCAGCAGTTTATGCTAGCTAACGATAAAAAAGTGTTACGAGACGTTTGTTTCACTGACTATTTTACCTGAGAATCAAAATTTCTTACATGAAGCAAAAAGGAATGAGATTAGAAAATAAAACTCCAGGGGAAATAACGAACATGGACCGAAAAATGAGCTCAAGAGACTTTTCTGAAGTTAGCAGTAGCTTAAGTTAAACAATTTTTGCAGTGTGAACACTGCAAAAAAATAACAGAAGTCGACAGCAAAAGTCGACAGCAAAGTTTTGTCAACAAAATCACATATAAGACTTAAGCTTAAATATACTCGCCTCTTTGGAAACAACCAGTCCTTTTATTCCATTGCTGATTTTTTCGTTCGTTTTACAACGTTAAATGAGCAAAAAGTTTCACTTCAAGAGGAAAAATCCAACGTTTCTTCGAGGATCAGATCCGCTGTTTATAATGTGCCGCCTCTAGAACAGTCCTTTTTCGCCGCTATTCGCCTTGCTCTTTTTCCCGCTGTTGGAAAGCAAAATTGGACCAGATTAGAAAATAAAAGGCCAAGGGATCGAAATAATGAACATGAACCGAAAAAAAAAATGAGCTAAAAGGACAACTCTGAAGTTAGCAGTATTAACTGCGTGTCAACACAGCAAGAAATCAATTTATTGCAAAACAGCCGCAAACGAGCAAAGTTTTGTCTACAAAATCACATGAATATCGAATATACATGTACTTGCCTCTTCTGAGAATAGCCATTCCTTCCATTGTTGATTTTTGTCGATAGTTTTACAACGTCAAGTGGACGAAACGTTTCACTTTTAGAGGAAAAGTCCAACGTTTCGTAGCGCCGGATCGGAGTAAAATGGTTTCACTTCAAGATTCTGATGACGTGCCAGTCAATTTGTTTCCTCCACCGCTAGACGTCTTGCTGTTTCTCCCGCTGTAGGTCACATAAATTGACTTTGTATTTTGTCGCCTTTAAAATTATGTTTTACTTTTCTTTTTCTAAAACGCAGTTGGCGATGCAAGTTCCCGCCGGAAAACAAGAAAAACGCGGGTTGCCACACAGGTTGACTGTGGCATTTCACAATGGCTTACATAGAGGGGCGGAAGGACGTACGGACGTACGCCGGACGGACAGTGACGTCATAACCAAGCCAAAATTTCTCGCGTTCACGGGTTACCAAATTCTCTTAGCTATGGGGCTCCGCTGCGCGCCTGCGGCGCGCGCGAGAGCTCCGCTAAAAAATGATTCCGACAGATTATCCACAGTTACGTATCACGAATTATTGTCACGGATACCGTTTTCTTCTAAATACATCTAAAAACCGATAACTTAAAAATCCTGACGTTTGCTTACTAAAAAGGTATATATTTCCATGTAAATGACAGCTGATAGTCGCTTCTCTGGTGTTAAGGCATAAAAACTAATTTAAAAAGATATGTTTTCAGCAAGGATTTAAAATGCTGCGGTGATCTAGATTTCAGTATCGCAAGAGGTAAAGCATTAAATTCCACAGTGCGGGAGCCGTGGCGGCCAAAGACCTTTCACTAAATGATCGCAACATTTTTCCCACGAGGGAAGTCTAGCCGAGAATTCCATTATTTGAGCGTAAGTGATAGGCAGATTGTTTCCTTATTGATAGGTAAACACTTGAGTATACTCCTGTAGCATTGATGGATATCGCGCTGTCAGCTCAATAAGCCAATCAACCGTTTGTATTTTTATTTGACTATATATATACTCCTGGAAGGTTCTAAATTTTCCTCTTTCTGTTATATCTTGACAGAAATGCATGTTGAGTCTTGAGAATCAGAAAGATATAACTGTACAAGATAAATCCTATTCGTATATAGACCTCTCATGCTCTAATTATTGTGCTAACTGTAAGCACCTCCTAAATTTTTAAGAAAGCTTTTAGCAAGAAGTTTTCTTTACGAATTCTTAGTCTAAGACGTGCCTTTAATTTGAGAAAGCAAATATTTTTTCACCTAGCAAAACCTTAATAGGTCCTGCGAAACACCAACAGATCATAACTCCCAATATAACCAACCCAAATTGTAAGCCTTGATTCTTTAGCTATCTAGATTTACTTACTGCAGAGATGTGTTTTAGTTTTAGTTCGTCCACTTGTCCTCAGGAACCTCAACTGAATAGATCAATTCGGCTGTAATGTTAAATAGGCACATACACGAAATCTCAGTTTACAAAGGTCGGTTGGTATCAGTTAAAACGTAAACCGCAACACTGCATTGAAATTTACCAAAATACCGAAACCGTAGTTACAAATGTGGAATATGCCGTCATCAAGACTTTAGGTCCGGCATTCCGATCCATTAGAAATGTGACCTTATGTATTCTCATAAACATGTACGTCGATGTTAATCAATCATCGCACTGGTAATATAATATATACTGCACTGTTTCTAAGACTGTTCATTCAGAAAAAAAAAAAAAAACAAAAACAAAAAGCCGCACACACGCAATCACGTGAAGGATTGATTATTGAAAAATTCCATCAAATGTATTTCTCCGTTGTTCTGATTTAATGACCAATGGCTCCTTTCTTGGACTAACACACAAAAATCCATAAAATCAATGAATTATGACAATTAAAGCCGGTTGTAGATAAAAATCGAAATAACAATTATGGTCGACCACAAGGCCATATGTTTTTTCTCATGTACAGCTGTATGGATTGCTGCAATTCAATATGATGTACGATTGACAAGTTTCAATAGCAAAGTATATTTTTTCAATCATGGTTTATATTGGTTTGTTAATAAATGTCATTGCGTCTTTTAGACGAATTACAACATATTAACAAGAATAACAAAAAAAAAAAATGATTTAACTGGTTTTTTTTTTTCCCAATAATTCGAAAACATTACTGCTGATGGGGCCGAGCTACGAGCTACCCTAAATGTATTACAAGTATAAATTTCTAGAAACTAGAATTTCTAGAGAATAGCCACAAAGCCTTAGGTTGCGTTCGATTGACCTTATTCCGGAATAAGAATAAGCGGAATAGCCGTTAAATTTCTCAAACACCATCGCTAACTCATGTGAATTTGATAGCCGTCTTGTACTCCAGTAACTCCTAAAACCTCTTATATGGGATTTCTTTTCATCGTTGTATTTATTCCTATTCCGGAATAGGATCAATCGAACGCACCCTTAGTTTCACTCGAGTCAACAAAGACCAAAACCTACAATATCAACAAGCTCACCTTTTATCCATGTTGTGCAGTAGTTGCACGCACACACGAGCAGACGAGGTGAGACAAACTGAGTGACACGCGAGTGCCACGTACACTTATCTGAATAAAAATCTTATCACCTCTTTGCTTGTCGCAGTCACATTGAATGGAAATTTCCTGCTTTCTCATTGAAGGCACAAGGCGCTCTAGCTAGCCAAGAAAACAATCAGAAATAATACTTCTCCATTTCCTAGGCTAATGAAAAAAATTTTAAAAGCAGGTAGTTTTTATAAGCAGACAGCCTTTTTCAAAAAGGCGTAAATTACCTTTGTAGCATTGATGGATATCGCGCTGTCAGCTCAATAAGCCAATCAACTGTTTGTATTTTTATTTGACTATATGATTATCGCCTTGATCTACATCGGCAGTTCGTGCATCACACCCATTGCTTTTTGCCTGGAACTTTACTTAAGATCACATTTTTTATCGCGTCAAGTGGCTGGTTTTGAACAGTCGTCTGCACAATTACATATTTCACGGATAATAATAAACCTCATCGGCAATTTGTCGGCTCATTTCACATTTGTCTTTTTCCCAACTGATTACTGTCATGAAGATAATAGAATCTATGGTTTTGTCTTATTTACATCGTCAATATAATCTCTGATTAAGTTAAACTCCGGCCTGTTTCAAAAACTTCCTTCGTTAAGCAGTCGGATTTTTTCCTTTTTTTGCATCACCTGTTCCTAACAGAGATAACTTTAGACTTTTTATTTATAAAGAAACTATTTTAAGGTTTAATTCCCATTACCTTAATTATTTCAATGGTGAGTTAGGTGATAAATTGCTCTCGGTTTCTAATAGAACGGCACAAGCAAAAGATATCATATAGCGAACAAAATTTATCAATTGTCTACCTTGTGTATCTTTATTCTTCTCCAGTCATCTCCACAATATACATTAGGAGAATAAAGGTATTAAAATAACAGAGAAAGGGCCAAAAATAGAAAGACTAATACTAAGACCTAAGGATGAAGAAAAAAAAAGGATCTTATATTATTGGTTTTCAATGGAGGGATTATATAATATGCGTAATAGAACATAAACACACATACATAGACACGGAACAAAACTATTAGTTAGGGCAACACTTCACTTCCTTGTAAATACCTGAAAGTAGATTACCACTATAACATGTACCAACATTCTAAAAAGGGCAATAATTTAAAGCTTTTGTCTTTACAATTTTCAAACCCTCACGAAGTTTGCTGGGTAAGTTGCCTCGAAGTCGATCTTGCTGTCCGCGTAGGCACTTTCAGTTCTATACCATTAGTATGAAACCTCCTCGACCATAAGCAGTTAATCAAATCTTTCAATCCTTGGCGATACCTTTCACTTAAACTGATATAAACGCATGGGTTCAGGGACGCATTCGAATACAAAATTAATCTAGAAGCTAAAAGCAATTTGCCCATTCCACATGGTAGATGCCAGCTCCATGCAAAATAATAAACAAATGCTGATACAGTTAGTGGAGTAATGCACAAAGCGAAAAGAAAGACAATGATTAAAATCTTTTTCACTATCGCGGCGTCTTCTCTCTGTCTTTGTCGCCTCAGCGTTCTGCTTTCCCCAAGCTTTCGTTTTTTCAGCTCCATTAAAATAAGTGCATATAAAGTAAGAACTACAGAAAGTGGTAAGTAAAATTAAAAAGACTGAAATAAATATGAAGTAACGCTCTTGTGTCCGCTGTGGGTCAAACTTCGGTGCCCAGGTAAACGTGCAGTACGCCTTGTTGTCTTGCATAGTAAGTCGCGCAGTATAGAAATACGGACCGTGTATACACATAGCAACGATCCAGATAATGGGAATTAGCACTTTCAAAACCCTTGTTGTTATAAGTGGTGGGCGAAACGGGAAAACCACTCCTCGATATCTGTCGATGGCAATAACCACAAGGCTTTGAATGGACACCGCGGTAGAAATGTCTTGAAAGAAGTAGACCAACTTACACAGGATCAAACCCGTTAGTCCGTCTAGCAGCCACCTTCGAGGGCCAGTAAAAATAAAAACGAATTCTCGTGGAACAGCAAAAACAGATATCAGAAGATCAGAGGCGGCCATGTTAGCAATAAGAAAATTCGTCGTAGTCCACATTCGTATATTTTTCAAGACGATGGCGATTACAGCTAAGTTTCCACAGAGCGATATTATCATGATTAGGGAATAAACCAATGCCTTGATACATTTTACAGATGTGCTTTCAGGGTACAGCTCACAATTCTTGACTTGGATTGAGTTAAGGCTTGTTTGGTTTTCAGTGCAGTTCAATAAACACATGGCAGGAACGGTTGATCTTTCCCAACTGACTATGCTAAAGAAGAGCTTCAAAGTACGGTCGGGATGTGTTTATATATCTAATGAATCGTTGCCGTGTATGAAAAGAGCACCTGCGGCTAGGTAATAATGATTTGTGGTTTTTATTCATTCGCGGGCATATGATAGACGGGAGTACTTAACCATAATCATTTTACGTCAGATATATTTCTACCTATAAGATTGACTTTTGTTATTAAGTTAATCAGAAAAACTAACGCAGAGAGATTTCGACGTTTCGATGACATCCTGTCAGCCGAGTTCAGTTTTGTCTACTTACTTATGTAAATTTTCTTCATTTTCTTGATAATGATGACAGGATGTCATCGAAACGTGGAAATCTCTCTGCGTTAGTTTTTCTGATTAATTTAAGATATATTTCTAGATTATTATTTTGGAACATACACACCCTCTCGCGAAACGCCCCTCGGGGACTGGGCGCGATGAGAGGCGGCTGTATTTGCAAGCTATGGTGATCATTTTTCTTAGAGAATGATAATGGATAGCTGGGAGCTAATTCAGATCTTCGTCACGTCTCTTTCGCGCTGAAGACATTTAAAGCCGGTTGTAGATTAAAATCGAAATAACACTTATGGTCGACCAAAAGTTACTCTAGACTCTCGACAGGGTCTCGACATATCAGTCTCGACTCTCGACAATTTAGAGATGGACCATTTTAATTTTAAAAAAGGAAATAAGAGTGCTCCTGATAGAGCACTCAGATTTCTTTTTTCCGAGTATGGACAGTATAGCTGTGTCTCTATCTAGAATAATACATCATCCTCATTTATTCACTAGGCTGAAAAATATACCATGGCCTTTATTTCATATACCACTCGTTCGGCATTGAAATCCTAGCAGTATGCAGGATAGTTGTCCCATGGACCTAGTTTAATGGCCTTAGCTCCCACGAGCCTCCTGTAGCTCAGTGGTAGAGCATCCGAACTAGTAATCGGAATGTCTTAGATTTCCTTTTTCCGAGTATGCCTGTGTCACTTTCTAGAATAATACATCATTCTCATTCATTCACCAGGCTGAATAAATATAAATACCATCACATTTATTTCATGAATTTTGTATTATACCAGATGAGTAAAAAGGTTCAAATTTATGTTTTAATACAAGAGATAGATGGAAATGACGTATTTATGATATTTATGACATGAAACACAGAGGTGAATTATTACACAAATAATTACACAGCTGTTTTGTCTGTTGAAATTAAATTAGGATAAAAATTACAGTTTAATTTTTCATTTGGTCTAACAGGATCGTACGAGTAGAAAGGCTTGCTCGAGTTTTTCTTCTCTTGGCCAACTGTGCATGATTTTTTTTCTCTCTTTTGCTGTGCAGGAATTTTTTTTGGTAATTTGCCAGCCCCCCCCCCCCCCCCCCCCTTCTCTCAAAAATAAAATGGTCCATCCCTTATTCTCTACTCTCGACGGTCCTCGACTCTCGACAATTACCAAGCCGACATATCATTGGATAAAATGGTTAAACCTATCAAATATTAACTAGTAAAGACTGAAATAACCGTATGGCTTGCTTGCACAATAATGGTCCCTAATTGTGCAATCTGATGCGCTGTACTTGTTGTACCGGCTTGTAAAACGTAAGCAAAACAACCGGGAGCAAGAGGATCCGAGTGAAAACGAAACACTGCAGAGGTCCGCAAACACTTTTTTCACCGATTATTGCGGCCTAAAATTTATAAAAAAAAAAAAAAACGCATACCGCTTAGTGTTAAAAAACCGCAGTACCGCAGGTTAAAATAAAAATTTTCGGAAAATAGCATCAACGCAAACCCTTACGCTCCCCCTCCCCCTGGGGGGAGGGGGTCTGAGAACCGCAACTCGGCTGCCCAGCAAAACGTAAAAAAACCCGCAATACCGCATCGAAATTTAACAAAATACCGAAACAGTAGTTACAGATGTGGAATATGCCGTCATCAAGACTTTAGGTCCGGCATTCCGATCCATTAGCAGGTTTTTCAACTGTCTTGTAGAGTAGCGGACATACTTTTCAAAGCAACGGACGTGAATGTTTTCTTGGCGCTGTAAGGCGCCTCGCGAGCGGCGAAGGCGCAAGCACCTAGGGGGGTCTGGGGGGCATGCTCCCCCAGGAAATTTTTAAAATAGAATAGTCAGAAACGCCATTTCCAGCGTTTCTGGAACCAAGGAAACAGTTTCCTGGGCAATGCTGGCGCTCACTAGATTCTCTGTAAAAAGTAAATTACTGGAGAATGAAAATGGTCAGTTGGTAGGGGGAGGGGGAGGGAGAATGGCAACAACAGAATTTTCATTGGCTTTATGATGTTCATGAGATGCCTTAGTAAGAAAAATGTGTAATACAGTAGTAAAAAAAAAAGTACCGAACTTGGGATGGCAAACGACCGGACGAAACGTCCGGCCTCCGGCCTCAAATGAAAACCCTGCATTAGAAATTTGATCGTATGTATTCTGATGAACGTGTACGTGGATTTTAGTAAACGTAAGATCATCGCACTGGTAATATAATATATTTTGCACTGTTTCCAAGACGGTTCATTCAGCAAAAAAAACAAACAAACAAACAAACAACAAAAACAAAAGAGCTGCACACACGCAATCACGTGAAGGGTTGATTAATGAAAAATTCCAGCAGATGTATTTCTCCCTTTTTTCTGATTTAATGACCAATGGCTCCTTTCTTGGACTAACAGACAAAAATCCATAAAATCAATGAATTATTACTCTTGACAAGTTACTGTCGCTTCTCGACAGGGTCTCGACATATCAGTCTCGACCCTCGACATGTTAGGTAATTGCCCACCCCCCCTCCCCCAACTCAAAATTCCGTTCATTCTGCTATCTGTTTTCAGCATACTATTCTGTTAATTTTGAAAACCAGAATAGGTCTTAAAAGAACATGAACACCGTACATTCCGTGTATTTGGCCTATTCCGAAATCACGAGTCTCGAAGAATGCGCCCTTATGCCGCCAATACCAGGCATAAACCGGAAAAGAAAACTATTTAACTAGAGCAACAACATTAAAACTCCGCGCGGATTGATTTTGTTTAACAGCCGTCGATTCGCCATCCGGTTTTCTTAAGCTAAGTATCATTAGAAGGCTAAATTAGTGCTTACGTAGGGATCAGGGATTTGTTTTACAAGTGATAGTTGCATGCATACCTGGTGAATTTAAAGCAAACAAGTTACATGCTTCAGCAAGGAGTGAATGGGACGTGAAGCACACGTGTAACATATTTGTAACATTTACACGGGCGTGACGTGTTAATTTCGTGAGAGACAACTGATATGAGAAGTCTGCAACACAGGATATCCCATGCACGGGTCTTAATCGATAACATGACTGCGTTGTTGGCTTAAGTTCAACTTTACAGCAGGTTTTTTAAGCGATACACCCGTCAATTGCTTCAAAGGATGACAAACTTGAAGCTGAATTTTCTGGGTAAAACCATCAAGCCCGTTACATCAGTGAAGGACTTGGGAGACATCGTGGATTCCCACTTGACATCTAATGACTGCCATATTTAGTAAATTAGTCTCGCGAATATTACTTCAGTTTACGCCCTTGTAATCAGTAAACTTGTGTATTGCTCAGCCGTGAGGTGTAACACATCTGCTACATGTAAACACTATTATTACTATTTTATTACTATTTTATTTTTATTTTGTGACTATTCCTGTAAAGTAGCTGGTTAGCTAAGTGTTTAGTCACGTTCATAAACTTATTTATTTACTTACTTACTTACACAAAGAAGCTGGCCATTGGCTACTCAAGGGAATTTTGTCCAAAAAGCTAGGTGTATTTTTGTAAAAGTACGATTTTAAAATGCTTTTAAAATCCTCTTTAAACAACGTGTACAACAGAGGATTGATAAGAGAGGTGACAAACCTAATAAAGAGGACAATCGTATTAACAATCTGTGGAACATGGATCGCAACAGTCTCGTCATAGAAACAGATAGAAAATTCTACTTAGAACGTACGGGTGGATTATCATCACATAACGCTCAAAAGTGACAATCACCAATTGCAGTATCGTGGAAAAGGCGATAAACCGAGATGCAAGATCCATGGCAATGCAAGCAGCAATATTGTCTGCAAATGGCATGAGATTGCAGGCAAATATGAAAGGAACTGCAATCAGTCATGATATTAGATAAGACAAGGCCAGACATGCTAGATATAAGTTGGTAGTTGTTCGCAATTGCTTGTTTCTGTAAACCAAAACAATTCCCAGTGAATTGGCGGTAATGATGAGACAAGCAAGGACGCCCAAAAACACAAGAGGGAGATTGATGTCACACAAAAATGGAATATGTTTGTTGGTGGCATTGGACTGTTTCATTGTTTTGTTGAACATGTCATCATTGTAATGATCTGGAATGCTACCATTAAATAATGTGTTGTTCATGATTGAATATGACAGCGTCCGTTTTATAACTAGCCCCTTTGTTCCTTGATAACTTAATCGTCTTCAGGCTAGTCTTTTTTCCTGGGCCCGTACAGACCTTTGTTTACGTTATACCAATGTTTCTGAGCCGTGTCGCAAAACCTGGTAGTTTGTTAAAACAAGCCGTATTGAAATTTCAAATTAGGCTTGTTATCTTCCTTTACACTGAAGGAAAATCATATCTCTGCAAGTTTTCAGGGACCAGTGATAAACCTTAAATGAGTTAATCAGTTGTCATTAATAATTTTTCAACCGTGAACTATGGATCGAAATGCAAGAAACGGACCAGGATGCATTAGTGCAGTGTTTCAGCGGGAGCCCATTCTGTTTATCATCTGGGTGAGAAAAAACTGGCGCGGTTTAAAGTTCTTGAATCGAGGATAAAATGTGTCTTCCAACGCAAAATCGTAAATTTAAAGACTGCGTCTTTGTAAATTTTATTTAACTCTGGAAATTTCTTGCTTGAGTTTTCAATCTTCTCCTATAGGGTGTTGAATAGAGTCTTGGTAACCCATGATGACGTTCTTAAACAGATGTTAATTTCAATCAAGGACCGCATACCAATATGCGAAAATACCCCGAATTAGTTATGAATAATTTATTAACGAATTTACCAAACTCGACTATGGCTAACCACTACAGTAAATGCATCACAGAGGGAAATGTTTATGGTCTTTTCCCTTATCCTATGCAACCAAAAACTGTGAAATTTCTTCCCAATTACAAAGGATTGTCAGCAATCCATACGACCTTTCGGTTTTGTCGCGTAGGTCCAAGGGTTGAAAATCCGACAACGTTCATAATAATTGAAATGCCCATGTATTTTCTCCGCGTCGGTTCGTCCCAATAGGTTTAGGGCATTCAGTGATCAGTGTTTAAAAGTACACTTTCTTTTATAAAAACCATTATTATAAGAACGTTGAGGCTGAGCTTACTAAAATTTAAGAACATACTAAGAACATTACACAGGCTGATAGTCCCTTAAGAACATTTTTATTTTGACCAAACGTTTTTAAAATGAACAGCATAAATACGGATAACATAACAGTCTATACTCTGATTGTCCAATTAACCCAAATAATTGGTTTCTTGGTCACGTCCGCATATATTTATTGAAATACTATAGCAGGTATCTCACAACATCTTAAGAACTTCCCTAGTTCAAATTTTAAAACGCTCAATATCGTCCCCAAAATTAGGCGTTCGTATTAAAAAAGTAATAAATAAATAAATAAATAACTGTAGTGCCGCGACGAAATTTCCTGATACTTAGCGGCCTCAAGCTTGGAATTCAATTGCTCAGGAACTTAGCGTAAGAGACCCGGATTTCTAACCTTGTCGCTCAATAGTCAAACCTCAGTTGTTCCGTTATGAGTAATGGCTTCAACAAGTTTTCAATAATCTGTCCACAAAATCCTGCAACGCGATCATTCAAATGAAAGCTAGTGGGCAGTGCTTTTCGTAGCGATCGCTTTTCGGTATATTAATTATTTTCCGTTGTTATGAACTCTGGCACGACATGATTTCATTGAACAATGAACTAAGTCTCAACGTCTCCTAAGTTTTCAATTTGTTCCTCCCGCTATCATCAAACCAGTCTGTTGTTTGCACTAGGGCTTAATGGACATTTCTAACAAGGTTCCCCGATGGCTTGAATCGACTTTGTGTCAATGAGAAGTTTAAGATTAAAATTTCTGATATTTGTCGGTCTTGCTATTTGAGCTGTCTTACAGTTTATACTGTGGCTATTAGATTAATTATAAAATCGCTCTTGCATAAAAGAAACAATATTCTCCATGTAAATATATTCTTCTAGAGAAAAGCCGATGGGAAAATAAAGGCAACCTGAAATTACTGAAATGACAAGTCATGTAAAATGTGTTAGTCAAGTTTATCTTTCAACGAGCGAGAGAAATCGAGGCGAATCTCATCATGATTCAAGGAAGTATGCCATCTTGAAACTAAAACTGTAAAACCCTTCCATGCGCCATCTGGTTATGAAGATTCCCCTAGCTAGCCGTAACCTAAAGCGATATTCCATTTAAAATCAAAATAGCAAAGGAAGACACTTATATTATAATTCCGCGACTGCAAGGAGTCATATACACGAATTTAAATTAAAATAAATGCGCGGGCTCGCCAAACGTTCTTTCGTTTAAACTGTAACACTGCCGGACTAAAATTCCAAGTCAATAAACTGAAAGACAAGGTCATTTACGAAGAAAATGTGTCAGAACTTACCTTCTTTATTTGGATCTTGCGTTACCAATGTAACTTAAAAGAAATGTGAAAACATTTCCAATGTCAATTAAACGCTGTTTTGCTTCTTTCTAGTGGCTTGTTCAGCTACAATTTCAACACCAATGTCATTTGCTTCAAAAATTAGTGCTCTCTAGCTAGCTAGCCAACGTTGCATCTTATGTTTCTGTTAAAATGCAACTGAAGTGAAGTTGTGACAGAATTTATACTGATGTGCGGTTTCTTTTAATTGTAAAGAAACTGGCTTTTTTAAACTCCCCCGGTTAAAAAAAAAAGAAACCAAGCTTTTAAAAATACATTATCTGAGTGGTCATTGCAATTACATGCATTGAAAATCAAATGCTTGATTCTGATTGGGTTACAGGTGTACCGGTGACAGCAGTGAGTTGAAGTTAGTTGGGGCTTTTATAAAGGGAATAAATATTCAAATATTCAAGGTGAATGACTGGGGTGTGTTTGTTATTTTATTCAAAGCTTTAAGACAATCTTGTCAAAGGTCCTTTTTTATTCCCTGACAACCTTGTCTTAAAATTAACAATCGGCTTTGCAGTGTAAATATTCATGCTGTTTTTCCTCCATTTCATTGTCTTCTTCCTATGCCCATGCATGAACTGACCGTTAAAAAGGAAATATTCTACTGGGAATCAAATATCAGCGTGCTATCCATAAACAAAACAATGGCATCGCAAGGGAAAAGCGAGACCCTCGCACTTCTGTACTGTAAAACCACGGATCACTCATTTCCTTTTACCACGTACATGTATAAACTGGAACTATGGAAAGAAAATATAAAATACAAATAATAATTGCCGAAAAATGTGAACATATGTCGTTAAATCTTTCTTAACGAGAATCACACTTGAAAAACACGAAGTCACTATTAACCACGTTTCAACTCGTCCGGCTAAGTGAAAAACTCTTTCATTTGGTCATGGTTTGAAATGGTTCGCTTGAGAGAATTCTAACCGTGTTTATATTTGTAAAAATATCCGTATGAAATTAAGAAAATAACAAAACATCAAATTGATATATCTTCGATCCACGATTTTAACTCTACCGAATTTGCAGATAGTCTCATTGGAGATAAGTCAGTATGAATAAAACTAAAAATAGCGCAGATTTCTCCTGCCACGGACCCGCGGTCGTAATAGGGAGCTTAAGCACGAGAGACGCCGTGGTCAGATCCGCGAATGCCTGGGTCTGACGTCGTCGCGCTCCTGCCAAATTTTAATTCGTTAAGCACGGATGCTGTTTTGACAGGACGCGTCCATTCTCAATTCCTGATACACTTTTGTATCTGTTCTGTTATGGCCAGTTTTAAAGAGTTTCGTCAGATACTACGATGCTAATCTTATTACTGATGAGGATTTTAGAATCTTGTACGAGTTGTGTTCTTCACGAAACCCGGAATTTGCTTATTTTTCGTACGATCGCTTTCACTTGGATAACATGAACGACGACGAATGCAAAGCCGAATTTAGAGTAAGGAAAAGGGATCTTCCAACACTGACTCAAGCTCTTAGGATTCCACGCTCATCTCAACTTTCTCAGAGGAGCGTTCTAAATGATATGGAAGGCCTTTTTTATGCTCCTGAAGCGATTTGCATATCCCTGTGGATATGGAGACCTCATTTACCGTTTTGGACGTCTAGTTCCCGTTTTTAGTATGGCTACAAATCATGTTCTCGATTACATTAACAATACTCACAGTCATCTTATAACACAATGGAATCACACACTGCTGAGCCCTCGTGCTTTAGAAGTATACGCAGAAACTATCCACGGAAAGGGGACTGCATTGGAGAACTGTTTTGGATTTGTGTACGGAACTGTCCGACCTATAGCTCGACCAGGTGAACACCAGCGTATCATGTATAATGGGCATAAGCGAGTGCACGCTTTAAAATTCCAGTCACTCGCCCTACCGATTGGACTGATTGGTAACCTATATGGACCAGTAGGTAAGTGAAAATTGTGTGTTTCTTTTGTTGGAATCCAGCCTGCAGGCTTACCTTCTTCTCTCTCATTGACTTCCCTCCAGTTCTTAAGAAGCCAGCCTACAGTGCAATCTTGTAAACAGATCCTGCTCCATTTTACTCTAAAATAGATTCTTAAGACCAGCCTCTCATTTTGAAGACTGAATAAAAACAAGCGGATCTAAATAATTTCGATGCAACAAGAAGTGTGAAGTAGTTAAAATAATAGTAATAAAAAATCATGCAAGGGAAATGGAATGTTCTCTCATCCACCTGTACCCTATATAAGTGTTATATCGTATGGGGAGATAGGGGTAATTCCACTCTAATGTTGCAACTTCAATCTTTACATAATAAAGCTGCAAAAATAATATTAGATTTGCCTATTGAATCATCTGCTAGTGAGGCCTTGAATAAACTGAAATGGAAAACTCTCGCAAGATGTAGGGCCGAGCATAGTGCAACATTTATCTATAAATGTTTGAATAACTTATTTTCTCATCGCTTTAATATTGAATTCAATAAGGATAAACATGATTTTAATACTAGATATAAAAATAATATCCGTAAGAGTGCATCTGGTAGGAACTGGGGGCATTGCAATTTGGACCTCGACAAATTTTGCCTCAAACGATTGGAATAAATTAGACCTTTCAATCAGACAAAGCCCTTCATTAGCTTGTTTTAAAAGAGTGTTAAGAAATGTAAATAGTCTTTAGTTTAATTTTTATATATTCATATATTAGTATTTACTTTTTTTTGTTCTTTTTTAATTTTTGAGGACTCTTTTGTAAATCACTCATTAGTGAAATTGATTTCCTCAATAAAGATTATTATTATTTATAAAGGTCATGCTTTCACATGGTATATTGACCCCTTATAATGCCAAAACCAAAAACATTATTCATAACCAAAGCCTGTATATTATTAGAAAATAGGTCGCGTGAAACAGATTGACTTAAACTCCATCTAAACAACAAATATCTTTCTGTAGGTTTATAATAAGATATTCTCTTTTTATTCTAAAGGGAAAGAGGCATGATGCCAGTGTAGCGAACGCACCGGTAACTTTAATTAAACTTCTATGACAGTTCCTTAACTGTAATTACACGTAATCATAACCAGTGATTTCTGACAGTCTGGATATAAAACTAACAACATAGGACAAGCGTCGCGAAACTAAATTAACATGAAGACCAACGGCTAACAACAAACTTTGGCGCGAAAACGAAATATTTAAATAGTCCGCGAGGGGACTGGTACTAAGCGATAAAGATATACCGCTGGAAGTATTGTTGCAACATCCCGGCCCCGAATTAGCAACCCGGGCTAATTCTAACTTAAAGCAACAAACTACCTATAATACACAGTTCATATTACGCAGTTCATCAGTTCATAAGCTCAAAGTTCTCCACAGGTAACACTTGAAATCAAGTCTCTGAAAATTGAACTCCTTCAAGCAGACACAACTTTCTGATGTCTCGTTTACACACGGATGATGCCGTCTTCACTTTCGCGCTACGGACATGGCCATTGCTGTCTGGGAAGACCTCCTCGACAAGACCCATCGGCCAGCGCCCTCGTGGTGCTTTCTCATCAATGACCAGGACTAAATCGCCAATAGCGAAATTACGGCGAGGGAAGTACCATTTCTGTCTTCTCTGAAGCACGGGCAAGTAATCCTTCATCCACCTTTTCAAGAATGCATTAGCCAGACACTGTGCTTGGCGCCAACGCTTGCTGTACTTGTCTTGGTCTGTGAAGACATCTAGAGGTAGGCAGCTGTTAGACTTGAGGAGCAACAGCTTATTGGGCGTCAACGGTTCTGGATCGTCCGGGTGGTCACTAAGGGGAGTCAACGGTCGATCATTGAGGATCTTCTCCACCTCGCACAAAAGGGTTGACAGTGTTTCGTCGTTGATCCGCTGCTCTTTTAGCAGGGCGGCGAGGATCTTCCGTACGGACCTTATCATGCGCTCCCAAATTCCTCCTTGGTGACTGGCTTCTGGCGGGTTAAAAAACCACTGGACGTCGTCCTTCCTAAGTCGGTTACACACATGCTTCTGATCAAGGCGCTCGAATGCCTCTCTCAGCTCTCGTTCCGCGCCGGTGAAGTTGGTTCCATTATCGCTGTGCATTGCTCGAGGCCCGCCCCGACGACCGACAAAACGCTGATATGCGCAGATAAAAGAGTCTGCCTCTAAAGAGTGCGCGACTTCAATGTGCACCGCCCTCACGGTAAGACATGTGAACAAGCAACCATAGCGTTTCACCTCACTTCGTCCTTGCTTCACAAACAGAGGACCAAAGTAGTCCACTCCCACGTGTGTGAACGGTGGGTCGAAAGGAGCAACTCTCGCAGCTGGGAGAGGGGCCATAATCTGTTCACCAGGACGAGCATTCCGTTTGCGACAATCGATGCATCTTGCCAATACTTTACGTACCGCAGAAAGCCCTCGCAGTATCCAAAATTTCTGTCTAATAGCAGCCAGGACATGAGCAGGACCGGAATGTCCCTGTTGGCGATGACAGTTCTGAATTATCAGGTTGGTCACGTGGTGTTTGCTTGGCAGAATAATAGGGTGTTTAACTTCAAAGGAGACTGAAGCATTCTCGAGGCGTCCTCCTACTCTTAATATTCCATCCAACACATAAGGGTTTAGATCGCGTACTGGGCTTGTACGTGGTAAGCACTTCTTCCTGCTTTCTGGTGCTGTTTCGTTAAGCGCATCTATTTTTTTCTGGAAGGCTTCATTCTGAACGACTTTGACAATGTCTTTCTCGGCGTCAATAACTTCCGGTACAGTCAGAGGCCCTCTGGGGACATGATGTTGAGCTTCAGGCTTTCGACTCAACATATACTTCTTAAATCTTGCCATCCAGGCAATCGCCTTACGTAGACTGTCCCAAGACGAATAGTGGGAAAACAGCAACTCTATCCCCTTTCCGCTGGCAATTAAATTCGCATGACCTGTCGGTTTCTTTATGTCGTTGTCGTCTCCAGACAAATCCGGCAAGTGCAAGGGTTGTTCGGGCCAAGAAGCTTCATCCTTTCGTAGGAACATTGGACCATGAAGCCAGAGATCCACTTTGTCCAGCTCTGAACCTTTCGCTCCTCTAGAGGCCACATCTGCAGGGTTAGACTCAGTGTTGACGTGTCTCCACTGTTTGGGGGTAGACTCCTCGTGGATCATGGCGACTCTGTTAGCGACAAACGTTTGAAATCTTCTTGACTCGTTACGAATGTACTGTAGAACCACGGTGGAATCTGTCCAGAAGATGGTGTCATCTATGGGGTACTCAAGCTCGTTTCGAATAAGGCAGTTTAGCTTCACCGCAACCACAGCAGCTGTTAACTCAAGACGTGGTATAGACATCACTTTAATGGGCGCTACGCGGGATTTACCAAGGACAAAGGGACAGTGAGCGACGCCTTCGTCATCAACAATTCGTAGATACGACACAGCACCGTAACCAGATTCTGATGCGTCGGAGAAATGGTGTAGCTCAACTCTGGCAACTGCGCTAAATCCTGAAGGCTTGAAACATCTAGGTACTGATAATGTTCTTAAACTGTTTAGTTCTCGTAGCCATCCTCGCCAAGTCACGTAATCCTCTTCCGATATTTCTTCATCCCATCCATATTTCTGGTTACACAAGCTCTGAAGTAGGCTCTTTGCATGAAGGATTACTGGCGCCACGAACCCCAGGGGGTCATACATCGAGCTAACAACCGACAATATTCCTCTGCGGGTTGGGGCCTTTTCCTGGTCCAAAATTCGGAAACTGAAGCTGTCTGTCTCCATGTCCCACTGGACACCCAATGTCCGTTCTGTAGGAAGATCATCCAAGTCAAGGTTGACAACTGAGGGTGCTCTCTCCGTCATTGGTACCGAAGCGATTATGTTCCTGTCGTTACTTATCCACTTGGTCAGGGGGAAACCTCCTCTAGACAGCAATTCTCGCAACTGGCTGGACAGTCGTACTGCTTCCTCTGTGGTAGCCACGGACTTTAAGCAGTCATCCACATAAAGGTTCCGACTGACGGTCTCGATAGTTTCGGAATCGAACTCGCCTTGATTATCCAAAGCCGTCCTCTTCAGGCTAAAACTTGCGCAACTAGGCGATGACGTGGCACCGAACAAGTGTACAAGCATTTGGTGATCGACCGGCTCTTCTGTCAAATGACCATTGGGCCACCAAAGGAATCTCAACGCATGACAGTCTTCAGGGGCCACACGAACTTGGTGGAACATGCCTTCTATATCGGCCACCACTGCAACCGGTTCTTGACGGAAGCGTATGAGGACACCAACAAGTCCATTCGTCAAGTCTGGTCCCTGCAACAGCTGGTCGTTCAGCGATGTGCCCTTGAACTTGGCTGCGCAATCAAAGACAACTCTAACCTTTCCTGGATTTTGTGGATGGAAAACTGGATGATGGGGCAGGTACCAGACTGGTGTATCTTTATTAACTTCTAGTTCTTCATGGGGTACTTGCCTTGCATAACCACTTGAGACGTAACAGTCAATTGTTTCCTTGTACTTCTCAAACAGGTGTGGATCGCGCTGAAAGCGTTTCTTTAGGTTGTTCAGTCTCTTCATGGCAAATTCTCGACTGTTTGGAAGGCGTACAGACTTCTTTCTCCACGGTAACCCCAGTTGATAGTGACCATTCACGATCTTCACGGAAGGTTCCATTTGCGCCAAGGCTCTACGGTCTTCTACGGACATCGCAGTCTTTGAGGCTACAATAGGCTCGTTAAAGTCATTCCTAAACATTCTCTCCATTTGCTGGTGAAGCATTGCATCATCATGGCGAACAAAGTTCACACTGAAACAATTGTTTGTGCATGAATTCAAAGGTCCCATGAGAGTCCATCCGCGAGGGGTGCATACAGCATAAGGTTGACCACGCCTACCGCGCCTCTGGTCGCACACCCAGTGAGCTTCAGGAACGTCACAGCCGATGAGTAACGACACTTCGTCAGACTGAATTCTGGGAAAATGTATCCCCTTGAGATGAGACCACTTATCAGTATCTTCCTTCATGGGAGCACCCCCTCGAGGCAGACGTAAAGGGTCTACAGCCCAGATCCTACTTAGCGTGATTTCTTCATGCAGGTTAATTCCCCTCGCCACCAGAGAGACCTCGAGTCCATTTTGACAATCAGATGCCCCGTTAACGGTTGTTAGCGTGAATTCCTTTGGAAGACCAGACACGCCAAGTTTCTCCAACAGGCCAACATCACATAACGACACGTCTGATCCTGGGTCGAGCAAGGCGTTTGTCACAATTTCACCCTTCTGGCCCTGTCCCTTCACAACGACTGGAACAATCCTTAAGCAAACATTCTTCTTCCCAGACTCTGTGGCGCTGCAACGACCAGACTCTCCGGCCCCGCTGACGATATCGATACTGACACTATTCGCATCAGGGGTGGCTGCTGCTTTGTTAGGAGGGGTGTTACCATCATTGTTCTTCCTCTGAAGATGCAACATGGTGTGATGTTTCCAGCCACAGCCATTCACTTGGCATTTCATCTTGCTTCCACAATTTATGGCTATATGACTTCTTCCAAAACAATTATCACACAGCCCTGCCTGTCTGACGAAACTTTTCCTCTCTCCTGGGGTCATCGCTTTCATACGTTCACACTTCGCAAGCCAGTGTTGACCAGAACACAGAGGACAACTGGAAACGGGAGAAGTAACGTTTGGATGAGATCCATCTCTGGTTCCAATTTGCGTTGCAAAGCTCTTCCCTTTGCTTCGGTGGTCAGCGGTTTTCTCCTTTGATTGCTGCTTAACACGCCGCTCTTTCTCTGGAGATGAACCCACAAATTCTCCATACATTGTGTTGGCCAACATAGCTCTTTCCTCCACGAACTTCGCCAAATGCGAGAAAGTCGGCTCAACTCCTCGCAAGGTCAGCTGGCCTGCGGTGTCAGCCCACTTAGACTGCAAGTGAACAGGGAGGCGTCTCATTATCTTCACGAGTTTGTCGGAGCTGTTTATATCCGCTTCGTAACCCATTTGGACGAGGGTCAGTGCGCAGTTCTGCATCTCAACGGATAGATCAGACAAACCAACGACATCCGTAGCTCTTAAGTGAGGACCGTCCACTATCTTCGCGATGTGCGCATGCGCAATGACATGTTTCTGGCCAAACCTATGGTAGAGGATCTCTTTAGCCTTCTCGTAACCTTGTTCTGGTGGAGATATTATAGCACAATTCTTGATGGCCTCTCTGGCCTTTCCAGTGCAGAGCTGGATAAGGTAGGTGAGTCTTGATTCGGCATCTCGAACCCTTTTTGCGATGTTGACTTCAAAGTTGTTAACGAACAGCCAGTAGCTCAGTGGATTGCCATCATAGGTTAGGAGCTCTCTTTTTGGCATTTCAAGTGCTTGTTGGAGGGAATGAGCCATCATCTGTAAGGCTTCGTGTTGTTGCCCCAAAACCTGTTGCAGCTGTTGCGATCCAAGGAGATCTGCACCACTGGTAGCGGTCCGGGGAGGTCCCGGGTGCCACGGCTCCGCGCTTGGGTTGAGCTCCGATCTCGAATAATTTCTCCTTACTTGATTTGGGTCCTCACGGGGAAGAGGTGGTCTGGCTAAGGGTTTTCCACCCACTTCTTCTTTGTAGACTGGTTTCCTCTCAGACTTAGGGTATTCGGTGCCTGCGTAAACTCCATCAGTCGCCTTGGCTTTCTCTATTTCTTCTTCTGCTTTTAATAACGCGATGCGACGTTTGAGTTCATCTTCCTGAGATTTCATTTCAGCAATTTGCCGCTCCATTTCTCGTTCCATTTCCTGGCGCTTCATGAGGCTCTTTAGTTCCACTTCTCGGCGAAGTAAGTCAGCTTTAGCCTTTTTCGATTTATCACTTGCACGCGAACTCGACTTTGAACTCTTTGACTTCGAGGTCCCTGATTCAACCTGTGAAGGTGAGACGTGACGAGCAGAGGTGTTCAAATTCTGTTCATGAGTGGACGATGGCGTTTCAACTTTCCGAAGGCATTCTTCCACACGTTCATCAAACTCCTTTCTGTTAATCATTATGCTGTAATAATCATCCAGCGCCACTGATTTCGTTTCGGGCTCGATCGCGAGTTGATAATATTCTTCGTATGCCTGTAAACATCTACCGAACGCGGCTTCAACGTCTTTCCTTATCACAAGAACTTCGCGATAATTTTCGGAATTTTGCATCAGTAATTCGACGTCTTTGTACAACCTGTTCAGATATCCCAAGTGACCCGCTCGACTCTTCTTGAGGGAAAGCATTTTTTCGCGAGTGACACCTTCGACGTCGAGGCGTGAACTTGGTTGTCGAATCCTTTCAACATGATCGAATTCATCGCTCGCTTGCTGGTCCAACGGAGGATCTATTGACATAATTTGACCAAAATACAGACGAATAGACGATCCAGTAGCGTAATCCTTGTCAGAAACTGTAGTGAACGCACCGGTAACTTTAATTAAACTTCCATGACAGTTCCTTAACTGTAATTACACGTAATCATAACCAGTGATTTCTGACAGTCTGGATATAAAACTAACAACATAGGACAAGCGTCGCGAAACTAAATTAACATGAAGACCAACGGCTAACAACAAACTTTGGCGCAAAACGAAATATTTAAATAGTCCGCGAGGGGACTGGTACTAAGCGCTAAAGATATACCGCTGGAAGTATTGTTGCAACAGCCAGTATGCTCAAAGATTCTGGACTACTACAAGATCTTGAACAATATGCATTTTTAACAACAGGGCAGCCAAATGAATGTGCATATATGGAGACCCTGCCTACCCCATAAGGGGTTCATCTGCAGGGCCCCTTTAGAGATGCTTACCTCACTCCTCAGAACTAGCTTTACAACCACTCAATTAAAAGGTGGACTAAGCTAAGTACAGTATTATTTGAGAATTAGTGTACAACACTTGCTTGGAACAGCAGAAAGGCACCAGGAATCTTTGTTGCTCTTCTTTATTCTTTAAGGAACAGGATCTTCCCTACGTCAACTCTACAACAATTCTACTCTATTCTACGAGTATCACTCAAATCACGCCTTACTATATAGTGTGCTGTAAACATGTTTACGACCGTAATTCAACCAAAGCCACATGGTCCCAACCAGAGATAAAAACTGGTTTTGCCAAAATACACTTATCAGAAAGAACAACACAACTATTCTAAGAAAATAGATAGAAAGGGAGACCAATCAAGCTGATAAAATCCTTGAGTGTTTTGCCTTGATTTCAATCTTCGACGAGGTCCAAGCCAATGTTAAATGAAGTAGCAAACCTGTCCACAGCACAACTGTTAACTCTAATCTTTGAGCAAAAGGAAAATGTGAAATAATCGGGAAAATGTCTATCAAAACTACCGAAAGGAAATAACAAATGTATTCTAAAATTTAAGTCGAAAATGCACCCTTACATTAGCTTCACAAAAATAGTATTTTTAGTATAAGCATACCAAGCAATACCTTTACACTAAATCAACACTTCGGATCGGAAAGCGCTTAGGATACATGTATCTATGCTGTCTATGTCAACAATATTCAAATTTCGGTCACAGAGGTATTTTCCCGTAAGCTTTGCTGGGATATTGGCACTTAACAAGATGTCTTGAGCATTTTCAGTGCCCAACAGTGTTCAGTTTTCGTGAAAATTAATAATTAATAGCTCCGTTTGACTGCCGTATACAGTAAAACTAGCAAATTGTTTTCTTTATTTTATTAGCGACTTGAAGAACTTGAAACGTTTTGCAGGAGTTAGTTATTCATCCGGGTCCAGTTGTTCAAAGCGCGATTAAGCTAATCAAGTTTAATTATTAATGAGTAAGGATGTTTCCAAAGGAATTTTGTCCCTTAGTTTTGACTTATACTTTTCCCTAGCCCCTTGAATTAGCTTTTAAAAACATTTTTAACAGTTAGCAAAATGAAAGATGTCTCTTAACTTTTAAACATGCACGGATGATTAGCGCTAATCGCCTTTTGAACAATTGAGCCCCGGTTAGTATGCGATGTTTTTCTCGTCTGTTAATTTCCAACGTTCAAAAAGCATAATTGTTATCAACTCTATTGACACACGCTTTTCCAGGAATGTTTTTAAAGCCGTTCAAAAAACTCGCAGCTCGTGTTTTATCGGGTCTAAAACCACTCGGACGTACCTCGTGGTTTTGACCCGACAAAACACTCCTGCTCGTCTTTTAAACATTACTTCGTCTACAGTCGTTTATTGGCCTGGCTGCCACGAGTCTGTATACCTCAGCCGTAGAGCATCTGAACTAGTAATAGGGTGGTCGAAAGTTGGACTCCTGTGTCACTGACTGAGACAAAATACCTCTATCATTTATTCACCAGACAAAACATAACATCACTTTTTTCTCAAACAAATATCTAGTTAGCCTTTCATGGATACAAGTTTCTAACTGTTTATATTTGAAAAGCGATTGGTCAGCAAAAGTTTTCTTAATTGAAAGTGATGCGTCATCATCTAAAATAGACCAAAAAAATAATATAATAAAAGAACGTCATATCAAACTTGACTTATTTGAAAAGAAACAGGAACATAAAAACACAAGGCCGGTATTACCTAACTGTTGTGGGGTTGAAAGAGACCCTCCTTAATCCGTCATCTACAAGGCTAGCATGAACCTTTTCTAGCATAAGAGCCCATTCCAAAGGCAACTTGTAAAGGGCATGACCTCTCACTAACAATTCAACTAAATTAGCACCTAAGGGGATTGCGAAATTATAATTTTTGTAATATGTGGGAAAATATGACTCATTAACTAAGAATGTTCCATAATTATAAACTGTTCAATAGCTTCCCTGGGCCTTCACGAACCAATTCTGAAGATAACTAACGTCTCTGCCTTATAAATCTACAAGATATTTCTGAACTAATATTATGTGTCTCTATAAGAGATACGTTTTCACTGCAGTCACGGGTTACTCCAATGCACATCGTTACGTTAACAAGAGTGGGTTGGTATACGAATCCTCCTATGCTGCCGTCCCTGACAGGCTTCTCCATGAACACAAAAGCCTGGTCACTTGTGCTTCCAGTACTTCTGCATTGGTGTTGCTGTGAATGCAAGTGGAAATGTTATTAAACGTACTTAAGAAATGTTAGAAACAAATCAGTGCTCTTCTAGGTACTCTTCTAGTGACCGAAGTGTTCACTTGTCGACCATGAAACGAATAAAAAATTCACCGTAAAGGGATATATTATCGTGAATTCAGAAAGTATACGTATCTTAACCGTCAATATCTATTCCCACTCGAAGTCATTAATAATTCATGACGAAAAAAAAAAAAAAAAAAAGTAAATTACTACCGTGAAGGAAGTTTGGAAATGTGATCTTAATTATCATAAAATTGGTGAGCTTTTACTTTGAATTTCTCCAAGAATTATTTTATGTTTTGAGAAGATATATCACACACTCCAAAGACTGTTTCTTTCAAGCACCTAAAAGTTGGTTGAAAAACTGTTTATTAATCCACTTCTCGGTGTCTTGAAATTTGATCAAAGACCCTCCCTTGTGTTTTATATTTTACGAGAACGTTTGGCCAAAAGTTCCCAATAGTGTCTGGAAGAGATTTGTATCACTAGATCCATGAATTAGCCAAAACTGAGCGCTCAATTTGTGAAATCAGATGCAACCAAGTGGTGCAGATTCCGGCATTTCACATTAGCTGTCAGTAGTGAGTCGAAGTCACAGCCAATATCCCAAACTTTTCAAATTAACCAGATCAGGCAAATCTTGCCTGATTTGTTTTGAATAGCCGAAAAAGTTGAACACTGAATGATGAGCTCACAATGCCCTCTTTGACATTGACATCAGCTTAACCAAGGCTCGCAGTTTACTGTCACTTTCGCCCAAAAGCCACAGGGCCAATGAGCCTAATACGCGAAGCCCTCCTCTCCTAAATTAAGATGTTTTCAACGTATTGTTCCTTAATAATGGTCTTTTGCTGGAATGACAATAGACTATTGTTAAGAAACATTCCTTAAGATACCCCTTAAATTAGGAGTGCTCCGTCAATCTGGACTCAGGCTAAAAAGAATGAAAAAACGACAGATTTGGGGGGATTTTTTAGAACTTAACGGTAAAGTAGAAAGTAACAGAGTTTTTGTTCATGAGCGTGCCTCACCTCAAACACAAGTTTCCAATCTTGATTTTGTTTTGCTGCTTTCAGTGCGTACTGAATTCCGCTGCGTGGGTGAGTAAATTGTATGCACCGCCTTCCTTTCAAATTCATTATCTGAAATCCTTAATGAAATAGTATTTAATTGCTATGAAAAACATCTTTCAAGGCTTCAATTACACCATAATCGTTTGGAGACGGAGGTTGAACAATTATATTCTCCGACTCTTCTATCCTTGTGAGATGATCTCAGGACGGGCTACTGTACATTACGTGCTCAATAGAGCGGTTATCAATTGAGAGGCGGAGTTTGCTTTGGTTTTACTTAACCGCGCTCTGTGATTGGCTGGCAATTTCCTTTTTGGATCCCTGATTAACCCTCGTAAGATCTACTTTTCCCGCATAGTCATAAGTCTTTCAAGGCGTCTATTATACCATAATCGTTTGGAGACGGAGGTTAATTATGTTCTCCGAATCGTTTCATCCTTGTGAGATGAACTCAGGACGGGGTACTGTACATTACGTGCGCAGTAGAGTGGTTTTCAATTGAGAGGCGGAGTCAGTTGCTTTAGTTTTACTTAACTGCGCTCTCCGATTGGCTGACAATTTCCTTTTAGGATTCCAATAACCCTCGTAAGATCTACTTTTTACGCATAGTCATAAGCTGTACAAAAATATCTCTTTATAAGAGGTGCCGTCCTCAACTTCGAGCACACAAATTTGTCGAGCTTACCAGTCATGTGCGTGTACTTACCAGTGTTGGTGAATCTTTCCCATTTTAATGTACATCGGCGCTCTCCAGAAGAAGCTGTACAAACTACTCCAAGGGCACTCCCATTTGCGCAATTCAAACGTTCTTCTCTGAAGACGGAGCTAAGATAATATGAGTTCTGAGGTTTAGGGTTGACCTCGAAACAGGCCGTCAACAAAAACACGACCACAGCCTGAGAATAGAAAGATACAACGGCGCGTGTAAAATTTCAAGTCAATAGGGACCTTACAGTCAACCCAGGTCACGCGTGAACGATATTTTTGAAATTTGAACAGAGTTTTGAAATTTACATGTTAGTTTTGAAAATCGCCAACGGGATTTCAGAGTTCCCGTATAAATTTCCCTAGCTTATTGACGGTATAAAGCTATGAATTTTTCTTTACATTGCAAAATTGAATATTTCAAGAATAACAATTGTTTCCCAAGTATTTTGAATCTTTTTTTCAGTTAATGCGTCTTTTTCGGAACGATTTCCAGAGAAATGCCCAACATTCCATTCACACGTCGGACATTACAAAGAGAAATTCGAATGTTCATTTCATTCTTGGAAATACTGTTCACGCGTGACCTGGGTTGACTGTAAGATTAAGGTTTGTTTTCGTTTCCCGCAAACCAAAAAACTCTAAAAGTCACGTGACTTCGATCGTGCCGTCCCGTTTGAGGGTCAGGTTTCATCGTCAAGGACACTGTCTAGAGGTAAGTGAATTACGGCAGAGTTTTTCGCGGGTTTTAAAACTAAAAAGCGACGTTTAAACGTCAAATTTACTGTTTTAAAAGAGTTATCTCGATGAATGAGAGATTTGTTTGATTCAGTTACGAGATGACAAGAATTAAATTTAAAACAACAACAGCTACCTCAATACTATTCTCCTTGCAGCCGCCATCTTGTTTTCCTAAGAGTAAGCTATGATGCGTAGGCAAAAAGTAACCTTCAATCTTAATCCCGGATTATGTACATAGAGCGAACTCCGAACTGCAAACTGCTTGTCGAGGTTTGCGGTTTGCGGTTTACAAAGGAAACCCTTAATCGTAAGGTCCTTATTCACTTCCAGTTGGACGCGTACTTGTTTAGTGCAGAATCTATTCAGTGACAGTTGTAAAGTGACTCAAAAAACAGCCTGAAATACGTCTGCGTTCGCAGCCTGAGTAGACCGTGAATGTATGGACCGCTCGAGCAAATTTCCTGTGACAAGTTTCAGTGACTATCTTTGTTGCTCGTGTCCGAATTTTAGCTGACAAATGCATTTGCTAATAACAAACCAACGCACTAGTTTTATGTGTCAAAGGAAAAAATGTCATGCGAACTTTTGATACAATTGTTTCCTCTCGTGTTCAGAAAGCTTTTTTTTGTTGTTGTTGTTTTCCGGAAAAGTTTCCCATCTAAGGTAATCTTAGCATGAGGCCTTCCTGAGAGAGGGGTGGAGGGGGACAAAATGGGTAGGAAAGGCTGGCTTCTTTCATTCTAAGAAGTCAGTAGAGACAAAGACTTCTGACAAACTGTAATGAATGCATTTATAAACAAGAGCTCATTGGAAAAAATGGCCTGCAATAGCCGCTGTTCCGTAATGAGTTTATTGCGTGCCTGCGAGATAGGCAACGTAAAAACTGCTTATCTGCAAAAATATATTTCCTCGTTTTTATTTCTGATACTGCTGTCAAAAGAAATGACATTTGAACTCTAGTGGGAGTAAGGCTGTCATCATCCGGCAAGGGAATCCGTCAGTTGCAGCTGACAAGATTCAAACGTCTCGCGTGATTTAGGCGCTTTTAAAAATACTTTTTCAATCAAGGCGGTCGAACTTTATATAGTTAAAGTTTTTCGGTAACTAATGATGAAATGTTTTCAGAGCCTGTTGAACTCATCATTGTTGTTGTGGTTGTTCCCGTTTTTGCCGGTTTTGACGGCAAAGGCGACAAACTTGTGTTAACTATATCTAGGGAGGACAAAAAAGAGATGGTAGATCCACAGTACTAACGGTGACTAGACTGAGACTTAGCTTGGCCTTGGTTAGCTTTGATCACAATATAGGTAAGCCATAAGCTCAGAAAGAATCAAACTTTCCTGTTTTGTTTACTATACCGTGCTGACTGGGTCCTGACTATTTGAGCAGCTCGTTTATCCCAGCCGGCCGTGGGGCATTTGCACCCCACAGACTCTCCCAACTATAGAGCCTCTAGAAATATACGCAAGAAAGTGAGGAGATTATACCATTGGATATTAGAGCTCAAGAGTTGGCGAACATGTTTGTTCCCACGGGTCTTTTCAAATAACTTGTCAACGATCGTAGTCTTGATCGGCAGTTAATGAAGGTACTACTTACATTTCTTTATTCTTATATTAGAAGTGGAAGAGGAGGCAGGCTTCTCAGACAACAATGGCTGTGCTCTTTCCTTTGCGTGCAATGGTCACTGTTACTTATTGCGTGCAAACTTACAATCTTGTTATATCCAAATCGTTTCGTGATGTTTTTGTTCTTATATAGTGGGAGGTAATAAGGCTGTCGTTATCTGCCTCAGCCTTAAACCCGTCAGTTGCATCTGACACGATTCCAACAATTCGCGTGATTAAGGCGCGTGTTTAAATCAAGACGGGTCGAACCATAGTTCTTTCAATTGGTAACTGCTGAAGAAATTGTTTCAGAAGCTGATGAATTGATCACGAGAATGTCTCAGTGCTGTTGTCCTTTGTTGTTGTTGTTTTTGTTGTTGTTGTTTTTTTTATGGAATGAGAACGTGCCTTCCAAGCGCGGTTTTCTCTTCTTTTCTTGTTATATTTACAAAATCAATATAAAAAGGGAAAAAATTCATTCGCGCGTACGCGCCACTCACTATTATTCTGCAGACTGGATAGCTACCATCAAAAATTCAGAAAACTTAAATGGATCGGATTATTATTATTTTCTTATTTTTAATTTTTATTTATTATTATTTTTTTTTTTTTTTACAAATAACATCAAATGGTCTTTGCCAAGCATTTGCAAAGTAGTAAAGTACAATTTCCAAATGATAGTGAACCTAACCGCAGACTCAGTAGAAAAGTCTTCTGAACACTATCAATAAACTTAACAAGAACTGAAAAAAAAAACATTTCAAATACCAACATTATTAGATGGTCTTCAGTGCAAGCATTTGCGAGAATCGGCGAGCATAGCGTCTTCTGTCTTGTTACGAGTACGAGCATTGTTCAAATTTGTTTTGCGACTCCACCTACTCAAAGACGAGCAGGTAGCGCTTTTAATTTGAGAATTACGTATTTTATCAAAGAGGTCTTTTTCCGGTTCAATTTGGCGAGTGGTCTAGTGTGCTTAGTGGAGTTTCTCACTTGTGTTGTTCCCCAGCTGAATTTATCTAACGGACTCCGCATCCGAGTGAGGTGAAGTTAACAAAAATTACTGCAACTAGCGCAAGTTCACGCCGAGTGACGCAAGAAAGCTTTTCTCGCAAGGGAGATAATTAAATCTAAGGAACCGCTCGTCTAAAAAAGGGGATATGGAAATATCCCCATGCCCGTGATAAGCTTCCTTGCCAAACTTAAGTCATCTTCACTTACCGAAAATCTAAGCTGTGCATGCATTTAGTCTGCACTTCTGTTTCCCACGTTGACTGGGAAGATCACTACGGTTCTAATGCTAAATACATCCCTTTTTAAAGAATATCAATTTCCGCTCCATGATGGCCTCGGTTCAGATTGCTTCGCAGCTCCTTTAACAAAAATAACCACCCAGGTTGCTACTACATGAAGGCAGAGAATCTTTCAACATGCATAGTGCATAATAAAAAGCATCTAAAAATCTGCCATCAGTTGACATGCTATGCCAACAGCTAAAAGACCGTTTAAACTAACAAGCTGGATAACTTTGCGGCTATAGGCAAGAGAAAAGGTAAATAAACTAAATGACTTCCGGTAGAATTCGGCCAATTCTGTTCGCAAAGAGTTGACATTCAAAACAGCCCATTTATCGATCTCGGATTGACTTCATGATATTCCCCACACCATTTCCGTGATGCGAAAACCCCGGTTCTTCGTCACCCAAATTCGAGTTCAACTGTACATTACAGCAATCACTATTCAGTACGTTGAATCCGTGACAGTCGACCTCTTCAGCTACCAAGCACAAATTTTTCCCTTTAACACTTACCTCCGTAGCCGTGTCCGAAAACAATTTTAAGTTTAGGCGGCAGAGCCGACCTAAGAGTATAGGAGGCGCAATTTGCTTCTCACGGCTTCGCTGCTCGTGCTGGTAGCTCGACAGCCCAGACTTTCCTTCGCCCTCGGGGGGAGGGGAGTGGGGAAGACCCTTATATGTAATTGAGGGGTGGGAATGCTCGTCGGAAATTTTGAATTAAACCCGTAAAGGAGACCAACCTGGGCGTGGCCAAAGCTTTTTTGACCCCTAAAAAAGACCATTTTAAGACAAATATATATTTCTATATTTCATCGCGTGCAACTCTAAACGAGACCTTCACGGATAAATATAATGGCGTTTTGCCCAGAACACCCTAAGTGATAACAAAATCCGAAATTTACATCCCCAGGCGAGACGACGGATAGAACTTTCACTGGAAGCAAAATCCTCAGTCTCTTATGCACTCTCGCCCGCCTGATGTTGGATGTGACGATGCGCGGCACGTCTCCAGTCTTCGCGCTCTGAATGGTAGTCATAATCGTTTTACGGTAGATAAAAAGTTTTTCACGGCGTGTCTTAAAGTATATAATGAGGCAGGTTCTGCTGTAGAATGCTTGAAAGTTATATCTTTGAATTTTGCCAGGATATAGTGATCGGAAACCCCTAAAAACAATCGGTAGTATTTCCATGACCGTTTAGACATATCATGTCGGACGGCGC
Organism: Pavona decussata; assembly: GCF_977016875.1. Taxonomy (NCBI): domain Eukaryota; kingdom Metazoa; phylum Cnidaria; class Anthozoa; order Scleractinia; family Agariciidae; genus Pavona; species Pavona decussata. Next base: position 162,098 of record NW_028145581.1, read on the forward strand.
AGTCAGTGACTTGACCTCATAGCACGATCAAAGATTTTTTAAAACATCTGAAGCTAATCGATAACAACAACTTTCCTCCTGACCAAAAGTTATTATTTGTTTTGGCCCAGCGATTGGAAATGGCAGCATGGACAAAGTTAAAAGGGCAATTGACGGAGTCCTATGCCAAGCCATTCAAGCACTTTCTTGAATTATTCTGATTTCTTTAGAAACTCAGGATCTAATACAAACGTCACTCGGACTGTCACGGAACTCGAAGAAGCGTGATCAAATTGAATTTCTTTGGATGTCTGCCACGCAAGGATTAATTAAGACACAAGAGCGTGGTGCGCTAATCAATGGACATGTAGTACCAATTGTAAAACCGCAATCAGTTGACAAATACACTATACCCCACTTGCTTTCCGTGCACCGCAATCCGGCTTCCGATTGTTGACAGTCATGTCGGCTTATCAGCTAAACGACCGAAAATGGGATTTACAATATGAAGCATATCATGATGCACTAATCCACTTTCTTTCTAGTGCCAAAAGTGCCCGCCTCATCCGTTTCGTCAATATTTGTTATACTTACGGTGAAGTTGTAATCGGTGCTTGGGCCAAATTGTCCTTAGATTTTACAAAGAACGAATGACTTTCCCAGTTCCTCTGAATAAGGCTAGGTATAAGGATCTTTTCATACGTTGAGCATAATAATTAGACTTGGCTCATGCATGAAAGCTTCAACCTCTAAATCAATTACGTTTGACAAATAGCTGAAGCAAATAGATATGCAACTTTTCATCTGTCGGATCTAAAACTTGAACTATGAAACTGAGAATTATCAGCCCTGTTTTGGTCTTAAGTCTAACAACGAGGCTAGGAAAGGTGCCCGAATATTTGTTTTTCCTAAGAGCTCACATTGCAAAAAATGCAGAAAATTTTCAGCTTTCTGGTCTTAAATTCATAATGACTCCTCCAGAAAGACCACAGGGCGAATTTAAGGGATCAGTCACCGAATAAACAACAACAACAAATGAGTAATCAAGATATGATACTGTAAATCAAATTGTTTTATCTGCATTGAGTCTTTTCGAAAATGCGCGAGGTAACAGAGCTATATTGTAGGGCGAAATCAGAGACACAACCTCTTTTCTTTTTTTAGACGTTTGTTTCCTTTTAATGCAATGTTCTTAGAAATTATCCAAACCAGCGAGATATTGCCTTAAACAACACCTGTTTGACTAGGCACTGCGTCTGAGAAGTGGGACGTTACCTTTGGGCCCGACTTTGCGTTTTGATTTTTTTTTTTTTTTTCGCACAGCAGTTGGAAACAACGACTAGACCGCAAAAGGAAGTAGAGAAGGCCAAACCGCCTTTATTAAGCTAAGTTTACGTTTAAATATTTTACAATGATTAAAGAAACGGCCGATTTCAAGCAATTTACCAGCTGATATTCTTGGTATTTCATGTATGGGATCTATGAACCTACTGACGCAGATATCACGTATTGTTTCTCCCACTGACAGTAACCGCTTTCTACTGCAACTCTTTCTTAGATCAGATACTGAAGCAAATCAGGATGCAAATTAAGAGCCCAAGGGGTTCCTTCACAAAATTTGTGACGTCCATATCAAATCGTCAGAGAAAAATCACTTTCCAATTACCACAGATGTATTTGCAACATACCAAAAAAATCGAAAATTCCCGAGATCACCAACGCAATTTGTAAGCATTCATCAATTCCTAAAAGTCTATGTCCAGCTTTACTTACTGCAGAGATGAGTTTTAAATCCATTCAGTTCGTCCACTTGTCCTCAGGAACCTCAACTGAATAGGTCAATTCGGCTCTAATGTTAACAAGGCACGTACATGAAATGTTTTTTATAAAGGTCTCCGGGTTGGTATGTAAAAATGATTCCGGCAGATTGTCTACTGACAGCTACGTATCACGAATTATTGTCACGGATACCGTCTTCTTTTAAATACACCTAAAAACCAATAAGGTAAAAATCATGACTCGTGCTCACTCAGAAGGTATATATTTCAATGTAAATGACAGCTGACAGACGCCTTTTTGGTGTTTAAGGCATAAAAAGCTAATTTAAAAAGATAAGTTTTCAGTAAAGATTTAAAATACTGCAGTGATCTAGATTTCCGTATCGCAAGAGGTAAAGCATTTCACAGTGCGGGAGCCGTGCCGGCAAAAGACCTATCACCAACTGATCACAACATTTTCTCACGAGGAAAGCCTAGTTTAATTCCATCATTTGAGCGTAAGTGATAACACTTGAGTTATGTACATGCACTTACTTAAATCACGTAGGCAATCTAAGAGTATGCATAACTGACTCACTTGATATCTGCCTCATTGGCTGGCGCAGTCAGGACTTTAAAACGGGAAATAAAAATGAAGGGATATACTGCATAGCATAAAATGCTTTGCAGAATCTGAGTTTTGTTCTTGCATTTTTTGCGATTTTGACTTCCATACTTATAAAAACAAACATATCCCTAGGAATACTGATACCTCTCTCAATACCGTGTTTCCATCGGTACATTGCGAAGAAAGAAAACTTTCCAGTGCAAAAAGTGAGGAAAGCCTGTAAAAAATAACCGTATAAAAGCCTGGGGCAAGATTCACCAAGATGTATCCTAAGTATTGTATAAGTATTGTTTGAATAAGTGAATGACCATCGCAGTTATGTGCGGAAATTATCCAGTTGTTGCTCTTCTTCCCAAAGGAGAAAATGTCAATTTTTAGTAAATCGAAGCGAAATTTGAAAAGAAATTAAAATTAATGAATCAAATTTACAGGAGGAATATCGCGACGCAGCTTGAACAAAAACAAATCCTTCGTCAGTTATCGGTTTTTCCAATGATTGCAAAGAACAATTCGATCGAAATAAAATCTCCATTGATGATATTTATAAATTATTACAAAACAATCCCTGATTGGCTAAGCTTTGCGAATCGATTGATAACTGCTACACAAAAAGTAAGCTTGGGAGACTCTTCAGTTCGGCTTGTCATAAGATATCTTTCATAAACCAGAAGTTAGGATACACCCTAGGAGGGTTCTAAATTTTCCTCTTTCTGTTATATCTTGAGAGAAATGCATGTTAAGCCTTGACATAAATCCCTTTCGAATATAGACCTCTCATGCTCTAATTGTGCTAACTGAAAGCTAATTGTGCTAATTGAAAGCACCTCCTAAATTTTTAAGAAAGCTCTTAAAAAGCTTTTTACGAAGACTTCCTAGTCTAAGACGTGCCTGCTTTAATTTGTGAAAGTATATATTTTTTTCACTTGGCAAAACCTTAATATGTCCTGCGAAAAACCAAAAAAAATCATAACTCCCAATATAACCAACCTAAATTGTAAGCCTTGATTTTTTAAAATCTAACAGTTAAGCTGTCTAGCCGTTTACTTACTGCAGAGATGTGTTTTAAATCCATTTAGTTCGTCCACTTGTCCTCAGGATCCTCGATCAACTGAATAGATCAATTTGGCTCTAATGTTAAATAGGCACAGCACCAAATGTCAGTTTATAAAGGTCGGTTGGCATCAGGTTTCCTGTTCAAAGAGTCATGTGTAGAATCCGGTTTTAGAATGTCCCCACTGAAACTATATTTGTGGAAATGTAGCTTGTTGACAGATTCCCAGTTCCGTTCTAGGAAAAACCAGGATGGTGAAGGATTAGTAACAACGTGATCAACAGAACAGTTCTTGGCTCAATGTCCAGGATAACAAACATTTTCTTTTTGTTTCATGTTCATCCGGTATTTTATTGACTTATTTGGTCGTTAGTTTAGTTTGAATCTTAACTTTCAACGGAAATAACAGCTGAAAAAAAACCAAAAGGATGGTCATACAGGATGAACAAGATCTCTTCCAGAATAGTCACCAAGTGAAAGAGTTGATCGATATAAATTAAAATAAACATTAAATCAGTAGTTTCACCGAAACCAGATGACGGACTACGCGCTCAGTTCTCTACTTGATAATAGGGAGCTTAAGCACAGACGTTCGTGATTCACGAACGGCAACCGCAAGTCGAAAGTTTCCTTTTTTGGCGTGGTTTTGCTCCTTACCACGGACAGGAAAAGCTCTTCTTGATGACTGTGGCTTGTAGTTACAAATGCGATAACGTGAAAACCCTCCAAAAAGGGAAAAATTCAATTTCCGGTTGCCGTCTGTGGCTGAAAAACGTCTGTGCTTAAGTTCCTTAATACCCCTGTTGCGACGCCCCTGAAAAGTGATGAATTGTTCGTTTTTCATGTGACGTTATTTCGTAGCCAGATTTTTTATGACAAGTACGTAATTTCTCCGACCCGTTTTCAAGTCTTGCCTATATCATTCATGTCCGTACGTTTTCATCAATTTATCATATCGAATGTATACACTCGATTCAAAAAACTTTGTCACGTAAAAGGTATAAACTGTGAACGATAAGACTCAACACCTTCCTGGGAAAATGTTCTTCTTGTTAGGAGATAAAGGCACGTGCGGCTTTTAGGGTATAAAATTTTACAATACTCGGTATCTCTTCAAGTTCCTCCTTTAAATCTAGCCTTCAGGAAACAATATACAGTGGAACCCCGTTAATACGACCACCTTCGGGCCGTGAAAATGAGGTCGCAATAACGGGGTGGTCGGATTATAAGGCTGTAAAACTAAGGAAATGACTGCACTTTCAATTCGTTCGGGGCACAACAAATGGTCGTAATAACGAGGTGGTCGTATTAACGAAGTGGTCATAAAGCTGGGTTCTACTGTATCTACAGCAACTACTAAATCTGTATCTCTATTTTTGACGTTGCATGCTATTTTTTCTCAAATGTTTATAGATTTCGCGTTTCCCGTCTAATAGTTTCAACCGTAATTGTATCAACCGTCTCACATTCTTCAAACATTATATGTTATTGTAGCAACTCTGTAATGAGGAAGCCTTATTCTATAAGCCCTAAGGCTTCCTCACCACTTTCTCTGTAATATATATCTTTTTTACTCTCATTTTGCCTATTTTGTAATGGGTGAGATAAACAAACTTGAACTTGAACTTAAACATTTCTCGCGGACAAATGGAAAAAATACGTCTCTTTCTCCATTTTCGAAAAGCAATCAAAATATCTTGGTTTGTTGTTGGTTCTCGTCCTTGCTCCGAGAGGTTTTTCTCCGGTACTCTGGTTTTCATCTGTCCTCAAAAACCAACACTTCTAAATTTCAATTTAATCTGGAAAGTGTCCCTAATAAGTGCTCTGCGCTAAATACATTGACACTTAATAAAGTGATTGATTTATTTTATTTTATCTGTACACTCCCTTGAAAACTAAACCCATGTTCACTGCATGACTCATGCGAAGAGCAAAGCCATACCCAGTTACACATCAAAATGTTCAGCAGACGGCACCTACAAATGAATATACTGGTTAGGTTTGTTGGAGCAAGGAGTAGAATCAACCAGAACAACCTCAACCCACATATGAATGCGAATCCATGAATTGAACCCAGGTCATATTGGTGGAAGAAGAGTGGTCTCACCACTGCGCCATCTCTGGTCTCCACATCGAGCGAATTCTACATAACTTGAGTCATAAAGATTGTGTTGTGCCAGCTACTTAATACAGTATTTCCTGTTTTTCCTCTCACATTGATATTTACAAGCGTTATATTAAAGCTAGTAAAATTTATAAGTAATTAACACAACACATTTTTTTTATTAGCTTTTTGTAGCAACCTTCCAGTAATTCGCTTTCTCTGTTCAGACTGACTTGGGTGCATACTATTGGGACAATTCTGGCTAGTTTTATCCAGGTTCAGTTACGACAGAATACACAGAATATCAGTTACCAAAAGAATACAATTCCAGGTCTTCCCATTAACACGAAAAGCTTCCTAAACGGAACACAATTTCCCTTATTTTGAGCGAACTGTATTCCTTTCATGCCGCTATCGGTTTTCAGCATACTATTCTGTTAATTTCAAAAACCAGAATAGGTCTTAAAAGAACATGAACACCGTGCATTCCGTGTATTCGGCAGATTCCGGAATCACGAGTCTCGAAGAATGTCCCTTCGAGCATACGCTTCGCAATCCGTCAGAAGGAGGTCCCGTCGGGATCTCCTCCGATGATGAAATTCGATGACTTCCGAGGCCGCCTTCGCGTTTACGGCCTAGATTTAAAATTTACGTAGTTTATGGGCCACCAATAGTGCCCAGAAGCGCTTGAAAGCGATATTTTAACCGAAAAATTCGCCTGAACAAAATAATAATCTCTTTTACTTTTCTCGATAAAAAATATATATTAAATGCGACTTAAACCTCCTTTTCAGGGATGACGGATTTCAGCTTCAACGGCGTGACATCGCGTGGCAATCTCCCAAAAGGAGGTTCTCAAATCACAGGAAATGAAAAGACTGAATATCATACAAAGGGCAAGCCAGGTGAAGCTCATATATGGCAAAAACGTTCTGTTCACCAAGTTTTTTAAAAAAAGGGAAAGGACAGGAAGAGATTTAATTTAACATTCTTTCCGCCTCTTGTTGAAAAAATAATTTATAAACCATGTGTTGTGGATTGTGTTTGTATACGTATTTGTGTGTGTGTGGCGGAGGAGGAGGTGGGTACTTCGTAATAAGGACTATAAGGGGCATCCATGGTCTCTGCACTGTTTCAGCTTGAAAGTGTTATAGACACAAGATCTTTTTATTGTTGTGCGAGATTTTGTAAAGTTTTTATTTTGACCTTGACGCGTTGTTAAGCAATCAAAGGTACCTTATAATGATTTTCCGCCAATTGCTATTGTCGCCGCTTACTTGGGACGCTTAGGACGAATATTGATGCGAATTTGTTACGTTGTAAAATGAAATGTCATTCTCTAATCTATACAGAATTAAATAGTATACTCTAAATCAGAGCTACTGCATCTCAATTATAAAGGAAAACTGAATTGATAAAATTTTTCTTTGAAAAAGGTTCTTATGAAATAAACGGGCTTCGAAGCCTCCTCTTGTCTCTAAAGCCCTCTGGCACTTTGGGCACAACCAGGTGGCATTGAAACCTTTGTAAATCATGTGAGTAATGGTAGGTACACATTTGGAACAGTATTTTGTTGTAGTAGCCGTTTCAAACTCTCTAAGAATGGACTCTGCTGTTTTTACATCCCTTACTAGACCAGACTTATCTGAAAACTTCTCCACAAACAAAGACAAACAAAGACTTACTGCCTTTAAATTAAATTTTTTCGACGTTTACGAACATTGTAAATGCTATTACGAAAAAAAGTATGAGTGACTGGAAGAATTTTCATTTTATTACGGGAAAGCAGCTTTCCGATATTAATCTAAGAATGAAATCAACAGACGAAATTCCCGCCTTTCCCGCGTGGCTCAGCGCTCAAATCAGTCAACCAGAACAATTGTTAGTCTTTCCATTTCCTGTGATTTGAGAACCTCCTTTTGGGAGATTGCCACGCGATGTCACGCCGTTGAAGCTGAAATCCGTCATCCGTGAAAAGGAGGTTAAAGTTGCATTTAATATATGGTTTGTTTCGAGAAAGGTAAAAGAGATTAATTTTTTGTTCAGACGAATTTCGCTTTAAAGGGCTTCTGGACACTATTTGTGGCCTATAAACTACGTAAATTTTGAATTTAGGCAGTGAAGGCGAAGGAGGCCTCGGAATTCATCGGATTTCATCATCGGAGGAGATCCCGACGGGACCTCCTTCTGACGGATTGCAAAGCGTGCGCTCCCGAAGAATGGGCCCTTATGCCGCTGATACCAGGCATAAACCGGAAACGAAAAACTATTTACCAAGAGCAACACCTGTAAAACTCCGCGGGGATTGATTTCGTTCTTAGATGTCCTCAAATAACAGCGGTCCATCTAGTTTTCTGAAGCGTCATTAAAAGGCTAAACTAATGCTTACGCAGGAACCAGTATTTGTTCTGACAAGTGATAGTTGCATGCTTGCCTAGTGCATACATGCACAAAACATTAACAATACAACACGTTTACGGATTTACGTAAAGGAAACAAGTTACATAATTCAGCAACGAGTGAATGGTACGTAAAGCACATGTGTAACGATTATTTGTAACATTTACACGTGTGTGACGGGTTAATTTCGCGAGAGACAACTAATATGAGAAGTCTGCATCAGAGGATATCCCGCGGGTCTCAATCGATACGATGACTGCCTCAGTTGTTCCCGTTGGAGTAATGGCTTCAACAAGTTTTCAATAATCTTTCCAAAAATCCTGCAACCTGATCATTCAAATGGAAGCTAGTGGGCAGTACTTTCCATAGCGATCGCTTTTCGGTATTTTAATTATTTTCCGTTGTTGTGAACTCTGGCACGACATTATTCCATTGAACAATGAACTAAGTCTTAACGTCTCCTAAGTTTTCAATTCAGGTCCCTCCCGCTATCATCAAACCAGTCTGTTGTTTGCAATAGGGCTCAATAGGCATTTGTAACAAGGCTCCCCGATGGCTTGAATCGACTTTGTTTCAATGAGAAGTTTAAGATTAAAATTTCTGATATTTGTCGGTCTTGCTATTTTAGCTGTCTTACAGTTTATACTGTGGCTATTAGATTTTTATAAAATCGCCCTTGCATAATAGAAACAATATTCTCCATGTAAATATATTCTTCTAGAGAAAAGCCGATGTGAAAATAAAAAAACCTGAAAGTATTGAAATGACAAGTCATGCAAAATGTGTTAGTCAAGTTAATAGCTCAACGAGCGAGAGGGATCGAAGCGAAACTGATCATGATTTAAGAAAGTATGCCATCTTGAAATTAAAACTGTAAAACACTTCCTTGGGCCATCTGGTTATGAAGATTCCCCTAGCTGTAACCTAAAGCGATATTCCAATTAAAATCAAAATAGCAAAGGAAGACACTTAGATTACAATTCCGCGACTGCAAGGAGTCATAGACACGAATTTTAAATTAAAACAAATGCGCGGGTTTGCCAAACGTTTTTCTCGTTTCAACTGTACTCGGCACTACCGGACTAAAAGTCCAAATCCATAAACTGAAAGAAAGGGTCATTTACGAAGAAAATGTCTTACAACTTACCTTCTTTATTTGGATCTTGCGTTACCAATGTAACTTAAAAGAAATGTTAAAACAACGTCAAGTAAAGGCTGCTTTGCTTCTTGCTAGTGGCTTGTTCAGCTAGAGTTTCAACACGACTGTCATTTGCTTCAAAAATTAGTGCTCTCTAGCCAGCTAGCGAACGTTGCATCTTCAGTTTTTCTGTTAAAATGCAACTGGAGTGAAGTTGTGTCAGCATTTATACTAATGTGCGGTTTCTCTTAATTGTAAAGAAACTGATTTTTTTAAACTTCCCCGCTTGAAAAAAGAAGCCAAGCTTTTAAAAATACGTTATCTGAGTGGTCATTGCAAATGCATGCATTGAAAATCAAATGCTTGATTCTGATAGGGTAACAGGTGTGCCGGTGACAGCAGTGAATTGAAGTTAGTTGGTGTTGTAAGTCTGTTTCTAACACAGTTCTAAACCTTAGCTTTAACTATTCTCAAGAAAGAAACGAAGTGAAAACTGCCAAACACGTGCTCTCGCACTGAACTCAAACATGGTCACCAAAACAGTTCGCGGGGTGGCCATAAAAAACAGTCAGGGACCCAGAATCCCGTGGGGTCCCTAGTCAATAACATTACAACAGTCGGGGCTTTTATAAAGCGGATAAAAATTCAAATATTCATTGAATGACTGGGGTGTATTTGTTATTTTATTTAAAGCCCTTAGAAAATCTTGTTAAAGGTCCGTTCTTATTCCCTGACAACCTTGTCTTAAAATTAACAATCGGCTTTGCAGTGTAAATAAATATTCATGCTGTTTTTCTCTATTTCATTGTCTTCTCTCCATGCCCATGAACACCGTTAAGAACGAAATATTCTACTGGGAATCAAAATATCAGCGTGCTATCCATAATTAAAGCGAGACCCTTGCACTTCTGTACTGTAAAACCATAATCAGTCATTTTCCTTTACCACGTAGATGTATAAACTGGAACTATGGAAAGAAAATATAAAATACAAATAATAATTGCTGAAAAATGTGAGCATATGCCGTTAAATCCTTCTAAACTTGAAAGGCACGAAGTCACTATTAACCACGTTTCAACTCGTCCGGTTAAGTCAAACATTCTTTCATTTGGTCATGGTTTGGAATTGGTCGCTTGAGAGAATAGCCCATTTTACAGTTCGTGCTTAGTGACTTGGCCTTGGATAGGAAGCGAGGCTGGGGGTGACCCTGTTTTGATACAAAGCTCACTTCTTTTCATATGTAGATCATTCTCTTCTTATGCTAACTAGTTTGCATTTACATATGAAAAACAGTGAGGTTTGTATCAAAACAAGGTCACCCCCAGCCTCGCTCCCAATCCTAGGCCAGGTCACTAAACACCCAACTGTAAAATGGCCTATTCCAACTGTGTTCATATTTGTAAAAATATCCGTATAAAATTAAGAAAATAACAAAATATCAAATTGATATATCTTCGATCCACGATTTTAACTCTACAGAATTTGCGTATAGTCAGTATGAATAAAACTAAAAATAGCGCAGATTTCTCCTGCCACGGACCCACGGTCGTAATAGGGAGCTTAATCACGAGAGACTTTGAGGACGACGCCGTGGTCAGATCCGCGAAGGCCTGGGTCTGACGTCGTCGCTCTCCTGCCAAATTTTAATTCGTTAAGCACGGATGCTGTTTTTACAGGACGCGCCCATTCTCAATTCCTGATACACTTTTGAATCTGTTCTGTTATGGCCAGTTTTAAAGAGTTTAGTCAGATACTACGATGCTGATCTTATTACTGATGAGGATTTTATAATCTTGTACGAGTTGTTTTCTTCACGAAACCCGGATTTTGCTTATTTTTCGTACAATCGCTTTCACTTGGAAACATGAACGACGACGAATGCAAAACCGAATTTAGAGTTAGGAAAAGGGATCTTCCAACACTGGCTCAAGCTCTTAGGATTGCACGTTCATTTCAACTTTCTCAGAGGAGCGCTGAAGATGGTATGGAAGGCTTTGTATGCTCCTGAAGCGACTTGCATATCCCTGTAGATATGGAGACCTCATTTACCGTTTTGGACGTCCAGTTCCCGTTTTTAGTATGGCTAGAAATCATGTCCTCGATTACATTTACAATATTCGCAATCATCTCATAACACAATGGAATCACACACTGCTGAGCCCTCGTGCTTTAGAAGTATACGCAGAAACTATCCACGGAAACGCATGATGCCAGTATGCTCAAAGATTCTGGACTACTACAAGATCTTGAACAATATGCATTTTCAACAACAGGGCAGCCGACAATGTGCATATATGGAGACCCTGCCTACCCCCTAAGGGTTCATCTCTAGGGCCCCTTTAGAGATGCTTACCTCACCCCTCAGAAGCAGCTTTACAACCAGTCAATTAAAAGGTGGACTACGCTAAGTACAGTATTATCTGAGAAATAGTGTAGAACACTAGCGTGGAACAGCAGAGAGGCACCAGGAATCTTTGTAGCTCTTCTTTATTCTTTAACGAACAGAATATTCCTTACGTCAACTCTACGACAATTCTACTCTATTCTACGAGTATCACTCAAATCACGCCTTACTTTATAGTATGCTGTAAACATGTTTACGACCGTAATTCAACCAAGGCTAGATGGTCCCAACCAGAGATAAGAGCTGGTTTCTGTCAAAATACACCTGACTAACCAGAAAGAGAAACACAACTATTCTAAGAAAATAGATAGAAAGGGAAACCAATCAAGCTGATAAAATCCTTGAGTGTTTTGCCTTGATCTCAATATTCTAGGAGGTCCAAGCCAATGTTACTCACGGGAAGTAGCAAACCTGTCCACAGCACAGCTGTCATCTCTAATCTTTGAACAACAAGAGAATGTCAAATAATCTGGAAAATATCTATCAAAACTACCGAAAGGTAATAACAACTGTATTCTAAAATTAAAGTCGAAAATGCACCCTTACATTAGCTTCACAACAATAGTATTTTTAATATAAGCGTACCAAGCAGTACCTTTACACTTAATCAACGCTTCGGATCGGAAAGCGCTTAGGATACATGTATCTATGCTGTCTATGTCAATAATATTCAAATTTTGGTCACAGAGATATTTTCCCGCAAGCTTTGCTGGGATATTGGCACTTAACAAGGTGTCTTGAGCATTTTCAATGCCCAACAGTTGTTCAATTTTCGTGAAAATTAATAATTAATAGCTTCGTTTGACTGCCGTATACAGTAAAACTAGTAAATTGTTTTCTCTATTTCATTAGCAACTTGAAGATTGCGTGCTTTTCATTGAAACGCTTTGCAGTAGTTAGTTATCCATCCGGGTCCAGTTCTTCAAAGCCCGATTAGGCTAATCCTGGGTTAACGTGAACTTGGATTCAAGTTTAATTATTAATGAATAAGGATGTTTCTAAAGGCATTGGGTCCCTTAGTTTTGACTTATACTTTTCCCTAGGCCCTTAAATTAGCTTTTAGAAACATTTTTAGTTAGCAAAATGAAAGATCTCCCTTAACTTTTAATCATGCACGGATGTTTAGCGTTAATCGGCTTTTGAACAATCGGGGCCCGGTTAGTATGTGGTATTTTTCTCGAATGCTAATTTCCAAAGTTCACAAAAGCATAATTGTTATGAACTCTATTGAAACACGCTTTTCCAGGAATGTTTTAGAAGCCGTTCAAAAAACTCGCAGCACATGTTTTATTGGGTCTAAAACCACTCGGCCGTACCTCGTGGTTTTGACCCGATAAGACACTCCTGCTCGTCTTTTAAACATTACTTAGTCTACAGTCGTTTATTGGCCTGGCTGCCACGAGTCTGTATACCTCAGCCGTAGAGCATCTGAACTAGTAATAGGGTGGTCAAAAGTTCGACTCCTGCGTCACTGACTGAGACAAAATACCTCTATCATTTATTCACCAGACAAAACATAACATCACTTTTTTCTAAAAACGTTACTTAATCTGCAGTCGTTTATTAGCCAAGCTGCCAAGAGTCTGCATAGCTTAGCAGTAGAGCATCTGAACTAGTAATAGGGTGATCAAAGGTTCGACTCCTATGTCACTCACTGAAACAAAATACCTCTATCATTTATTCACCAGACTTAAAACATAATATCACTTTTCTCTCAAAACTGGCCTGGCTTTCACAAGTTGTCCAGTAGTATTTAATTATTTTTGCAGTTGACTCGAGTGTCTGTTCCATTCTGTGTGTGAGTCAGTTTAGTTTTAAAAAAAGGTTTTAAAAGGAATTACCAGATCTCCTTCATACCGTGTAAACGGAAAATGTCATGAATTGTAATCTATTCGAAGCCCAAACTCAAACGAAAATTAAACGGAAGCATCAAAGGTCGCTTTTAATGACACGCCCTCTGAAATGTATCTTTACAACATTTAGAGGGACCAAGAGATTCGATTCTGCCCCAAAAATCCTTGTTGGCCTTCTCTTTTTTTCAACTAATTGCTCGGTAACTTTAAATCGAAGCGATTCGGAGAACAAAGCTGCCCCCCCCCCCCCCCCCCCCAATTGAGACCCTCCTTAATTCGTCTTCTACATGTTTAAGGCTAGCATAAACCTTTTGTAGCATAAGAGCCTATTCCAAAGGCAACTCGTAAATTGCATGGCCTCTCACTAACAATTTACGAAATTATATTTTTTGTAATATGCGGGAAAACATGACTCATTAAGAATGCTCCATAATTATAAACTGTTCGCAATAGCTTTTTCTGGGCCTTCACGAACCAATTCTTAGGATAACTGACGTTTCTCCCTTATAAATCTACAAGATATTTCTGAAAGAATGTCATCTGTCTCTATAAGAGATACGTTTTCACTGCAGTCACGGGTTACTCCAATACACATCGTTGCATTAACAAGAGTGGGTTGGTATACGAATCGTCCTTTGTTGCCGTCCCTAACAAACCTCTCCATGAACACAAAAGCCTGCTCACTTGTACTTCTGCATTGGTGTTGCTGTGAATGCAAGTGGAAATGTTATTAAACGTACTTAAAAAATGTTAGAAACTAATCAGTGCTCTTCTAGGTACTCTTCTAGTGACCGAAGTGTTCACTTGTCAACCATCAAACGAATAAAAATTTCACCGTCAAGAGATAAATTACCGGGAATTCAAAAACATAGGGTATAAGTATTTTAACCGTCAATATTTAATCCCCTCAAAGTCATTACTAGTTCATGACGAAAAAAAAAAGTAGATTACTACCGTAAAGGAAGTTTGAAAATATGATCTTAATTATCATAAAATTGGTGAGCTTTTTCTTTAAATTTCTCCAAGAATTATCACACACTCCAAAGACTGTTTCTTTCAAGCACCTAAAAGTTGGTTGAAAAACTGTTTATTAATCCACTTCTCGGTGTCTGGTAATTTGATGAAACACCCTCCCTTGTGTTTTATATTTTACGAGAACGTCTGGCCAAAAGTTCCCAATAGTGTCTGGAAGAGGTTTGTATCACTGATCCATGAATTAGCCAAAACTGAGCGCTCAATTTGTGAAATTAGTTGCAACCAAGTGGTGCAGATTCTCGCATTTCATATTAGCTGTCAGTGGTGACTCGAAGTCACAGCCAATATGCCCCAAACTTTTCAAAGTAACCAGATCAGGCAAATCTTGCCTGATTTGTTTTGAATAACCGAATAGGGTTCAACACTGAATGATGAGCTCACACTGCCCTCTGTGACATTGACATTAGCTAAACCAAGGCTCGAAGTTGACTGTCACTTTCGCCCAAAAGCCACAGGGCCAATGGGCCTAATACGCGAAGCCCACCTCTCCTAAATTAAGATGTTTTCAACGTATTATTCTTTATAATAGTCCTTTGCTGGAATAACTATAGACTATTGTTATGAAACATTCCTTAAGATACCCCTTAAATTAGGAGGGCTCCGTCAGATTTTTGTTTTTTAGAACTTAACGGTAAAGTAGAAAAGAACAGAGTTTTTGTTCATGAGCGTGACTCACCTCAAACACAAGTTTCCAATCTTGATTTTCTTTTGCTGCTTTCAGTGCGTACTGAATTCCGCTGCGTGGGTCAGTAAATTGAATACACCGCCCTCCTTTGAAATTCATTATCTGAAATCCTTAAAATAGTATTTAATTGTTGTTAAAAACATATTTCAAGGCTTCTATTACACCATAATCGTTTGGAGACGGAGGTTGGACAATTATATTCTCCGACTCTTCTATCCTTGTGAGATGATCTCAGGACGGGGTACTGTACATTACGTGCGCACTATAGTGGCTTTCAATTGAGATGCGGAGTCAGTTGCTTTGGTTTTACTTAACTGCGCTCCGTCATTGGCTGACAATTTCCTTTTTGAATCCCAATAACCCTCGTAAGATCTACGTTTCACGCATAGAAAGAGAGGGTGATCCTCTTTTGCGCATAGTCATAAACTGTACAAAAATATCTCTTAAAGGAAGCACCGTCCTCAACTTCGAGCACACAAGTTTGTGGGGCTCACCAGTCATGTGCGTGTACTTACCAGTGTTGGTGAATCTTTCCCATTTTAATGTACATCGGCGCTCTCCAGAAGAAGCTGTACAATAGACTCCAAGGGCACTCCCATTTGCGCAATTCAAACGCTCTTCTCTGAAGACGGAGCTAAGATAATATGAGGTCTGAGGTTTAGCGTTGACCTCCAAACAGGCCGTCAACAAAAACACGACCACAGCCTGAGAATAGAAAAATACAACACCGCCCGTGAAATTTTCAAGTTAATAGGGACCTTAAGATTGAAGTTTGTTTTCGTTTCCTGCAAACAGCAAAATTCTAAAAGTCACGTGACTCCGATCCTACCGTCACGTTTGAGGTTCAGGTTTCATCGTCAAGGACACTGTTTAGAGGTAAGTGAATTACGGCAGAGTTTTTCGCTGGTTTTAAAACTTTAAAGGGACGTTTAAACGTCAAATTTACTGTTTTTAAAGAGTTATCTCGATGAATTTAGAGATTTTTTTGATTCAGTTACGAGATGACAAAAATTAAATTTAAAACAACAACAGCTAGCTCGATACTATCCTCCTTGCAGCAGCCATCTGTGACAAGTTTCAGTGACTATCTTTGTTACTCGTGTCTAAATTTTAGCAGACAAATACATTTTTTAGGGACAAACTTGCGCACTAGTCTTATGTGTAAAAGGAAAAAATGTCATGCGAACTTTTGATACAATTGTTTCCTCTCGGCACTTTGTGCCGTGTTCGGAAAGCTTTTTTTTTCAGTTTTCCGAAAAAGTTTCCCATCAGGTAACCGTAGCATGAGGCCTTCCTGAGGGGAGGGTGGAGGGGGACAAAATGGGTAGGAAAGGCTGACTTCTTTCATTCTAAGAAGTATTAGAGACGGTTCGACAGGAATCCCACAATGCAGCAACAATGCTAAAATCTCGTCTCGTGTTTCAAAATGGCGGCAAGTTACGGGAAATCGGTTGGCCTTCTTCGTTTTTGGTTGATTTCTAATATTCCGGAAGGTAGGTGGACTAAATTTCTTTTGTTCTCAAGCGTTGAGATGTTTTTTATTGTATGTAAATCATTATTGAGTCACTGCGATTGCATGGAATGCCCAATGGGAGGCGAGAAGCGGGACCGGTTCACGGATGCGTGGTTTTCTTTTGTTATGTAAAATTCGCTCGGTAGAAAAGCATCTTTTTGAACAATAACAGAGTAACAGTGGCTGTAACTTCAGTTGAAGTTAATTTTACCTCTCTAGTAGCTTTTTATTGTAAAAGTCGCAAAAAGGCTCCACGCTTTACCGTCGAAATCGTCTTTGAATTATTGGACCTTCAAGAAAGCTTGAGATGCTTTTAGAAGAGAAGTATGAGAAACGTTCTTGAAGCACATTCTGGTTGCAAAGTTTTCCGATGTTGTTGTTCGGTATTTTAGAATCATCTGTCTTTATATTTTACTTTTCAGGTCTTATGGAAAGTCATTCTTCTATCGGTAAAAGGCATTCTGCGTCTTTAAGCCGATAACACCATCGATGCCTCATGAAAAACGAGAATGCCGCCAAGAACTTGTTCCACGCGGAAGTCGAACGAAGAAATCACGTTTGTTTGGCTCCACTTCATGCTTAAAATCGCCGTCTCAGAAATTTAAGACGAATTGATGCGAATTAATACTGGGCTTGCAGCGTCTTTAAAGATATCATCAACATTGCGCTCATCGACAGTCCGTGGCACCAGCGCAACTCCTCTTTCGTTCATTTTGTCGACGAAACTTACATGAATTTCTCGACAAATCATCTTTACACACGCTGGATAAGCCAAGCTAATCTCGAAATCATCTTTCGCGACACAATGGATGTAAAGAAGCCGATAATTCTTGAAATAAGATGCTTGATTCTCTTTCAATGTTCGAAAACAGGCCGCCATGATGTTCACTGCTCTCCGACTCATTCGAATGATGACATCACGAGTAAAACGATAATACATTTCATCAGCGCACGGAATCATGGGTAATATGCAAAGTAGTATGGGATTCCTCTCGAACCTCCTCAGATTAGAGACAAAGACTTGTGACGAACTGTAATCAATGTATTTATAAACAAGAGCTCCTTGGAAAAGATGGCCTGCAATAGCCGCTGTTCCGTAATGAGTTTATTGCGTGCCTGCGAGATAGGCAACGTTAAAGCTGCTAATCTCCAGAAATATTTCTTCGTGCATTTTTTTTAATACCGCTGTCAAAAGAAATGACATTCGAACTCTAGTGGGGGGTTAGGCTATCATCATCCGGTGCGGGAATCCGTCAGTTGCAGCTGACAAGTTTCAAACGCTTTTAAAACACATTTTTCAATCAAGGCGTTTAAACCTTATATAGTTATAGTTCTTTGGTAACTACTGAAGAAATTTTTTCAGAGCATGTGTTCTAGGGAGGACAAAAATGAGATGGTAGATCCACAGTAATGACTAGAGCAATATGGAAACATAGGACCCTCTGAGACCTAGCTTGGCCTTGTTTAGCTTTGATCACACTATAGGTAAGTCATAAGCCAAGAAAGAATCAAACATCGCGCAGAATGCCTGGACATCATGAATAATTCATAGCGACTGAAGCGGCAAATTCGAATGCGATCGCGCTTTGAAGAGCTGTAAATAAGAGAAGAATGGGCCGAAACTAGGCAACTAGGGTGCACAAAATTCACTTTCCCGAGTCTCAGAAATGATAATCCCAAAGTTCACGCACGGCTTTTTTTTTCCTGTACTGTGCCGGGCAATTGAACAGCTCGTTCAGTCCCAGACATGGGGCATTAGCCGACCTAGTTTTACAAAAAATCCGAATGCCCACAGGGCTGGTTAGTCTTGGGGGAGTGTGCAGTGCTGGAAATGACTGATGCATTAAAACAGACTCTCCCAACTTGTGCCTCTAGAAATATACGTAAAACAGTGTGGAGAATATACATTTCGATATTAGAGCTCAAGAGTTGGCGAACATGTCAGTTTTTATCCCACGGGTCTTTTCAAACAACTTGTCAATGATCGCACAGTCTTGGTTCCAGTTAATGAAGGTATTACTTACATTTCCTTGTATTTAGAATTGGAAGAGGCAGACTTATGGATGTGCTCCTTCCGTTGCGTGCAATGGTCACTGCTCGGGTGAACTTATATTGCGTGCAACGTAAAACCTTGTTATCTCCAAAAACATTTCGTGATGTTTTTGTTCTGATAAAGTGGAGGATAATAAGGCTGTAGTTATCTGGCTGAGCCTTGAACCCTTCAGTTTGCATCTGACGCGATTCCAACGCCTCGCGTGATTAAGGTGCGTGTTTCAATCAAGAGGGTCGAACCATAGTTCTTTGGTAACTAAAGAAATTGTTTCAGAGGCTGATGAATTCAACACGAGAATGTCTCAGTGCTGTTGTCCTTTTTTATGGAAAGAGAAGTTGCCTTCCAAGCACGGTTTTCTTTTTTTTTTTTTTTTTTTTCTCTGCTTAACTTGTTATATTTTTAAAATCAATATAAAAGCGGAAAAAATTCATTCGCGCGTACGCACCACTTATGAGCAACAACAAATAATCTCGAAATGAGACCTCACTATTATTCTGCAAACTGGATAGCTGCCACCAAAAATCGAAATGATAGTGAACCTAACCGCGGACTAGAAAAGTCTTCTGAACACTGGACAGCTGTCAATAAACTTAGCTAGGACTGAAAAAAAACATTTTAAATGCGAATATCATAGATGGTCTTCAGTGCAAGCATTTGCGAGAATCGACGAGCATAGCGTTTTCTCTCTTGTTACGAGTTCGAGCATTGTTCAAATTTGTTTTCAGACTCCACCTACTTAAAGACGAGCAGGTAGAACTTTTGAGCATTACGTACCTTATCAAAGAGGTCTTTTTCCGGTTCAACTTGGCGAGTGGTTTAGTGTGCTTAGTGGAGTTTCTCGCTCGTGATTTATCTAACGGACTCCGCATCCAAGTGAGGTGAAGTTAACAAAAATTACTGCAACTAGCGCAAGTTCACGCCGAGGGAAGCCAGAAAACGTTTCTCGCAACGGAGATAATTAAATCTAAAGAACCTCTCGTATAAAAAAGGGGCTTCGGAAATATCCCCATGCCCGTGATAAGCTTCCTTGCAAAACTTAAAGCATCTTCACTTACCGAAAATTTAAGCCGTGCATGCATTTAGTCTGCACTCTTGTTTCCCACGTCTACTGGGAAGATCACTACGGTTCTAGTGCTAAATACATCGCTTTTTAACGAATATCAATTTCCGCTCCATGAAGGCCTCGGTTCAGATTACTTCGCAGCACCTTTAACAAAGGTTACCACCCAGGTTGCTACTGCAAGGTATTTTGGTGGATTAATGGGCTTTTGTTCACAACGCTAACAGCGATTTTCAGTGTTACGTGCGTGGCAGAGAGTAGCGACTATCTTTCAACATGCCACCAGTTGACATGCTATGTCAACAGCTAAAGGACCGTTTAAACTAACAAGCTGATAACTTTGCGAGTATTGGCAAGAGAAAAGGTAAATAAACTAAAATTACTGACCAGAGACTCAATGGTTGGAGAGAGGTGTTAACATTACTCGGGTCTCAATTAAAAAAGAAAATAAACATTTTTTACGCTTTCGATTGCTCTCCATAGATGATCCATGACTTCCGGTAGAATTCGGCCACTTCTGTTCGCAAGGAGTTGGCACTCAAAACAGCCAATTTATCGATCTCGGATTGACTTTTTGATATTCCCCACGTCATTTTCGTGATACGAAAACCTTTCTCTGTCATCACCGAAATTCGAGTTCAACTGTACATTAGGGCAATCACTATTCAATACACTGAATCCTTGAGTGGAACTCTGCAGCTACAAAGCACGAATTTTCTCTTAAACTCTTACCTCTGTAGCTGTGAAAGGTCTGACGTTAAGCCAGACGTAGTGCAGGTAGTTAAATTAACCTTCAAAACTGGCAGTTATTGCTGAGATAATCGGTCTTCATGTCTTATCTAAAATCAACTTCCCGGGAGGTTCTTACCAGTTTGTGATTAACTGGTCGCTGATAATTAATGGAGGTCAAAATCAAAATAAGGAGATATTCCAGGGTCAGGTTATTGCTAGCCTCCCACGTAGTCGTTTTAGGGTACTCGTATTAAAACTAGTATCAGGGGATTCGTACTAAAATCCCTAGAGGCAGTTGTTAATACGGAATTGATTAAAGTCAGTGATTGGTTTCATTCTAATAAATTAAACATTAAACACCGAGAAATCAAACTATGTTATCTTCCATCCCTACCCGAAAAAAAACCCATTAATTACAAAAAGCAAATCAATTTATTTGATCCCAACACCGCTAGCGTAGCTCACCTGGAACGACATGCAGGATTACGTAAACATATCGGGACAGTGATTGATACTGAAATTTACTTGGAAATATCACATTGATTATGTTGCCTCTAAGATTAGCAGAAAAAAAAGGAAAGCATTTTTTTTAACAAAAAACAGTCTTACGATCGCGAGCCTACAAGTGCAAACCATCAGTGATAATTAATAATAAAAGAAAACAATTGTGAAAGGTCAGACGCAGTGCAAGAAGTAAAATATATTTTCAAAACTGGCAGTTATTGCTGAGATAATCTGTCTTCACGTCTTATCTAAATTCAAACTCCCCGGGAACTTCTTACCATTTTGTCATTAACTGGTCGCTGATAATTAAGGGAGGTCAAAAGCAAAATAAGAAGATATTCCAGGGTCAGGTTATTGCTAGCCTCCCACGCAGTCGTTTTAGTGTACTCGTATTAAAACTCGTATTAGGGGATTCGTACTAAAATCCCTAGAGACAGTTGTTATCACGGAATTGATAAAGGTCAGTGATTGGTTTCATTCTAATAAATTAAACATTATACACCAAGAAATCAAACTATGTTATCTTCCATCCCTACCAAAAAAAAAACATTTATTATCACGTGCAGATCAATTTATTTGATCTTAACACCAATAGCATAGCTCACCTGGAACGACTTGCAGGATTACGTAAAATATATGGGAACACTGGTTGATACTGAAATTTACTTGGAAATATCATATTGATTATGTTGCCTCTAAGATTAGCAGAATTATTGGTATTATAGCGAGATTGAGACATTTTATCCCTCTGAGTACTTTACTAACTATTTATCGATCTCTGATTGCCCCGTACTTGTCACACTGCATAATCGCCTGGAGACAGGTTGCGAAATCAAATTGGCGTAAAATTTTACTCTTGCAGAAGCGCGCCTTTCGTCTGATGCCATTTTTTTCCTAACAGAGATCACACCCTTCCTTTGTTCTTTTCTTCTAATATCTTACCAAATAATTTGCTTTATTAATTCGAGACGGTTTCGATCTTTGTGCCTCATGTTGCCCATGACTCTGTACATTTAAACCTTCAAAATCTCTACCGCCCTTCAAATCAAATTCACTCGCATAACACAAAGTTCTCTTCTGCTAGTAATTACTATGTTAAACCATCCAGAACAAACGTAGTGCGGGATTCTATCGCTAGATTAGGGCCAAATCTATGGAATTCTCTGCGTAAAAACTTTATATTTTTTTTAGTCTCCCCAATCAATTAGTAGGGCACTTGTGCTCGGCTATCCAGATTTGAGACTTGAATAAAGTTGTTATTGTTATTGTTATTATTATTATTATTATTATTATTATTATTATTATTATTATTATTATTATTATTATTATTATTATTATTATTATTATTATTATTATTATTATTTTTCTCTTTTCTTAGAAGGTGAAAGCAGACATTTTTCACCCGGTAAAACCTAGTAAGTCCTGCAAAACACCAAAAGATCGTAATTCCCAGTAACCAACCCAAACTATACTGAGCCTTGATTCCGTAAAATCTAACAGTTAAGCTTTTCAGTTTTACTTACTGCAGACATGTGTTTTAAATCCATTTAGTTCATCCACTTGTCCTCAGGAACCTCAAATGAATAGATCAGAACGGCTCTAATGTTAAATAGGCACGCACACAAAATGCTTTTATAAAGGTCACCTGCTCGGTATGTTAAAAATGATTCAGATTACCTGTAGCTACGTGACACTGACCACATTCCACTCTCCGAATGAAAATAAAAACAACTTTTGCTTTAATTCTCTCGCCTAGGTGCTTATCCAGTGGAATTAAAGCAAATCTTTCGTTTAACGTTTTTACCGCTGATCGCGATGAACGATTCGAACGAAATAAAGAACTTCATGATTTTTTGGGTGAGTTATTATTCATAAGAGTACGCCGTAATAAAACGTAGCTCAGTGTCCTAGTTACGCTTGTCCGTAACTTATTAAATGCGTAAGGTATCGTTCATAAGAGATACTCTAGGAAGGTTCTATACATATTTTCCCCTTTCTGTTTTACTTGAGATTTAAGCATGTTTAGCCTTGATAATCACCAAAGATATAATTGTAGGAGATAAATCCTATTCTTATATAGACCTCTCATGCTCTAATAATTGTGCTAACAGTAAGCACCTCCTAAATTTTTAAGACGCTCTACAGGTTTTTTACGAAAACCTCCTAGCCTTAATTTTTCTCTTGTTTTAGCTCAAAGCTGAGTTTTGTTTTGTTTTTTTTCACCTAGCAAAACCTTACGTACTGCAACGCACCAAAAACTCTAAAATTCCCAATATAACCAAAGCAATTTGTAAGCCCTGATTCATTAAACAGTTAAGCTGTCTAGCTTTAGTTACTGCAGAGATGAGTTTTAAATCCATTTAGTTCGTCCACTTGTCCTCAAGAACCTCAACTGAATAGGTCAACTCGCCTCTAATGTTCAATACGCACGTACACGAAATGTCTTTACTGAAAGATCTTTGGGTTGGTATGTTAAAAATGATTGCGGCAAAGATACCGCCTTCTTCAAAATTCACCTAGAAACTGATAACTTAAAAATCGTGACTCGTGTTCATCTGAACATAAATATTTCCGTGTAAATCACACCTGATAGAAGCCTGTTCGGTGTTTAAGAATAATAGAAGAGTGATCCACAGACCAGTTGTCCACTGTCCAGCAAAAATAAAACAACAACCGAACAACAACAAAACTAGCTTTAATCCTCTCGCCAAGGTGTCTATCTAGTGTTGTTTAATTTGTTTGAATGTTTTTACTTGGTCAGCCTTTGAATCTTTGAAATCGAGCCTAAGTAATAACGACTCTAAATTCTTTTTCAGTGACCTGTTAACAAGATTATCTCATCGTTAGCAACATCTCCCGCAATCACCCGCAATTAATTAACAATTACTCACCTCAGTGGAGGTGAAAAGTGAAGCGGCGAGGTAAATATCCTTCACTTCCACCGACACTGAGGTGAATAATTGTTTTAGTATATACCACACAAGTTGAATAACTAGTGGACCAAAAAAATTATTTTACTTCTGACAATGTACCAACAAATGGTATGAAATTTTAAATTCTCGCGCGCCGCGCAGTAAGCGATTTCTTATTGTAGAAAGTTCCATCTCGCTTTCTTGCAGACAAATAAAACTTTTGGAGACAATTGTTTAGTTCCTACGATGTCATTTCTTCAATTTTTCTGTGAAATTTGTCTTGTTGTTGAAACCATGCTGAAAAATTTAGATGTTTTAGTGTTTCCATTGTAATTTTAGTGCTCGGCAGTTTTTGTAAACAAGGGATTGTATTTTCATTTTCGCCTCAGAATACGAGGTTGAAAAGATTAAATAACTGACCATTTAATGCCGTTAAACCAAACTTGTTGCCATTTATGTATATATATATATATTTTTGTTTTTAACAGCCGCCTCGTTTATCGAAATAATTTCCTCTTAAGCAACTGTGGCGAACGGGAAGCCATCTTGTTTCTCTTCGGCTTCTCGGAGGTGAATTGTACTTGGCTTATCACCTTCGAGCTAGCCAATCAGCGCGAGCGAAAAGTACTATTCTTTTTTGTGATATATACTAATAATTATTAATAACATATTTTGCTTTTTAACTAAAATGATCAAAGACGCATCACAAGCATGAAAGGACGATAAATTAAGGTACCGTATTTATTCGATTAACCGCCCACGTCGAACAAGTGCCCATCTTGAAAGTCCAAAAATTTAATAAGCGCCCACCCTGAAAGCCCATAAACTTAAAAAGCGCCTACCCTATCTCCTTTCCAAAAAAACAAAAAACCATTTCTGTACTAGCCCAGCGTGTAGTATAAGAGGAGCGTCAGTTGTGTTCCAAAACTGGTTTTAGATATACGGTAGTCAGTGAACTTTTATGTTGTTTATGGTTTGCTCATGTTAGCGTTTGCAATTTGTTTTGTCTTGTTGAAGCGAAATAAACTTATTATCCCTGGTTTTGTTATTCTCTAAAAATGTCTTCGCTTGTTGAAAATGTAGGGAAAATAATAAGCACCCACCCTCGTGGTTCCAAAATTAAATAAACGTCCAGGGCGGTTTATAATTGAATACATACCGTACAAGGCAACAAAAGCTATTTAAAAAGATAAGTTTCCAGTAAGGATTAAAATGCTACAGTGATCTAGATTTCCCGTATCACAAGAGGTAAAGCATTCCACAGTGGCCGGAGCCGCGGCGGCAAAAGACCTATCACCAAATGATTGACATGATTTTTCCATCATTTGAGCGTAAGTGATAGGCAGATTGTTTCCTTATTGCGTGCAAACACTTGAGTTATGTATACACTCGATTGCAAAAACGTTGACACCTAAAAAGCATAAACCGTGAACGTTGAGACCCAACGGATTTGTGGGCAGTGTATAAACAATAACCTCATTTCCGTAATCAATAAGTTACCATTCTCGTTCTTTGCAATAAAAAATGCAGTGCTGACTTAATCCTTCCGAATAATTTTCTACCAAATAATGTTTAAGTTCATTGCCTGTTTTGAACTTAGGCAAATCGCGAATTGTATATCACTCAAATTGGCCCTTGTTGGCCAACTTGGACACTTTAATTAAAGCTTGGACAGTTTCCATCATTCACCACGTGCGACTAATTTTGGTCATCAACCGTCGCACGAGAATAGAATATTATGCAAATAAATTTAGTACACTTACAGTGTATACCCATGAAGCCATTGGGTCTCATCGTTCACGGTTTGTGCTTTTTAGGTGTCAACGTTTTTGCAATCGAGTGTATGCACTTACCTAAATCACGTTGGCGATCTATGCATTTGCTTACTCTGCCTCGTTGGCTAGACCAGAGGACTTTAAAACGGGAAATAAAATTAACGAGATATACTGCATAGGACGAAATGTTTTGCAAAACCAGAAATTTGTTTTTGCCATTTTCTGTGAGTTTGCCTTATAATAAAAAAAAATATCCCAAGGAATACATTGCGAAGAAAGAAAACTTTTCAGTGCAAAAAGTGAGGACAACCTGTAAAAATATTCCATATAAAATCCTGGGGCTAGATTCACCAAGATGTATCCTAAGTATTGTTTGAATAAGTGAACGACCATCTCAGTCATGTGGGTAATTTTTACTTATGCAGTTGCGGAAAGAAAGCCTGCATGAACGCTAGAACGCTAAACCTGATAACCTCTGCAATGCTGGCACCATGGTCTACAAGTTTGTGAATTTGTTCTACAGTTTGTATACCTGTAGCGGTGATGCGATGAAAGTGACTATGAAATTCATACATTTGAACTGCGGATGAAAGAAAAAAAAGACGATTTGCAGCGATCCGGTTTGGTTCTGCTACTCGTCATAAATAAGCAACGTTTTCAACTAGTTTAAGAGTTATAAAGTACGAAAGTAACTCCGAAGAACATCCTGCATTTGTCGAAAATGGAAATGGTTTAAGAGTTATATATTTATTTCAGTGTTATTTGACTGGCCAGAAACGAGACGTGACCGAGCTTGAAATCATCATGACCGGTGAGGAGAGGAGTCCGGATGTTAAAACTGCTTTCCAATTTTGAGTCAAAAACATGTAGTTTTCACTGCCCATTGTCAGAATTTAGGAAGCATTCCTAGCCATAACAGCCTTCTACGGATCTATGATTATTTTACGAGATCGTTTAATTGTATTTTCAAAACTCCGTTTTTATAAGACATGTCTCCAATGTTAAGACATCAGGCTCATAATTTTTCAGACTAAGGCCGGACGTCCCAAGTTTTTAGAAACGTTATAATTATTCACAAAGACTTCCTATCTCAGCAGGTGTCTTTAGTTTTCTCCTTAACGTAGGAGGTCAAAGTTGACTTACCAACTGGTAATAAGACCTGTCTTGCTTCTGGAGAAAAATTTGATTGTCTATGAGTTTTCATACCAATTTGCAACGGGGTGATCAATGTGTGGAGATTGCCGTAGTCTCTCCACTGGGCAAAAATAAAGTATTTGAAGCTTCTTCCTCTCTCCTTTCCAAGAACAAAATGTCAATTTTCAGTTAAATTTGAAGCGAAATTTAAAAACAAGTTAGTTAATGAAACAAATTTATAGGAGGAAGATCACGGTGCAAATTGAACAAATTAAAACAAATCCTTCGTTAGTTATTTTTAGTTTTTGCCAATGATCGCTATGAACAATTCAACTGAAATAAAACCCTCATTCATGATATTTGAAAATTATGATTCATAAGAGTTCCCTTAACAAAACAATTCCTGATTGGCTTAGCTTTACGAATTTGATAACTGCCACACGGCAACTTAAGCGAATATGAGGAACTTCAGTTACGCTTGTCTCATTCATGAATAAAACTTAGGATATACCCTTGGAGGGTTCTAAAGTTTCCTTTTCATGTTTGAAATGCATGTTAAGCCTTGAGAATTACCGAAGATATAATTGTTGGAGATAAATCCCATCACTTGATCCGCTTCGTCGGCTGGCGCAGACGACTTCAAAACGGGAAATAAAAATGAAGAGATTATACTGCACAGCACGAAATTTTTTGCAGAACCTGAATTTTGTTCTTGCAAATTTTTGCGATTTTTCCTTCGATCCTAATAAAAATAACATATCCCGAGAAAGACTGATACCTCTCTCAAGACCGTGTTTCCACCGGTACATTGCGAAGAAAGAAAACTTTCCAGTGCAAAAAGTGAGGACTGCCTGTAAAAATTTCCATATAAAAGCCTGGGGCTAAATTCGCCAATATGTATCCTAAGTATTGTTTGAATAAATGAACAACCATCGCAGTTGTGCGCGTAAATTATGCAGCTGTTTCTCTCTTTTCCAAGGACAAAATCTCAATTTCCAGTAATTCGAAGCGGAATTTGAAAACAAGTCAATTAATTAATCAAATTTACAGGAGGAATATCGCGGCGCAGCTTGAACAAAAACAAATCCTTCGTTGGGTATCGGTTTTGCCAATGATTGCGATGAACAATTCGATCGAAATGAAATCTTCATTGATGGTATTTATAAATGATTACAAAACAATCCCTGATTGGCTAAGCTTTGCGAATCAATCGATAACTGCCACACGACAAGTAAGCTTAAGAGACTCTTCAGCTCGGCTTGTTATAAGGTATCGTTCATGAATCAGAAGTTAGGATATACCCTAGGAAGGTTCTTAATTTTCCTCCTAAATTTTTATGTTATGTCTTGAGAGAAATGCTTGTTAAGCCTTGATAATCACCAAAGATATAAATTTAGGAGATAAATCCCATTCGTACATAGACCTCTCATGCTCTAGTTATTGTGCTAACTAAAAGCACCTCCTAATTTTTTAAGAAAGCTCTTAGCTATATAGCAAGCTTTTTACGTAGATTTCCTAGTCTAAGATGTGCCTGCTTTAAGTTGCGAAAGCAAATATTTTTTTCACCTGGCAAAACCTAAATAGGTCCTGCGAAACACCAAAAAAATCATAACTCCCAATATAACCAAACCAAATTGTAGGCCTTGATTCTTTAAAATCTAACAGTTAAGCTGTCTAGCCGTTTACTTACTGCAGAGATGTGTTTTAAATCCATTTAGTTCGTCCCCTTGTCCTCAGGATCCTCGATCAACTGAAAAGATCAATTAGGCTCTTATGTTAAATAGGCACATACACGAAATCTCAGTTTACAAAGGTCGGTTGGTATCAGATTTCCTATTCAAAGAGTTATTGTTACTGAGAGGACTCCACCTTCTTCAATGTTCTTCCTCGATGTCTAGAATCCGGTTTTAGAAAACAATGTCCTGACAGATTCTGCCTTCCGTTCTAGGAAAAACCAGTGTGGTGAAGGATTAGCAAGAACGTGATCCACAGAACAGTTCTTGGCTCACTGTCCAGGAAAACAAACATTTTTTATTTTGTTTAATGCTCATCCGGTGTTGTATTAAATAAATTTGTTTGTTGTTAGTTTACTTTGAATCTTAACTTTCAACGGAAATAATAGCTGACAAAAAACCAAAAGGATGTTCATACAGGATGAGCAAGATCTCTTCCAAAATAGTCACCAAGTAAAAGTTGAACTATATAAATTAAAATAAACACTAAATCAGTACTTTAACTGAAAACAGATTCCAGTTTTACGGACTACGGGCTCAGTTCTCTACTTGATAATACCCCTGTTTCGACGTCCCTTAAAAGTGATGAACTGTTCATTTTCATGTGACGCTATTTCGCAGCCAGATTTTTATGACAAATCCGTTATTTTCCGACCCGTTTTCAAGTCTTGCCTCTAACATTCATGTCTGTTTTCATTGTTTTATCACAGAGAGTATATACACTCGATTGAAAAAACGTTGTCATGCCACGTAAAAGGTAAAAACTGTGAACGATAAGACTCAACACCTTCCTGGGAAAATGTTCTTCTTGTTAGGAAATAAAGGCACGTGCGGCTTTTAGGATATAAAATTTTACAATACTCAGTATATCTCTTTCCTCCTTTACATCTAGCCTTCGGTAAACAATATATCTACAGCAACCACTAAATCTATATCTCTATTTTTGAAATTGCATGCTTTTTTTTTTTTCTCACCTCCTCTGTAATATATATCTTTTTTACTTTTATTTTGCTTTTCTTGTGACTGGCAATTAAACAAACTTGAACTTGAACATTTCTCACAGGCAAACGGAAAAAAAAATGTATTTTCTCTCTTTCGAAAAGCGATTAAATATCTTGCTTTGTTGTTGGTTCTCGTCTTTGCTCCGAGAGGTTTTTCTCCGGTTCTCCGGTTTTCCAATCTCTCCTCAAAGACCAACATTTCTAAATTCCAATTCGATCTGGAAAGTGTCCCTAATTAATGCTCTGCGCTAAATACATTGACATTGATTGATTGATTTTATTTTATCTGTACACTCTCTAAAAACTAAACCCATGTTCACTGCATGACTGATACGAACAGCAAAACCATACCCAGTTACACACCAAAATGTTCGGCAGAAGCACCTACAATACTGGTTAGGTTTGTTGGAGCAAGGAGTAGAATCAACCTGAAAAAATTCAACCCACATATGAATGCGAATCCATGAATTGAACCCAGGTCACATTGGTGAGAGAAGAGTGCTCTCACCACTGCGTCAGATCTCTGGTCTCCTCGCCGAGCGAATTCTCCCAAGCTCTACTCACAAAGATTGTGTAGTACCAGCTACTTAAGGAGGCTCGAGGCAGATTTTTTGGACTTAGGGTGGAATATGTATGCGAGATGGCAATTTCAAAACTTCCATCCTAAGTCCAAAAAAACTGCCTCGAGCCTCCTTAATACAGTACTTCCTGTTTTTCCTCACACATTGATTTTCACAAGCGTTATATTCAAGCTAGTAAACTTAGTATTTAAAGCCAGACATTCTTTTATCAGCTTTTTGTAGCAGCCTTCCAGTAATTCGCTTTCTCTGCCAAAACTGACTTGGGTGCATAGTATTGGAACAATTCTGGCTATTATTGTCCGGGTTTAGCTATGACAGAATACACAGAATATCAGTTACCAAAAGAATACAATTCCAGGTCTTCCCATTCCAACGAAAAACTTTCCAAACGGAATACAATTCCCCTTATTTTGAGCGGACTGTATTCTGTTCATTGCGCTATCGGTTTTCAGCATACTATTCTGTTAATTTCGAAAACAATAATAGGTCTTAAAAGAACGTGAACACCGTGCATTCCGTGTATTCGCCCTTAATTTCAGAGTCACGAATCTCAAAGAATGCGCCCTTATGCCGCCGATACCAGGCATAAGCCGGAAAGGAAAAACTATTTACTTAGAGCAACACCTGAAAACTCCGCGTGGATTGATTTTGTTGAACAGCCGTCGATCCGCCATCCGGTTTTCTGAAGTATCATTAGAAGGCTAAGCTAGTGCTTACGCAGGGATCAGGGATTTGTTTCACAAGTGATAGTTGCATGCATACCTAGCGTATATATGCACAAAACAAAAACCACACAACACGTTTACGGGTTTTCTTAAAGGAAACAAGTTACATACTTCAACAAGGAGTGAATGGGACGTGAAGCACACGCGTAACATATTTGTAACATTTACACGTGCGTGACGTGTTAATTTCGTGAGAGACAACTGATATGGGAAGTCTATATCAGAGGATATCCCATGCACGGGTCTTAATCGATACCACGACTGCGATGTTGGCTCAAGTTCAACTTCACCGCAGGTTTTATTATTCGGAACACCCGTCAAATGCATCAAAGGATGACAAATCTGAGGCTGACTTTTTTGAGTAAAACCTTTGCGCCTGTAAAATCAGTGAAGGACTTGGGAGACATCGTAGGTTCCCACTTGACATCTAATGACTGCCATATTTGGTAAATTAGTCTCTTCGTGTATGGCTCTGAACTTGTTGAAATAAATCGTGTTAAGCACATTTATGATAATAAACCGCGAACATTAATTCAATTTACGCCCTTGTAATCTTGTAAATTTGTTTTTTGCTCAACCGTGTGGTCTAACACATCTGCTAAATGCAAACATAAACAAACTAGCTAAGATGTTCAAAACTCTACTTGTAACTGATAATAACGAACGTAGAGCACTCCAGCCTTGCACTAGCTCCATTGTTCGATAGATATAATAGCGACGTTTTATAACTAGCCCTTAAGTTCCTTCATAACTTATTCGTCTTGAGTCTAGGGCTTTTTTCCTGTGCCCGTACAGACCTTTGTTTACATAATACCGATGTTTCTAAGCCGTGTAGCAAAGGTTAATACTTTGTTAAAACGAGCCGTGATGCAATTTCGAATTAGGTTTGTTATCGTACTTTAAACTGAAGGAAAAACATATCTGCAAGTTTCCAGGGACGAGTGATAAACATGTTAAATAGCAAAATATTAACCAGTTGTCATTAATAATTTTTTCAAAAGGGAAATATGGATCGAAATGCAAGATCGACCATGATGCATTAGTGCAGTGCATCAGCGGGAGCCTATTCTATTTATCATGTGCCATTTTGAAGTGTTTTTCATTATCTATATGTCTCACAATTCGGTAAGAGATATTGAAATCATCTCGGAAGTGAATATGTCATCAAATTTAGCTTTAAAAAAAATTAACGACATATTTTATATTGGATCAAAGGAGATCCCAAAGCAGCAAAAATAACTTTTGTTTAGGTCACTGAAATTACTGCTCTAGTATTCTAAACTGATAACAAAGCTGTCTTTGGGCATGAAATCCCAGGATGCCATTGGTTCGCACAGGAGGTTCGCAATTTGACAGAAAAAAAAACATCTGATTGTGTTGAAAAACTCGTTAAAACCCTTTATTTATTATGCGGGCCTGTCATCCATTTGAAAAAAAGATCACTTGATATCTTTCCGTTGTTGCTCTAAGAGCACTTCGTGTATCGGGTAAAAGCTACTTACTTTGATTTTAGCACAAACTCTGACAAAAAAACCTTTAAAAAAGTACCACCACATAGCGCCTTTAAGTTATTCCTGAGAAATGTTCAATACGGCGTGCGGAAGTGGTTTACCAATCATCGATGGCAGTTGGTTGTTAAAAGGTTTTCATTGATACTAAACCGCATAAAATTAGAGAATGCATGTAAAGACAAAACCGGACAGATGGTCAATAATCGGTTTATCTGATATATAGTTAATATCTGCTTATCTCTCGCGGTTTTCCTCGTTGGCACTCATTCATTCTTGAAAGAAAATATAATTTGCAGACTTCATCCATTCTCCTAAACTTCTTTTTTTTTTTTTTTTTTATCTGATAATTTTCCCCCTCGCACTTTCCTTTAATAGTAACAGCACGATTGGGAGTGAAACTACATTCGATACGAACTGGGTGAGAAAAAACTAGCGCTGTTTAAAGTTGCTGAATCAAGTACGAGGATAAAAAGGGTACTAGGGTCCTCAACGCAAAATCGTATATCGAAAGAGTGCGTCTTTGTAAATTTTATATAACTCTGGAAATTTCTTGCTTGAGTTTTCAATCTTGTCCTCTAGCTGGGGTGTTGACTAGAGTCTTTGTAATCCATGATGACGATGTTATACAGCTGTTAATTTCAATCAACGAAACATACCAATAGGCGAAAATGCCCAAATGAGTTATAAATTTACCAAGCTCTACTATGGCTCACTATTACAGTAAATGAATCACAGAGGGAAATGTTTTATGGTCTTTTCTCTTATCCTATGCCACCAAACAACTGTGAAATTCCTTCCGAATTACAAAGGATTGACAGCAATCCATACGACCTTTCGGTCTTGTCGCGTAGGTCCAAGGGTTGAAAATCCGACAACGTTCATAACAATTGAAATGGCCATGTATTTCCTGCGCGTCGGTTCGTCCCAATAGGTTTAGGGCATTCAGTGATCAGTGTTTTAAAGTACACTTTCTTTTATAACATAAGAACCTTTTTCATAAGAGCGCTGAGGCAGAGATTAACTAAATTTTAAGAACATACTGAGAACATTACCTAGGCTGATAGTCACTTAAGAACATTTTTACTTCGACCAATTGTTTTTTTTTTGAATGAACAGTATAAATAAGGATAATATAACAGTCTATACTGATTGTCCAATTAACCCAAATAATTGTTTTCTTGGTCACGTCCGCATATATTTATTGAAATACTATAGCAGGTAGCTTACAACATCTTAAGAACTTTCCAGGTTCAAATCAGTTTAAAACGCTCAATCTCACCCCCAAAATTAGACGTTCTTATTAAACAAAATCATAATAAATAGATAAATAAATAAATGAGTGTACTGCAGTGCAGTGACGAAATTTTCTGATACTGAGCGGCCTCAAGCTTGGAATTCAATTTGTTAGGAACTTAGCGAATGAGACCCGGATTTCTAACCTTGTCGCTCAATAGTCAAACCTCTGTTGTTCCGTTGAGAGTAATGGCTTCAACACGTTTTCAATAATCTGTCCACAAAATCCTGCAACGTGATCATTCAAATGAAAGCTAGTGAGCAGTACTTTCCATAGCGATCGTTTTTCGGTATTTTCGGTACTTTGAATGAACAGTATAAATAAGGATAATATAACAGTCTATACTGATTGTCAAATTAACCCAAATAATTGTTTTCTTGGTCACGTCCGCATATATTTATTGAAATACTATAGCAGGTAGCTTACAACATCTTAAGAACTTTCCAGGTTCAAATCAGTTTAAAACGCTCAATCTCACCCCCAAAATTAGACGTTCTTGTTAAACAAAATCATAATAAATAGATAAATAAATAAATAAATAAATAAATAAATAAATAAATGAGTGTACTGCAGTGCAGTGACGAAATATTCTGATACTGAGCGGCCTTAAGCTTGGAATTCAACTTGTTAGGAACTTAGCGAATGAGACCCGGATTTCTAACCTTGTCGCTCAATAGTCAAACCTCAGTTGTTCCGTTGAGAGTAATGGCTTCAACAAGTTTTCAATAATCTGTCCACAAAATCCTGCAACGTGATCATTCAAATGAAAGGTAGTGGGCAGTACTTTCCATAGCGATCGCTTTTCGGTATTTTAATTATTTTCCGTTGTTATGAACTCTGGCACGACATGATTCCATTGAACAATGAACTAAGTCTTAACGTCTCCTAAGTTTTCAATTTGTCCCTCCCGCTATCATCAAACCAGTCTGTTGTTTGCACCATGGCTCAATAGGCATTTCTAACAAGGCTCCCCGATGGCTTGAATGGACTTTGTGTCAATGAGAAGTTTAAGATTAAAATTTCTGATATTTGTCGGTCTTGCTATTTGAGCTGTCTTACAGTTTATACTGTGGCTATTAGATGTTTATAAAACCGCTCTTGTATAAAAGAAACAATATTCTCCCTGTAAATATATTCTTCGAGAGAAAAGCCGATGTGAAAATAAGGGCAACCTGAAATTATTGAAATGACAAGTCATGCAAAATGTGTTAGTCAAGTTGACAACTCAACGAGCGAGAGAAATCTAAGCGAAACTGATCATGATTCAAGAAAGTATGCCATCTTGAAATTAAAACTGTAAAACACTTCCTTGCGCCATCTGGTTATGAAGATTCCCCTACCGAAACCTAAAGCGATAATCTAATTAAAATCAAAAGAGCAAAGGAAGACACTTAGATTATAATTCCGAGACTGCTGGGAGTGATATACATGCACGAATTTAAATTAAAACAAATGCGCGGTTCGCCAAACGTTTCTTCGTTTCAACAATAACACTGCCGGACTAAAAATCCAAATCCATAAACTGAAAGACACGGTCATTTACGAAGAAAATGTGTCAGAACTTACCTTCTTTATTTGGATCTTGCGTTACCAATGTAACTTAAAAGAAATGTTAAAACATTTCCAACGTCAATTAAAGGCTGCTTTGCTTCTTGCTAGTGGCTTGTTCAGCTAGAGTTTCAACACGACTGTCATTTGCTCAAAAATTAGTGCTCTCTAGCCAGCTAGACAACCTTGCATCTTATGTTTCTGTTAAAATGCAACTGAAGTGAAGTTCTGTCAGCATTTTTACTGATGTGCGGTTTCTCTTAATTGTAAAGAAACTGATTTTTTTAAACTTCCCCGGTTAAAAAAAGAAGCCAAGCTTTTAAAAATACGTTATCTGAGTGGTCATTGCAAATGCATGCATTGAAAATCAAATGCTTCATTCTGATAGGGTAGCAGGTGTACCGGTGACAGCAGTGAATTGAAGTTAGTTGGTGTTATAAGTCTGTCTCTAACACAGTTCTAAACCTTAACTTTAACTATTCTCAAGAAAGAAACGAAGTGAAAACTGCCAAACACGTGCTCTGGCACTGAACTCAAACATATGGTCACCAAAACAGTTCGCGGGGATAGAAAACAGTCAGGGACCCAGAATCCCGTGGGGTCCCTAGTCAATAACATTACAACAGTCGGGGCTTTTATAAAGCGGATAAATATTCAAATATTCATTGAATGACTGGGGTGTGTTTGTTATTTTATTCAAAGCCCTTGGACAATTTTGTTAAAGGTCCTTTTTCATTCCCTGACAACCTTGTCTTAAAATTAACAATCGGCTTTGCAGTGTAAATAAATATTCATGTTGTTTTTCTCCATTTCATTGTCTTCTTCCCATGCCCATGAACACCGTTAAGAACGAAATATTCTACTGGGAATCAAAATATCAGCGTGCTATCCATAATTAAAGCGAGACCCTCGCACTTCTGTACTGTAAAACCATAATCAGTCATTTTTCTTTAACACGTAGATGTATAAACTGGAACTATGGAAAGAAAATATAAAATACAAATAATTAATAATTGCTGAAAAATGTGAGCATATGCCGTTAAATCTCTCTAAACGAGAATCACACTTGAAAGGCACGATGTCACTATTAACCACGTTTCAACTCGTCCGGCTAAGTGAAACACTCTTTCATTTGGTCATAGTCTGGAATTGGTCGCTCGAGAGAATTCTGACTGTATTCATATTTGTAAAAATATCCCCATGGAATTAAGAAAATAACAAAATATCAAATTGATATAACTTGGATCAACGATTATAACTCTGCCGAATATGCGGATAGGCTCATTGGAGATAAGTCAGTATGGATAAAACTAAAAATAGCACCTTAATAAAAAGGTGTTAAAGAAGACTTAAAATTTACATAATTTACTGCACTCAGTATTGCTATAGTACCTTAAATCGAAGGATGTCAAAATCTGTTCAGTCGTCAGATGGAATATTGATAAGATGAATGGTAAACAAAGTGATAGACTTCAAAGATTACACGTATGACACGTGTGGGAAGGCTAAACCAGCCCTGCTAGCAGGGCCCTTCCTCAGAGAGAAATCAAAGAAACGTCTCGCAGGGAGACGCGTCATGTCTTTATTTAGCATGCACAAGATATTGCTTGGATAAAGTTTCAAGGAGGGGGGTGAATAGGTCTACGGATCAGCGGATTTGGTAAATATTTTAGCCCGGATTCTGGATTCAGAGCAAAATTTTAACGGATCTGCGGATCCTATGATCACAGCGGATCGCGGTTTTATTCAGTTTTTGGGCCCGGATTTTGGATTTTGGTGGTTAGGAAGTTCAAGTTTGCTCTTTTTTCTCGTATCTGCAAGATTTTGTTTCGATACAGACGTTGGTTACATAAATATTTCGTTGATAGTCATCCTCAACGCTAAAACACAATATCACGCAAGGCAACTCCAACAACTGAAGTCGCTCTGTATCTCGCGTATCATCCAACGCGGCAAACAATTTTCGGATTCGGATTTAGTTGATTTTTTCAGCGGATCGACGGATTCAGCCATTAATTTTAGCGGATCGGTGGATTTACATACCCCTATTCACCCCCCTCTTCAAGCCCAGGCCAAATCGCCTACCTTATGCCGCAAAACGTTTTCTCAAAATGACTGTCGTTAAGGTGGGGGTATACGTGAATTTGAATGGAATTTTAAGAGGTTTAAAGAAGGGATAACAGAAAGAAAATTAATTTTGGAACACCAACAGACAGTTTACCCAACACAACAGCACACCAGGTTGGTAGGGGACCTTTTGGGTTTCCATATTTCAATTTTTAACTTCAAATTCTAATTTTTAAACTGCATCAAATCTTAACTATTCCTTATTTCTCCAAATTTTACTACGCTTTTGAGAAAAACTATCTCCTCCCAAATATACCTAAAAATCACCAAAAAAATTACAAAACACCCCAAAACATTGATTTGTTTTGAGCTAAGGGTTTTTGCATTGCTTGGTTCGGCGCATGTAAAGATCGACGTATGAATGAGTTAGGATCGACAGATTTGTTTTTGGGTCGACCTGCCGTTTTATTTGACTGCGCCGGGCGAATAGAACGGCAAAAGTTCGACTTTGATCTATACGTCGAACTTTTACATGTGCCGAACCAAATTCATCCGTTACGTATAAATTATATAAATTATATCTATCCCAGAGGTCTGCGCGTTCCATCGACTTGGCATGCGCAAATGACTTCATTCTGAACAAGATGGCGGGAGAAGAGGAATGTGCTTGTTCTTCTTGTTTAAAAACAACTAAATATACTTGTCTGAGGTGCAAAAGATTTAAAAAAAGAATCCATATCAAACTTATCTCCCACGAACGTGAACATTTGCTTAAATTTGCGTCCAGTCTGGCGCGGCCAAAATTTTTCGGTATAGCGCAAGCGCAAGAGGTTAGATGAAAACAAATAACATGGCAGCGATGGCGACAGGGAGAGTTAAGAGGGAGATCATAGCACCAAAATGATACGCGAAATAAGTCTTTTCATCAGAGCTTTACCGAAAAAAGACAAGAGTTAAAACAACCGACCGTAAACTAATACTGTATCCTGTGGTTGTAACAGACGTGGACAAGGTCGGGAAGCGAAATTGCGTTGGCTACAGTGAACGCTACGACGAGTGGCGGGCATGTGAATCTGAAGACAACAACCTTTTCCAGCAGATGGAAACTTCGTGTTCGTTTCTTCCCTCCCTCCTAATTTTCCTTTTCAATAACGTATTTGTCAAGTTCGTGGTAAAATATTTTCACCTCATATTAAAGTTTGGTCGCGCCATTTGTTTATGGGTCCTTTTGACACTCAAACCCCCACTTTTCTTCTTGACTCTTTTGAGCTCGGCAAACAGAGACCCACTCTTTTTCCGAAAGGCATTTATGAGTCGGTTTTTCACAACAACACTGCGAATGCCCGTTTTTTGAAAGATTTTCTCAACGATTGCAGCGAAGGCAGACTCGCCACTACCCTCTTCATTCAATTTTCGCAATTGTGTAGAGGAGATAGCTGAAAGTTGGAGAAAAACGACCGGGACTGAAGATATATGCGAGATTATTAGCAATGAAAATTTAATTCATTATTTCGTGTCCGAAAAAAATCGAGACAGTTCATTTATTTTAGTTCTTATGAATAGCTTACTTGTTGATACTGCATGTAACGAAAGGTGGCGGATGGCCCGCAAATCCATTATTTTGATCGTCCGATCCATCTCCCACAGCATTCACGGATCCGCAGAACGAAAACAATAGGAATAGCAGAAGTCCTCCAACTTTAACGGCGATTTGACCCACCCAAAATTGTTGAAAACAAGCCGAATTATATACCAAAATAAAGGAAATTTTTCGATCTATCCGAATTGGTCGGTAGTTATTCATCCGGGTCCAGTTGTTCAAAGGCCGATTAAGCTTATCCTTGGTTGACGTGAACTTTGATTCAAGTTTAATTATTAATGAGTAAGGATGTTTCCAAAGAAATTTTGTCCCTTAGTTTTGACCTATACTTTTCCCTAGCCCCTTAAATTAGCTTTTAAAAACATTTTTAACAGTTAGCAAAATGAAAGATCTCTCTTAACTTTTAATCATGCACGGATGATTAGCGTTAATTGGCTTTTGAACAACTGGGCCCCGGTTAGTATGCGATGTTTTTCTCGTATTCTAATTTCCAACGTTCACAAAAGCATAATTGTTATCAACTCTATTAACACACGCTTTTCCAGGAATGTTTTTGAAGCCGTTCAAAAAACTCGCAGCACATGTTTTATTGGGTCTAAAATCACTCGGCCGTACCTCGTGGTTTTGACCCGATAAGAGACTCCTGCTCGTTTTTAAAAATTACTTAGTCTGCAGTCGTTTATTAGCCTAGCTGCCAAGAGTCTGCTATACCTCAGCCGTAGAGCATCTGAACTAGTAATAGGGTGGTCAAAGGTTCGACTCCTGTGTCACTAACTGAAACAAAATACCTCTATCATTTATTTACCAGACTTAAAACATGATATCACTTTTCTCTCAAACAAATATCTAGTTAGCCTTTCATGGATAAAAGTTCTGTTTATATTTGAAAAGCGATCGGTCAGCAAAAGTTTTCTTAATTGAAAGGGATGAGTCATCATCTGAAATAGACCAAAAAAATAATAAAATAAAAGAACGGTATATCAAACTTGACTTATTTGAAGAGAAACAGTAACATAAAAAAAAAAACCGGTACTACCTACCTATTGTGGGGTTGAGATATTAACTGCAAATAAAGTGCGGGGATTCCCCTGACAAGATTTTTCGACACATTCCTTGTGTAGTATTTGGTATGTATCGAAAACATCAAAGGAACCGCAGCTTATACAGCTCAAGTGCGCTCTGAAGTGTTCTCGAGCTGAAACTGGCCTTGCTTTCACAAGTTGTCCAGTACTATTTATTTTTTGCAATTGACTCGAGTGTCTGTTTCATTCTGTGTGTGAGTCAGTTTAGTTTTGAAAAAGGTTTTAAAAAGAACTACAACATCTCCTTCACACCGTGTAAACGGAAAATGTCATGAATTGTAATCTATTCGAAGCCCAATCTCAAACGAAAATTAAACGGAAGCGTCAAAGGTCGCTTTTAATTACACGCTCTTTGAAATGTATCTTTACAACATTTAAAGGGACCAAGAGATTCGATTCTGCTCCTAAAATCCTTGTTGGCCTTCTCTTTTTTTCAACTAATTGCTCGGTAACTTTATATCGAAGCGATTCGGAGAACAAAAGGGCCCCCCCCCCCCCCCCCGCAATTGAGACCCTCCTTAATTCGTCATCTACATGTACAAGGCTAGCATAAACCATTTCTAGCATAGGAGCCTATTCTAAAGGCAACTTGTAAATGGCATGGCCTCTCACTAACAATTTACGAAATTATAATTGTTGTAATATGCGGGAAAACATGACTTATTAAGAATGTTCCATAATTATAAACTGTTCGCAACAGCTTCCCTGGGCCTTCACGAACCAATTCTTAGGATAACTGACGTTTCTGCTTTATAAATCTGCAAGATATTTCTGAACCAATATCATCTGTCTCTATAAGAGATACGTTTTCACTGCAGTCACGGGTTACTCCAATACACATCGTTACGTTAACAAGAGTGGGTTGGTATACGAATCGTCCTTTGTTGCCGTCCCTAACAGGCTTCTCCATGAACAAAAAAGCCTGGTCACTTGTGCTTCCAGTACTTCTGCATTGGTGTTGCTGTGAATGCAAGTGGAAATGTTATTAAACGTACTTAAGAAATGTTAGAAACAAATCAGTGCTCTTCTAGGTACTCTTCTAGTGACCGAAGTGTTAACTTGTCAACCATCAAACGAATAAAAATTTCACCGTCAAGAGATATATTACCGGGAATTCAAAAACATAGGGTATAAGTATTTTAACCGTCAATATTTAATCCCCTCAAAGTCATTACTAGTTCATGACGAAAAAAAAATGTAGATTACTACCGTGAAGGAAGTTTGAAAATATGATCTTAATTATCATAAAATTGGTGAGCTTTTTCTTTAAATTTCTCCAAGAATTATTTTGTTTTGAGAAGGTATATCACACACTCCAAAGACTGTTTCTTTCAAGCACCTAAAAGTTGGTTGAAAAACTGTTTATTAACCCACTTCTCGGTGTCTGGTAATTTGATGAAACACCCTCCCTTGTGTTTCATATTTTACGAGAACGTCTGGCCAAAAGTTCCCAATAGTGTCTGGAAGAGGTTTGTATCACTGATCCATGAATTAGCCAAAACTGAGCGCTCAATTTGTGAAATTAGTTGCAACCAAGTGGTGCAGATTCTCGCATTTCATATTAGCTGTCAGTGGTGACTCGAAGTCACAGCCAATATGCCCCAAACTTTTCAAAGTAACCAGATCAGGCAAATCTTGCCTGATTTGTTTTGAATAGCCGAAAAAGTTGAACACTGAATGATGAGCTCACACTACCCTCTGTGACATTGACATTAGCTTAACCAAGGCTCGCAGTTGACTGTCACTTTCGCCCAAAAGCCACAGGGCCAATGGGCTTAATACGCGAAGCCCACCTCTCCTAAATTAAGATGTTTTCAACGTATTATTCCTTATAATAGTCCTTTGCTGGAATAACTATAGACTATTGTTATGAAACATTCCTTAAGATACCCCTTAAATTAGGAGGGCTCCGTCAGATTTTTGTTTTTAAGAACTTAACGGTAAAGTAGAAAAGAACAGAGTTTTTGTTCATGAGCGTGACTCACCTCAAACACAACTTTCCAATCTTGATTTTCTTTTGCTGCTTTCAGTGCGTACTGAATTCCGCTGCGTGGGTCAGTAAATTGAATACACCGCCCTCCTTTGAAATTCATTATCTGAAATCCTTAAAATAGTATTTAATTGTTGTTAAAAACATCTTTCAAGGCTTCTATTACACCATAATCGTTTAGAGACGGAGGTTGGACAATTATATTCTCCGAATCGTTTATCCTTGTGAGATGATCTCAGGACGGGGTACTGTACATTACGTGCGCACTAGAGTGGCTTTCAATTGAGATGCGGAGTCAGTTGCTTTGATTTTACTTAACTGCGCTCTGTGATTGGCTGACAATTTCCTTTTTGAATCCCAATAACCCTCGTAAGATCTACGTTTCACGCATAGAAAGAGAGGGTGATCCTCTCTTGCGCATAGTCATAAACTGTACAAAAATATCTCTTAAAGGAAGCACCGTCCTCAACTTCGAGCACACAAGTTTGTCGGGCTCACCAGTCATGTGCGTGTACTTACCAGTGTTGGTGAATCTTTGCCATTTTAATGTACATCGGCGCTCTCCAGAAGAAGCTGTACAAAGGACTCCAAGGGCACTCCCATTTGCACAATTCAAACGCTCTTCTCTGAAGACGGAGCTAAGATAATATGAGGTCTGAGGTTTAGCGTTGACCTCCAAACAGGCCGTCAACAGAAACACGACCACAGCCTGAGAATAGAAAAATACAACGCCGCCCGTGAAATTTTCAAGTTAATAGGGACCTTAACATTGTTTTTGTTTCCCGCAAACGGCAAAATTCTAAAAGTCACGTGACTCCCATCCTACCGTCACGTTTGAGGTTCAGGTTTCATCGTCAAGGACACTGTTTAGAGGTAAGTGAATTACGGCAGAGTTTTTCGCTGGTTTTAAAACTTTAAAGGGACGTTTAAACGTCAAATTTACTGTTTTTAAAGAGTTATCTCGATGAATTTAGAGATTTTTTTGATTCAGTTACGAGATGACAAAAATTAAATTTAAAACAACAACAGCTAGCTCGATACTATCCTCCTTGCAGCAGCCATCTGTGACAAGTTTCAGTGACTATCTTTGTTACTCGTGTCCAAATTTTAGCTGACAAATACATTTTTTAGGGACAAACTGGCGCACTAGTCTTATGTGTAAAAGGAAAAAAATGTCATGCGAACTTTTGGTACAATTGTTTCCTCTCGGCACTTTGTGCCGTGTTCGGAAAGCTTTTTTTTTTTTTCACTTTTCCGAAAAAGTTTCCCATCAGGTAACCTTAGCGTGAGGCCTTCCTGAGGGGAGGGTGGAGGGGGACAAAATGGGTAGGAAAGGCTGACTTCTTTCATTCTAAGAAGTATTAGAGACACAATGCAGCACACACAATGCAGCAACAATGCTAAAATTTCGTCTCGTGTTTCAAAATGGCGGCAAGTTACGGGAAATCGGTTGGCCTTCTTCGTTTTTGGTTGATTTCTATTATTCCGGAAGGTAGGTGGACTAAATTCCTTTTGTTTTCAAGCGTTAAGATGTTTTTTATTGTATGTAAATCATTATTGAGTCACTGCGATTGCATGGAATGCCCAATGGGAGGCAAGAAGCAGGACCGGTTCACGGATGCGTGGTTTTCTTTTGTTATGTAAAATTCGCTCGGTAGAAAAGCATCTTTTTGAACAATAACAGAGTGACAGTGGCTGTAACTTCAGTTGAAGTTAATTTTACCTCTCTAGTAGCTTTTTATTGTAAAAGTCGCAAAAAGGCTCCACGCTTTACCGTCGAAATCGTCTTTGAATTATTGGACCTTCAAGAAAGCTTGAGATGCTTTTAGAAGAGAAGTATGAGAAACGTTCTTGAAGCACATTCTGGTTGCAAAGATTTCCGATGTTGCTGTCCGGTATTTTAGAATCATCTGTCTTTATATTTTACTTTTCAGGTCTTATGGAAAGTCATTCTTCTAGCGGTAAAAGGCATTCTGCGTCTTTAAGCCGATAACACCATCGATGCCTCATGAAAAACGAGAATGCCGCCAAGAACTTGTTCCACGGGGAAGTCGAACGAAGAAATCACGTTTGTTTGGCTCCACTTCATGCTTAAAATCGCCGTCTCAGAAATTTAAGACGAATTGATGCAAATTAATACTGGGCTTGCAGCGTCTTTAAAGATATCATCAACATTGCGCTCATCGACAGTCCGTGGCACCAGCGCAACTCCTCTTTCGTTCATTTTGTCGACGAAACTTACATGAATTTCTCGACAAATCATCTTTACACACGCTGGATAAGCCAAGCTAATCTCGAAATCATCTTTCGCGACACAATGGATGTAAAGAAGCCGATAATTCTTGAAATAAGA
The DNA here is from genome assembly GCF_977016875.1 of Pavona decussata. Classification (NCBI taxonomy): domain Eukaryota; kingdom Metazoa; phylum Cnidaria; class Anthozoa; order Scleractinia; family Agariciidae; genus Pavona; species Pavona decussata. Next base: position 206,300 of record NW_028145581.1, read on the forward strand.
TGCTTGATTCTCTTTCAATGTTCGAAAACAGGCCGCCATGATGTTCACTGCTCTCCGACTCATTCGAATGATGACATCACGAGTAAAACGATAACATATTTCATCGGCGCACGGAATCATGGGTAATATGCAAAGTAGTATGGGATTCCTCTCGAACCTCCTCAGATTAGAGACAAAGACTTGTGACGAACTGTAATCAATGTATTTATAAGCAAGAGCTCCTTGGAAAAGATGGCCTGCAATAGCCGCTGTTCCGTAATGAGTTTATTGCGTGCCTGCGAGATAGGCAACGTTAAAGCTGCTAATCTCCAGAAATATTTCTTCGTGCATTTTTTTTAATACCGCTGTCAAAAGAAATGACATTCGAACTCTAGTGGGGGGTTAGGCTGCCATCATCCGGCGAGCGAGGGAATCCGTCAGTTGCAGCTGACAAGTTTCAAACGCTTTTAAAACACATTTTTCAATCAAGGCGTTTAAACCTTATATAGTTATAGTTCTTTGGTAACTACTGACGAAATTTTTTCAGAGCATGTGTTCTAGGGAGGACAAAAATGAGATGGTAGATCCACAGTAATGACTAGAGCAATATGGAGACATAGGACCCTCTGAAACCTTGCTTGGCCTTGTTTAGCTTTGATCACACTACAGGTAAGTCATAAGCCAAGAAAGAATCAAACTTTTTTTTCCTGTACTGTGCCGGGCATTTGAACTGAACAGCTCGTTCAGTCCCAGACATGGGGCATTAGCCGACCTAGTTTTACAAAAATCCGAATGCCCACCGAGCCGGTTAGTCCTGGGGCAGTGCTGGAAATGACTGATGCATTAAAACAGACTCTCCCAACTTGTGCCTCTAGAAATATACGTAAAACGGTGTGGAGAATATACGTTTCGATATAGGAGCTCAAGAGTTGGCGAACATGTCAGTTTTTATCCCACGGGTCTTTTCAAACAACTTGTCAATGATCTTACAGTCTTGGTTGCAGTTAATGAAGGTATTACTTACATTTCCTTGTATTTAGAATTGGAAGAGGCAGACTTATGGATGTGCTCCTTCCGTTGCGTGCAATGGTCGCTGCTCGGGTGAACTTATATTGCGTGCAACGTAAAATCTTGTTATCTCCAAAAACATTTCGTGATGTTTTTGTTCTGATAAAGTGGAGGATGATAAGGCTGTAGTTATCTGGCTGAGCCTTGAACCCTTCAGTTTGCATCTGACGCGATTCCAACGCTTCGCGTGATTAAGGTGCGTGTTTCAATCAAGACGGTCGAACCATAGTTCTTTGGTAACTAAAGAAATTGTTTCAGAGGCTGATGAATTCAACACGAGAATGTCTCAGTGCTGTTGCCCTTTTTTATGGAATGAGAAGTTGCCTTCCAAGCACGGTTTTCTTTTCTTTTCTTTTCTCTGCTTAACTTGTTATATTTTTAAAATCAATATAAAAGCGGGAAAAATTCATTCGCACGTACGCACCACTTACGAGCAACAACAATTAATCTCGAAATGGGACCTCACTATTATTTTGCAAACTGGATAGCTGCCACCGAAAATCGAAATGATAGTGAACCTAACCGAGGACTAGAAAAGTCTTCTGAACACTGGACAGCTGTCAATAAACTTAGCTAGGACTGAAAAAAACATTTTAAATGCGAACATCATAGATGGTCTTCAGCGCAAGCATTTGCGAGAATCGACGAGCATAGCGTTTTCTCTCTTGTTACGAGTTCGAGCATTGTTCAAATTTGTTTTCCGACTCCACCTACTTAAAGACGAGCAGGTAGAACTTTTGAGCATTACGTACCTTATCAAAGAGGTCTTTTTCCGGTTCAACTTGGCGAGGGGTTTAGTGTGCTTAGTAGAGTTTCTCGCTCGAGATTTATCTAACGGACTCCGCATCCGAGTGAGGTGAAGTTAACAAAAATTACTGCAACTAGCGCAAGTTCACGCCGAGTGAAGCCAGAAAACGTTTCTCGCAACGGAGATAATTAAATCTAAAGAACCTCTCGTATAAAAAAGGGGCTTCGGAAATATCCCCATGCCCGTGATAAGCTTCCTTGCAAAACTTAAAGCATCTTCACTTACCGAAAATTTAAGCCGTGCATGCATTTAGTCTGCACTCTTGTTTCCCACGTCTACTGGGAAGATCACTACGGTTCTAGTGCTAAATACATCCCTTTTTAACGAATATCAATTTCCGCTCCATGAAGGCCTCGGTTCAGATTACTTCGCAGCACCTTTAACAAAGGTTACCACCCAGGTTGCTACTGCAATGTATTTTGGTGGATTAATGGGCTTTTGTTCAAAACGCTAACAGCGATTTTCAGTGTTACGTGCGTGGCAGAGAATAGCGACTATCTTTCAACATGCCATCAGTTGACATGCTATGTCAACAGCTAAGGGACCGTTTAAACTAACAAGCTGATAACTTTGAGAGTATTGGCAAGAGAAAAGGTAAATAAACTAAAATTACTGACCAGAGACTCGATGGTTGGAGAGAGGTGTTAACCTTACTCGGGTCTCAATTAAAAAAGAAAATAAACATTTTTTATGCTTTCGATTGCTCTCCATGAATGCTCCATGACTTCTGGTAGAATTCGGCCACTTCTGTTCGCAAGGAGTTGACATTCAAAACAGCCAATTTATCGATCTCGGATTGACTTCTTGATATTCCCCACGTCATTTTCGTGAGACGAAAACCTTTCTCTGTCATCACCGAAATTCGAGTTCAACTGTACATTAGAGCAATCACTACTCAATACGCTGAATCCTTGAGTGGAACTCTTCAGCTACCAAGCACAAATTTTCTCCTAAACTCTTACCTCCGTAGCTGTGAAAGGTCTGACGTAAAGCCAGACGTAGTGCAGGTAGTTAAATTAACCTTCAAAACTGGCGGTTATTGCTGAGATAATCGGTCTCCATGTCTTATCTAAAATCAACTTCCCGGGAGGTTCTTACCAGTTTGTGATTAACTGGTCGCTGATAATTAGGGGAGGTCAAGAACAAAATAAGAGGATATTCCAGGGTCAGGTTATTGCTAGCCTCCCACGTAGTCGTTTTAGGGTACTCGTATTAAAACTCGTATTACAGGACTCGTACTAAAATCCCTAGAGACAGTTGTTAATACGGAATTGATTACGGTCAGTGATTGGTTTCATTCTAATATATTAAACATTAAACACCAAGAAATCAAACTATGTTATCTTCCATCCCTACCAAAAAAAAAACATTTATTATCAAGTGCAGATCAATTTATTTGATCTTAACACCAATAGCATAGCTCACCTGGAACGACTTGCAGGATTACGTAAAATATATGGGAACACTGGTTGATACTGAAATTTACTTGGAAATATCATATTGATTATGTTGCCTCTAAGATTAGCAGAATTATTGGTATTATAGCGAGATTGAGACATTTTATCCCTCTGAGTACTTTACTAACTATTTATCGATCTCTGATTGCCACGTACTTGTCACACTGCATAATCGGCTGGAGACAGGTTGCGAAATCAAATTTGCGTAAAATCTTACTCTTGCAGAAGCGCGCCTTTCGTTTGATGCCATTTTTTTTTTCCTAACAGAGATCAAACCCTTCCTTTGTTCTTTTCTTCTAATATCTTGCCAAATAATTTGCTTTATTAATTCGAGATGGTTTCGATCTTTGTGCCTGATGTTGCCCATGACTCTGTACATTTAAACCTTAAAAATCTCTACCGCCCTTCAAATCAAATTCACTCGCATAACACAAAGTTCTCTTCTGCTGGTAATTACTATGTTAAACCATCCAGAACAAACGTAGTGCGGGATTCTATGGCTAGATTAGGGCCAAATCTATGGAATTCTGCGTAAAAACTTTATATTTTTTTTTTAGTCTCCCCAATTAGTAGCCAAGGGCACTTGTGCTCGGCTATCCAGATTTGAGACTTAAATAAAGTTGTTATTATTATTATTATTATTATTATTATTATTATTATTATTATTATTATTATTATTATTATTATTATTATTATTATCATCATCATCATCATCATCATCATCATCATCATTATTATTATTATTATTATTATTATTATTATTATTATTATTATTATTATTATTATTATTATTATTATTATTATTATTAATATTATTATTATTTTTTTTTCCCCTTTTCTTACAAGGTGAAAGCAGATATTTTTCACCCGGTAAAACCTAATAGGTCCTGCAAAACACCAGAAGATCATAAATTCCCAGTAACCAACCCAAACTATACTGAGCTTTGATTTCGTAAAATCTAACAGTTAAGCTTTTCAGCTTTACTTACTGCAGAGATGTGTTTTAAATCCATTTAGTTCATCCACTTGTCCTCAGGAACCTCAAATGAATAGATCAGTACGGCTCTAATGTTAAATAGGCACACACACAAAATGCTTTTATAAAGGTCACCTGGTCGGTATGTTAAAAATGATTCAGATTACCTGTAGCTACGTGACACTGACCACATTCCACTCTCCGAGGAAAATCAAAACAACTTTTGCTTTAATTCTCTCGCCTAGGTGCTTATCCAGTGGAATTAAAGCAAATCTTTCGTTTAACGTTTTTACCGCTGATCGCGATGAACGATTCGAACGAAATAAAGAACTTCATGATTTTTTGGGGTGAGTTATTATTCATAAGAGTACGCCGTAAAAAAAAGGAAAGCTCAGTGTCCTAGTTACGCTTGTCCGTAACTTATTAAATGCGTAAGGTATCGTTCATAAGAGATACTGTAGGAAGGTTCTATATACATATTTCTCCCTTTCTGTTTTACTTGAGATTTAAGCATGTTTAGCCTTGATAATCACCAAAGATATAATTGTAGGAGATAAATCCTATTCTTAGATAGACCTCTCATGCTCTAATGATTGTGCTAAGAGTAAGCACCTCCTAAATTTTTAAGACGCTCAACAGGTTTTTTACGAAAACCTCCTAGCCTCAATTTTTCTCTTGTTTTAGGTCAAAGCTGATTTTTTTTTTTTTTTTTTTTCACCTGGCAAAACCTTACGTACTGCAACGCACCAAAAACTCGAAAATTCCCAATATAACCAAAGCAATTTGTAAGCCCTGATTCATTAAATAGTTAAGCTGTCTAGCTTTAGTTACTGCAGAGATGAGTTTTAAACCCATTTAGTTCGTCCACTTGTCCTCAAGAACCTCAACTGAATAGGTCAACTCGCCTCTAATGTTCAATACGCACGTACACGAAATGTCTTTACTGAAAGATCTTTGGGTTGGTATGTTAAAAATGATTGCGGCAGATTCTCTACAGGTACATATCACGAATTATCGTCAAAGATACCGCCTTCTTCAAAATTCACCTAGAAACTGATAACTTAAAAATCATGACTCGTGTTCATCTGAACATAAATATTTCCGTGTATTAATCACACCTGATAGAAGCCTGTTCGGTGTTTAAGAATAATAGAAGAGTGATCCACAGACCAGTTGTCCACTGTCCAGCAAAATAAAACAACAACCGAACAACAACAAAACTAGCTTTAATCCTCTCGCCAAGGTGTTTATCTAGTGTTGTTTAATTTGTTTGAATGTTTGTACTTGGTCAGCCTTTGAATCTTTGAAATCGAGCCTAAGTAATAACGACTCTAAATTCTTTTTCAGTGACCTGTTAACAAGATTATCTCATCGTTAGCAACATCTCCCGCAATCACCCGCAATTAATTAACAATTACTCACCTCAGTGGAGGTGAAAAGTGAAGCGGCGAGGTAAATATACGTCACTTTCACCGACACTGAGGTGAACAATTGTTCTAGTATGTACCACACAAGTTGAATAACTAGTGGACCAAAAAAATTATTTTTCTTCTGACAATGTACCAACAAATGGTATGAAATTTTAAATTCTCGCGCGCCGCGCAGTAAGCGATTTCTTATTGTAGAAAGTTCCATCTCGCTTTCTTGCAGACAAATAAAACTTTTGGAGACAATTGCTTAGTTCCTACGATGTCATTTCTTCAATTTTCTGTGAAATTCGTCTTGTTGTTGAAACCATGCTGAAAAATTTAGATGTTTCAGTGTTTTCCATTGTAATTTTAGTGCTCGGCAGTTTTCGTAAACAAGGGATTGTATTTTCATTTTCGCCTCAGAATACGAGGTTGAAAAGATTATATAACTTACCATTTAATGCGGTCAAACCAAACTTGTTGCCATTATTGTATTTTTTTTTTTTGTTGTTGTTGTTGTTTTTAACAGCCGCCTCGTTTATCGAAATAATTTCCTCTTAAGCAACCGTGGCGAACGGGAAGCCATCTTGTTTCTCTTCGGCTTCTCGGAGGTGAATTGTACTTGGCTAATCACCTTCGAGCTAGCCAATCAGCGCGAGCGAAAAGTACCATTCACTTTTGTGATATATACTAATAATTATTAATAACATATTGCGCCATTTAACTTAAAATGATCAAAGACGCATCACAAGCATGAAAGTACGATAAATTAAGGTACCGTATTTATTCGATTAACCGCCCACGTCGAACAAGTGGCCATCCTGAAAGTCCAAAAATTTAATAAGCGCCCACACTGAAAGCCCATAAACTTAAAAAGCGCCTACCCTATCTCCTTTCCCAAAAAAACAAAAACACATTTCTTTACTAGCCCAGCGTGTACTATAAGAGGAGCGTCAGTTGTGTTCCAAAACTGGTTTTAGATATACGGTAGTCAGTGAACTTTTATGTTGTTTATGGTTTGCTCATGTTAGCGTTTGCAATTTGTTTTGTCTTGTTGAAGCGAAATAAACTTATTATCCCTGGTTTTGTTATTCTCTAAAAATGTCTTCGCTTGTTGAAAATGTAGGGAAAATAATAAGCACCCACCCTCGTGGTTCCAAAATTAAATAAACGTCCAGGGCGGTTTATAATTGAATACATACCGTACAAGGCAACAAAAGCTATTTAAAAAGATAAGTTTCCAGTAAGGATTAAAATGCTACAGTGATCTAGATTTCCCGTATCGCAAGAGGTAAAGCATTCCACAGTGGCGGGAGCCGCGGCGGCAAAAGACCTATCACCAAATGATTGACATGATTTTTCCATCATTTGAGCGTAAGTGATAGGCAGATTGTTTCCTTATTGCGTGCAAACACTTGAGTTATGTATACACTCGATTGCAAAAACGTTGACACCTAAAAAGCATAAACCGTGAACGTTGAGACCCAACGGATTTGTGGGTAGTGTTTAAACAATAACCTCATTTCCATAATCAATAATTTACCATTCTCGTTCTTTGCAATAAAAAATGCAGTGCTGACTTAATTCTTCCGAATAATTTTCTACCAAATAATGTTTAAGTTCATTGCCTGTTTTGAACTTAGGCAAATCGCGAATTGTATATCACTCAAATTGGCCCTTGTTGGCCAACTTGGACACTTTAATTAAAGCTTGGACAGTTTCCATCATTCACCACGTGCAACTAATTTTGGTCATCAACCGTCCCACGAGAATAGAATATTATGCAAATAAATTTAGTACACTTACAGTGTATACCCATGAAGCCATTGGGTCTCATCGTTCACGGTTTGTGCTTTTTAGGTGTCAACGTTTTTGCAATCGAGTGTATGCACTTATCTAAATCACGTTGGCGATCTATGCAGTTGCTTACTCCGCCTCGTTGGCTAGAGCAGATGACTTTAAAACGGGAAATAAAATTAACGAGATATACTGCATAGGACGAAATGTTTTGCAAAACCAGAAATTTGTTTTTGCCATTTTCTGTGAGTTTGCCTTCAAGCCTATAATAAAAAAAAAATATCCCAAGGAATACATTGCGAAGAAAGAAAACTTTTCAGTGTAAAAAGTGAGGACAACCTGTAAAAATATTCCATATAAAAGCCTGGGGCTAGATTCACCAAGATGTATCCTAAGTATTGTTTGAATAAGTGAACGACCATCGCAGTCATGTGGGTAATTTTTACTTATGCAGTTGCGGAAAGAAAGCCTGAACAACTTCCGGCTTGAACGCTAGAACGCCAAACCTGATAACCTCTGCAATGCTGGTACTATGGTCTACAAGTTTGTGAATTCGTTCTACAGTATGTATACTTGTAGCGGTGATGCGATGAAAGTGACTATGAAATTCATACATTTGAACTGCGGATGAAAGAAAAAAAAGACGATTTGCAGCGATCCGGTTTGGTTCTGCTACTCGCCATAAATAAGCAACGTTTTCAACTAGTTTAAGAGTTATAAAGTACGAAAGTAACTCCGAAGAACATCTTGCATTTGTCGAAAATGGAAATGGTTTAAGAGTTATATATTTATTTCAGTGTTATTTGACTGGCCAGAAATGAGACGTGACCGAGCTTGAAATCATCATGACCGATGGGGAGAGGAGTCCGGATGTTAAAACTGCTTTCCAATTTTGAGTCAAAAACATGTATTTTTCATTGCCCATTGTCAGAATTTAGGAAGCATTCCTAGCCATAACAGCCTTCTAAGATCTATGATCATTTTACGAGATCGTTTAATTGTATTTTCAAAAGTCCGTTTTTATAAGACATGTCTCCAATGTTAAGACATCAGGCTCATAATTTTTCAGACTAAGGCCGGACGTCCCAAGGTTTTAGAAACGTTATAATTATTCACAAAGACTTCCTATCTCAGCAGGTGTCTTTAGTTTTCTCCTTAACGTAGGAGGTCAAAGTTGACTTACCAACTGGTAATAAGACCTGTCTTGCTTCTGGAGAAAAATTTGATTGTCTATGAGTTTTCATACCAATTTGCAACGGGGTGATCAATGTGTGGAGATTGCCGCAATCTTCTCCACTGGGCAAAAATAAAGTATTTGAAGCTTTTTCCTCTCTCCTTTCCAAGACCAAAATGTCAATTTTCAGTTAAATTTGAAGCGAAATTTAAAAACAAGTTAGTTTATGAAACAAATTTATAGGAGGAATATCACGGTGCAACTTGAACAAATTAAAACAAATCCTTCGTTAGTTATTTTTAGTTTTTGCCAATGATCGCTGTGAACAATTCAACTGAAATAAAACCCTCATTCATGATATTTGAAAATTATGATTCATAAGAGTTCCCTTAACAAAACAATTCCTGATTGGCTTAGCTTTACGAATTTGATAACTGCCACACGACAAGTTAAGCTAATGTGAGGAACTTCAGTTACGCTTATCTCATTCATGAATAAAACTTAGGATATACCCTTGGAGGGTTCTAAAGTTTTCTTTTCATGTTTGAAATGCATGTTAAGCCTTGAGAATTACCAAAGATATAATTGTTAGAGATAAATCCCATCACTTGATCCGCTTCGTCTGCTGGCGCAGAGGACTTCAAAACGGGAAATAAAAATGAAGAGATTATACTGCACAGCACGAAATTTTTTGCAGAACCTGAATTTTGTTCTTGCAATTTTTGCGATTTTTCCTTCGATCCTAATAAAAATAACATATCCCGAGAAATACTGATACCTCTCTCAAGACCGTGTTTCCACCGGTACATTGCGAAGAAAGAAAACTTTCCAGTGCAAAAAGTGAGGACTGCCTGTAAAAATTTCCATATAAAAGCCTGGGGCTAAATTCGCCAATATGTATCCTAAGTATTGTTTGAATAAATGAACAACCATCGCAGTTATGCGCGTAAATTATGCAGCTGTTTCTCTCTTCTCCAAGGACAAATTCTCAATTTCCAGTAATTCGAAGCGGAATTTGAAAACAAGTCAATTAATTAATCAAATTTACAGGAGGAATATCGCGGCGCAGCTTGAACAAAAACAAATCCTTCGTTGGGTATCGGTTTTGCCAATGATTGCGATGAACAATTCGATCGAAATGAAATCTTCATTGCTGGTATTTATAAATGATTACAAAACAATCCCTGATTGGCTAAGCTTTGCGAATCAATCGATAACTGCCACACGACAAATAAGCTTAAGAGACTCTTCAGTTCGGCTTGTTATAAGGTATCGTTCATGAATCAGAAGTTAGGATATACCCTAGGAAGGTTCTTAATTTTCCTCCTAAATTTTTATGTTATGTCTTGAGAGAAATGCTTGTTAAGCCTTGATAATCACCAAAGATATAAATTTAGGAGATAAATCCCATTCGTACATAGACCTCTCATGCTCTAGTTATTGTGCTAACTAAAAGCACCTCCTAATTTTTTAAGAAAGCTCTTAGCTATATAGCAAGCTTTTACGTAGATTTCCTAGTCTAAGATGTGCCTGCTTTAAGTTGCGAAAGCAAATATTTTTTCACCTGGCAAAACCTAAATAGGTCCTGCGAAACACCAAAAAAATCATAACTCCCAATATAACCAAACCAAATTGTAGGCCTTGATTCTTTAAAATCTAACAGTTAAGCTGTCTAGCCGTTTACTTACTGCAGAGATGTGTTTTAAATCCATTTAGTTCGTCCACTTGTCCTCAGGATCCTCGATCAACTGAATAGATCAATTCGGCTCTTATGTTAAATAGGCACATACACGAAATCTCAGTTTTCAAAGGTCGGTTGGTATCAGATTTCCTATTCAAAGAGTTATTGTTACTGAGAGGACTCCACCTTCTTCAATGTTCTTCCTCGATGTCTAGAATCCGGTTTGAGAAAACAATGTCCCTAATGATAGTATATTTGTGCAAATGTAGTTTGTTGGCAGATTCTGCCTTCCGTTCTAGGAAAAACCAGTGAGGTGAAGGATTAGCAAAAACGTGATCCACAGGACAGTTCTTGGCTCACTGTCCAGGAAAACAAACATTTTTTATTTTGTTTAATGCTCATCCGGTATTTTATTAAATAAATTTGTTTGTTTGTTAGTTTACTTTGAATCTTAACTTTCAACGGAAATAATAGCTCATAAAAAACCAAAAGGATGTTCATACAGGATGAGCAAGATCTCTTCCAAATAAGTCACCAAGTAAAAGTTGAACTATATAAATTAAAATAAACACTAAATCAGTACTTTAACTGAAAACAGATTCCAGTTTTACGGACTACGGGCTCAGTTGTCTACTTGATAATACCCCTGTTTCGACGTCCCTTAAAAGTGATGAACTGTTCATTTTCATGTGACGCTATTTCGCAGCCAGATTCTTATGACAAATCCGTTATTTTCCGACCCGTTTTCAAGTCTTGCCTCTAACATTCATGTCTGTTTTCATTGTTTTATCACAGAGAGTATGTACACTCGATTGAAAAAACGTTGTCATGCCACGTAAAAGGTAAAAACTGTGAACGATAAGACTCAACACCTTCCTGGGAAAATGTTCTTCTTGTTAGGAAATAAAGGCACGTGCGGCTTTTAGGATATAAAATTTTACAATACTCAGTATATCTCTTTCCTCCTTTACATCTAGCCTTCCGTAAACAATATATCTACGGCAACCACTAAATCTGTATCTCTATTTTTGAAATTGCATGCTTTTTTTTTTCTCAAATGTTTATAGATCGTTTCCATTCTAATAGATTCAACCGTAATTGTATCAACCGTTTCACAGTCTTCAAACATTATATGTAGCAACTATGTAATAAGGAAGCCTTTTTCTATAGGCCCTATGGTTTCTCCTAAGGCTTCCACGCCACCTCCTCTGTAATATATATCTTTTTTACTTTTATTTTGCTTTTCTTGTGACTGGTAATTAAACAAACTTGAACTTGAACATTTCTCACAGGCAAACGGAAAAAAAATGTGTTTTCTCTCTTTCGAAAAGCGATTAAATATCTTGCTTTGTTGTTGGTTCTCGTCCTTGCTCCGAGAGGTTTTTCTCCGGTTCTCCGGTTTTCCAATCTCTCCTCAAACACCAACATTTCTAAATTCCAATTCGATCTGGAAAGTGTCCCTAATTAGTGCTCTGCGCTAAATACATCGACATTGATTGATTGATTTTATTTTATCTGTACACTCTCTAAAAACTAAACCCATGTTCACTGCATGACTGATACGAAGAGCAAAACCATACCCAGTTACACACCAAAATGTTCGACGGAAGCACCTACAATACTGGTTAGGTTTGTTGGAGCAAGGAGTAGAATCAACCTGAAAAAATTCAACCCACATATGAATGCGAATCCATGAATTGAACCCAGGTCACATTGCTGGGAGAAGAGTGCTCTCACCACTGCGTCAGATCTCTGGTCTCCTCGCCGAGCGAATTCTCCCAAGCTCTACTCACAAAGATTGTGTAGTACCAGCTACTTAAGGAGGCTCGAGGCAGTTTTTTTGGACTTAGGGTGGAATATGTATGCGAGATGGTAATTTCAAAACTTCCATCCTCAGTCCAAAAAAACTGCTTCGAGCCTCCTTAATACAATACTTCCTGTTTCTCCTCACACATTGATATTCACAAGCGTTATATTAAAGCTAGTCAACTTAGTATTTAACGCCAGACATTCTTTTATCAGCTTTTTGTAGCAGCCTTCCAGTAATTCGCTTTCTCTGCCAAAACTGACTTGGGTGCATAGTATTGGAACAATTCTTGCTATTTTTGTCCGGGTTCAGCTATGACAGAATACACAGAATATCAGTTACCAAAAGAATACAATTCCAGGTCTTCCCATTCCAACGAAAAGCTTTCCAAACGGAATAAAAATTCCCCTTATTTTGAGCGGACTGTATTCCGTTCATTGCGCTATCAGTTTTCAGCATACTAATCTGTTCATTTCGAAAACAATAATAGGTCTTAAAAGAACGTGAACACCGTGCATTCCGTGTACTCGCCCTTAGATTCGGAGTCACGAGACTCAAAGAATGCGCCCTTATCCCGCCGATACCAGGCATAAACCGGAAAGGAAAAACTATTTACTTAGAGCAACACCTGAAAACTCCGCGTGGATTGATTTTGTTCAACAGCCGTCGCTCCGCCATCCGGTTTTCTAAAGTATCATTAGAAGGCTAAGCTAGTGCTTACGCAGGGATCAGGGATTTGTTTTACAAGTGATAGTTCCATGCATACCAAGAGTATATATGCACAAAACATAAACCATACAACACGTTTACGGGTTTTCTTAAAGGAAACAAGTTACATACTTCAGCAAGGAGTGAATGGGAAGTGAAGCACACGCGTAACATATTTGTAACATTTACACGTGCGTTACGTGTTATTTTCGTGAGAGACAACTGATATGGGAAGTCTATATCAGAGGATATCCCATGCACGGGTCTTAATCGATACCACGACTGCGATGTTGGCTCAAGTTCAACTTCACAGCAGGTTTTATTATTCGAAACACCCGTCAAATGCATCAAAGGATGACAAATCTGAAGCTGCCTTTTTTGAGTAAAACCACTACGCCTGTAAAATCAGTGAAGGACTTGGGAGACATCGTAGGTTCCCACTTGACATCTAATGACTGCCATATTTGGTAAATTAGTCTCTTCGTGTATGGCTCTGAACTTGTTGAAATAAATCGTGTTAAGCACATTTATGATAATAAACCGCGAACATTAATTCAATTTACGCCCTTGTAATCTTGTAAACTTGTTTTTTGCTCAACCGTGCGGTCTAACACATCTGCTACATGCAAACATAAACAAACTAGCTAAGATGTTCAAAACTCTACTTGTAACTGATAATAACGAACGTAAAGCACTCCAGCCTTGCACTAGCTCCATTGTTCGATAGATATAATAGCGACGTTTTATAACTAGCCCTAAAGTTCCTTCATAACTTATTCGTCTTGAGTCTAGGGCTTTTTTCCTGTGCCCGTACAGACCTTTGTTTACATAATACCGATGTTTCTGAGCCGTGTAGCAAAGGTTAGTACTTTGTTAAAACGAGCCGTGATGCAATTTCGAATTAGGTTTGTTATCGTACTTTACACTGAAGGAAAAACATATCTGCAAGTTTCCAGGGACGAGTGATAAACATGTTAAATAGCAAAAAATTAATCAGTTGTCATTAATAATTTTTTCAAAAGGGAAATATGGATCGAAATGCAAGATCGACCATGATGCATTAGTGCAGTGCATCAGCGGGAGCCCATTATATTTATCATGTGCCATTTTGAAGTGTTTTTCATTATCTATATGTCTCACAATTCGGTAAGAGATATTAAAATCATCTCAGAAGTGAATATGTCATCAAATTTAGCTTTAAAAAAAATAAACGACATATTTTATATTTGGATCAAAGGAGATCCCAAAGCAGCAAAAATAACTTTTGTTTAGGTCACTGAAATTACTGCTCTAGTATTCTAAACTGATAACAAAGCTGTCTTTGGGCATGAAATCCCAGGATGCCATTGGCTCGCACAAGAGGTTCGCAATTTGACAGAAATTAAAAAACATCTGATTGTGTTGAAAAACTCGTTAAAACCCTTTATTTATTATGCGGGCCTGTCATCCATTTGAAAAAAAGATCACTTGATATATTTCCGTTGTTGCTCTAAGAGCACTTAGTGTATCGGGTAAAAGCTACTTACTTTGATTTTAGCACAAACTCTGACAAAAAACCTTTAAAAAAGTACCACCACATAGCGCCTTTAAGTTATTCCCGAGAAATGTTCAATACGGCGTGCGGAAGTGGTTTACCAATCATCGATCGCAGTTGGTTGTTAAAAGGTTTTCATTGATACTAAACCGCATAAAATTAGAGAATGCATGTAAAGACAAAACCGGACAGATGGTCAATAATCGGTTTATCTGATATATAGTTAATATCTGCTTATCTCTCGCGGTTTTCCTCGTTGGCACTCATTCATTAGGCGATGAAAAAATTCTTGAAAGAAAATATAATTTGCAGACTTCATCCATTCTCCTGAACTTCTTTTTTTTTTTTTTTTTTTTTTTATCTGATAATTTTCCCCCTCGCACTTTCCTTTAATAGTAACAGCACGATTGGGAGTGACACTACATTCGATACGAACTGGGTGAGAAAAAACTAGCGCTGTTTAAAGTTGCTGAATCAAGTACGAGGATAAAAAGGGTACTAGGGTCCTCAACGCAAAATCGTATATCGAAAGAGTGCGTCTTTGTAAATTTTATATAACTCTGGAAATTTCTTGCTTGAGTTTTCAATCTTGTCCTCTAGCTGGGGTGTTGACTAGAGTCTTTGTAATCCATGATGACGATGTTATACAGCTGTTAATTTCAATCAACGAAACATACCAATAGGCGAAAATGCCCAAATGAGTTATAAATTTACCAAGCTCTACTATGGCTCACTATTACAGTAAATGAATCACAGAGGGAAATGTTTTATGGTCTTTTCTCTTATCCTATGCCACCAAACAACTGTGAAATTCCTTCCGAATTACAAGGGATTGACAGCAATCCATACGACCTTTCGATCTTGTCGCGTAGGTCCAAGGGTTGAAAATCCGACAACGTTCATAACAATTGATCGAAATGGCCATGTATTTCCTGCGCGTCGGTTCGTCCCAATAGGTTTATGGCATTCAGTGATCAGTGTTTTAAAGTACACTTTTTTTTATAAGAACATTTTTCATAAGAGCGCTGAGGCAAAGATTAACTAAATTTTAAGAACATTAACTGAGAACATTACCTAGGCTGATAGTCACTTAAGAACATTTTTACTTCGACCAATTGTTTTTTTTAAATGAACAGTATAAATAAGGATAATATAACAGTCTATACTGATTTTCCAATTAACCCAAATAATTGTTTTCTTGGTCACGTCCGCATATATTTATTGAAATACCAAGCTAGTGCTAAGCTAGTGCTTACGCAGGGATCAGGGATTTGTTTTACAAGTGATAGTTGCATGCATACCTAGCGTATATATGCACAAAACATAAACCATACAACACGTTTACGGGTTTTCTTAAAGGAAACAAGTTACATACCTCAGCAAGGAGTGAATGGGAAGTGAAGCACACGCGCAACATATTTGTAACATTTACACGTACGTGACGTGTTAATTTCGTGAGAGACAACTGATATGGGAAGTCTATATCAGAGGATATCCCATGCACGGGTCTTAATCGATACCACGACTGCGATGTTGGCTCAAGTTCAACTTCACAGCAGGTTTTATTATTCGGAACACCCGTCAAATGCATCAAAGGATGACAAATCTGAAGCTGTCTTTTTTGAGTAAAACCATTACGCCTGTAAAATCAGTGAAGGACTTGTGAGACATCGTAGGTTCCCACTTGACATCTAATGACTGCCATATTTGGTAAATTAGTCTCTTCGTGTATGGCTCTGAATTAGTTGAAATAAATCGTGTTAAGCACATTTATGATAATAAACCGCGAACATTAATTCAATTTACGCCCTTGTAATCTTGTAAACTTGTTTTTTGCTCAACCGTGCGGTCTAACACATCTGCAACATGCAAACATAAACAAACTAGCTAAGATGTTCAAAACTCTACTTGTAACTGATAATAACGAACGTAAAGCACTCCAGCCTTGCACTAGCTCCATTGGCTGCCAGTTAAACAACTACTATTCTATAAAATATGGCCAATTTATAAAATTGTTGTCAATCGGAATTTTATAAACTTTTTATCACTCCAAAATTTAATAAGAAATTTCTATTTTGTTAATTTGTTAGATATTCATTGCTAGTGTATTTGAATATGAAACACTAATCATAATTTACAGGCTTAAGAGAAACCGTGTAAAAGGGGTACGATTTGTCGATTTACAGCGAACATCCGATTTACCGATTGTTCTATAATTTTCTGTGTGCTACTATTAAAAAGAAAAAAAAACAACAACAACAACAAAACAAAGAAGAAAGAAAGAATGCACGCCCCGGCTGTATAGGGGGTATACAGGACCAAATTCTATTCTGTAATCGCGCCCTTATCGGTTCTAGTTTACCTAACAAATTTAAACAAAAAAGACGTCTGCTCTGTGATTGTACTGTCTATTTATCAAGAAAAGTAAATACTGTACCACTTCATGATGTTGTCGCATACACTCTTTTATTTTTAAAAGAACATTGTTTTTCCGGCGCCGGCTAAACATTCTTATTTTTCTACCGATGTTAGGCTGAAAATATTCTTATGAATATTCTTATATTATATCGTATGGCATTTTCATTTTAGAATGCATTGGGGTATCAATTTCAATTGTTAGGTGTTTTATTGGCTAGTTTTGCCGTTTACAGAAAGGAAGAATTTTATAGTTTAGTTAAAACATGTAAATGTAAATTGTATTTAAAAATTTTCAAAACGCAAAATTATATTCTTTCCAAAATCTCAACATAAGGTTCATTTTTAAAATATTCTTAAAATTTCGGAAATTTCAGCCTCGATATTCTTATGAAATAAATTCAGTTATATAAAAAATAGAGTATAGCCTGGGTTCAACCTCAACGATAAGTTTCAAGCGTATTTTATACATGTATTCAAACTTTGTTTGCATGCTATAATTTTGTAATTTATCCCATCTGTTCAACAAGGATATACGAAAAACTATCTTGTTATATGCAGGATTAAATTATTCTCATGGGAGGAAAACTCAGTAAGGGATGCCGTGTCCTTGTTACGAAAGAGCGATACTACTCAAGGGAATTTTGTCCAAGCAACTAGGTGGATTTTTGTAAAATTACGATTTTAAAACGGTTTTAAGATCTTCTTTAAACCACGTGTACAACAGAGGATTGACAAGAGAGGAGCCAAACCTCATAAAGAGAAGAATCGTATTAACAATCGGTGGAACATGGATCGCAGCATTCCCGTCATAGGAAAATATCAAAGGAATTGCAATCAACCCTGATAGTAGATCGGAAAAGGCCAGACATGCTAGATATAAGTTGGTAGTTCTTCGCAATTGCTTGTTTCTGTAAACCAAAACAATGACCAGTGAATTGGCAGTAAAGATGAGACAGGCGAGGACACCTATAAACACAAGAGGGAAATGGATCTCACTCGAAAATGGAATATGTTTGTTTGTGCTATTGGATTTATTTCCCGACAGGTTCACTGCTGTGTTATCATCGTAAGGATTTGGAACGCTACCGTTAATTAAGGTGTTGTTCATGATTGATTTCTCTCTCGTCGTCGTTTTAGATATGATAGCGACGTTTTATAACTAGCCCTAAAGTTCCTTCATAACTTATTCGTCTTGAGTCTAGGGCTTTTTTCCTGTGCCCGTACAGACCTTTGTTTACATAATACCGATGTTTCTGAGCCGTGTAGCAAAGGTTAGTACTTTGTTAAAACGAGCCGTGATGCAATTTCGAATTAGGTTTGTTATCGTACTTTACACTGAAGGAAAAACATATCTGCAAGTTTCCAGGGACGAGTGATAAACATGTTAAATAGCAAAAAATTAATCAGTTGTCATTAATAATTTTTTCAAAAGGGAAATATGGATCGAAATGCAAGATCGACCATGATGCATTAGTGCAGTGCATCAGCGGGAGCCCATTATATTTATCATGTGCCATTTTGAAGTGTTTTTCATTATCTATATGTCTCACAATTCGGTAAGAGATATTAAAATCATCTCAGAAGTGAATATGTCATCAAATTTAGCTTTAAAAAAAATAAACGACATATTTTATATTTGGATCAAAGGAGATCCCAAAGCAGCAAAAATAACTTTTGTTTAGGTCACTGAAATTACTGCTCTAGTATTCTAAACTGATAACAAAGCTGTCTTTGGGCATGAAATCCCAGGATGCCATTGGCTCGCACAAGAGGTTCGCAATTTGACAGAAATTAAAAAACATCTGATTGTGTTGAAAAACTCGTTAAAACCCTTTATTTATTATGCGGGCCTGTCATCCATTTGAAAAAAAGATCACTTGATATATTTCCGTTGTTGCTCTAAGAGCACTTAGTGTATCGGGTAAAAGCTACTTACTTTGATTTTAGCACAAACTCTGACAAAAAACCTTTAAAAAAGTACCACCACATAGCGCCTTTAAGTTATTCCCGAGAAATGTTCAATACGGCGTGCGGAAGTGGTTTACCAATCATCGATCGCAGTTGGTTGTTAAAAGGTTTTCATTGATACTAAACCGCATAAAATTAGAGAATGCATGTAAAGACAAAACCGGACAGATGGTCAATAATCGGTTTATCTGATATATAGTTAATATCTGCTTATCTCTCGCGGTTTTCCTCGTTGGCACTCATTCATTAGGCGATGAAAAAATTCTTGAAAGAAAATATAATTTGCAGACTTCATCCATTCTCCTGAACTTCTTTTTTTTTTTTTTTTTTTTATCTGATAATTTTCCCCCTCGCACTTTCCTTTAATAGTAACAGCACGATTGGGAGTGAAACTACATTCGACACGAACTGGGTGAGAAAAAACTAGCGCTGTTTAAAGTTGCTGAATCAAGTACGAGGATAAAAAGGGTACTAGGGTCCTCAACGCAAAATCGTATATCGAAAGAGTGCGTCTTTGTAAATTTTACATAACTCTGGAAATTTCTTGCTTGAGTTTTCAATCTTGTCCTCTAGCTGGGGTGTTGACTAGAGTCTTTGTAATCCATGATGACGATGTTATACAGCTGTTAATTTCAATCAACGAAACATACCAATAGGCGAAAATGCCCAAATGAGTTATAAATTTACCAAGCTCTACTATGGCTCACTATTACAGTAAATGAATCACAGAGGGAAATGTTTTATGGTCTTTTCTCTTATCCTATGCCACCAAACAACTGTGAAATTCCTTCCGAATTACAAAGGATCGACAGCTATCCATACGACCTTTCGGTCTTGTCGCGTAGGTCCAAGGGTTGAAATTCCGACAACGTTCATAACAATTGAAATGGCCATGTATTTCCTGCGCGTCCGTTCGTCCCAATAGGTTTATGGCATTCAGTGATCAGTGTTTTAAAGTACACTTTTTTTTATAAGAACCTTTTTCATAAGAACGCTGAGGCAGAGATTAACTAAATTTTAATAACATACTGAGAACATTACCTAAGCTGATAGTCACTTAAGAACATTTTTACTTCGACCAATTGTTTTTTTTTAATGAACAGTATAAATAAGGATAATATAAGAGTCTACACTGATTTTCCAATTAACCCAAATAATTGTTTTCTTGGTCACGTCCGCATATATTTATTGAAATACTATAGCAGGTAGCTTACAACATCTTAAGAATTTTCCAGGTTCAAATCAGTTTAAAACGCTCAATCTCACCCCCAAAATTAGACGTTCTTGTTAAACAAAATCATAATAAATAGATAAATAAATAAATAAATAAGTAAATAAATAAATAAATAAATAAATGAGTGTACTGCAGTGCAGTGACGAAATTTTTTGATACTGAGCGGCCTCAAGCTTGGAATACAATTTGTTAGGAACTTAGCGAATGAGACTCGGATTTCTAACCTTGTCGCTCAATAGTCAAACCTCAGTTGTTCCGTTGAGAGTAATGGCTTCAACAAGTTTTCAATAATCTGTCCACAAAATCCTGCAACGTGATCATTCAAATGAAAGCTAGTGGGCAGTACTTTCCATAGCGATCGCTTTTCGGTATTTTAATTATTTTCCGTTGTTAGCACGACATGATTCCATTGAACAATGACATAAGTCTTAACGTCTCCTAAGTTTTCAATTTGTCCCTCCCGCTATCATCAAACCAGTCTGTTGTTTGCACTATGGCTCAATAGGCATTTCTAACAAGGCTCCCCGATGGCTTGAATGGACTTTGTGTCAATGAGAAGTTTAAGATTAAAATTTCTGATATTTGTCGGTCTTGCTATTTGAGCTGTCTTACAGTTTATACTGTGGCTATTAGATGTTTATAAAACCGCTCTTGTATAAAAGAAACAATATTCTCCCTGTAAATATATTCTTCGAGAGAAAAGCCGATGTGAAAATAAGGGCAACCTGAAATTATTGAAATGACAAGTAATGCAAAATGTGTTAGTCAAGTTAACAACTCAACGAGCGAGAGAAATCTAAGCGAAACTGATCATGATTCAAGAAAGTATGCCATCTTGAAATTAAAACTGTAAAACCCTTCCTTGCGCCATCTGGTTATGAAGATTCCCCTACCGAAACCTAAAGCGATATTCCAATTAAAATCAAAAGAGCAAAGGAAGACACTTAGATTATAATTCCGAGACTGCTGGGAGTGATATACATGCACGAATTTAAATTAAAACAAATGCGCGGTTCGCCAAACGTTTCTTCGTTTCAACTGTAACACTGCGGGACTAAAAGTCCAAATCCATAAACTGAAAGAGAAGGTCATTTACGAAGAAAATGTGTCAGAACTTACCTTCTTTATTTGGATCTTGCGTTACCAATGTAACTTAAAAGAAATGTTAAAACATTTCCAACGTCAATTAAAGGCTGCTTTGCTTCTTGCTAGTGGCTTGTTCAGCTAGAGTTTCAACACGACTGTCATTTGCTTCAAAAATTAGTGCTCTCTAGCCAGCTAGACAACCTTGCATCTTATGCTTCTGTTAAAATGCAACTGAAGTGAAGTTCTGTCAGCATTTTTACTGATGTGCGGTTTCTCTTAATTGTAAAGAAACTGATTTTTTTAAACTTCCCCGGTTAAAAAAAGAAGCCAAGCTTTTAAAAATACGTTATCTGAGTGGTCATTGCAAATGCATGCATTGAAAATCAAATGCTTCATTCTGATAGGGTAGCAGGTGTACCGGTGACAGCAGTGAATTGAAGTAAGTTGGTGTTATAAGTCTGTCTCTAACACAGTTCTAAACCTTAACTTTAACTATTCTCAAGAAAGAAACGAAGTGAAAACTGTCAAACACGTGCTCTGGCACTGAACTCAAACATATGGTCACTAAAACAGTTCGCGGGGTGGCCCTAGAAAACAGTCAGGGACCCAGAATCCCGTGGGGTCCCTAGTCAATAACATTACAACAGTCGGGGCTTTTATAAAGCGGATAAATATTCAAATATTCATTGAATGACTGGGGTGTGTTTGTTATTTTATTTAAAGCCCTTAGACAATCTTGTTAAAGGTCCGTTCTTATTCCCTGACAACCTTGTCTTAAAATTAACAATCGGCTTTGCAGTGTAAATAAATATTCATGCTGTTTTTCTCCATTTCATTGTCTTCTCCCCATGTCCATGAACACCGTTAAGGAGGAAATATTCTACTGGGAATCAAAATATCAGCGTGCTATCCATAATTAAAGCAAGACCCTCGCACTTCTGTACTGTCAAACCATTATCAGTCATTTTCCTTTACAACGTAGATGTATAAACTGGAACTATGGAAAGAAAATATAAAATACAAATAATAATTGCTGAAAAATGTGAGCATAAGCCGTTAAATCCTTCTAAACTTGAAAGGCACGAAGTCACTATTAACCACGTTTCAACTCGTCCGGTTAAGTCAAACTTTCTTTCATTTGGTCATGGTTTGGAATTGGTCGCTTGAGAGAATAGCCTATTTTACAGTTCGTGCTTAGTGACTTGGCCTTGGATAGGAAGCGAGGCTGGGGGTGACCCTGTTTTGATACAAAGCTCACTTCTTTTCATATGTAGATCATTCTCTTCTTATGCTAACTAGTTTGCATTTACATATAAAAAACAGTCAGGTTTGTATCAAAACAAGGTCACCCCCAGCCTCGCTCCCAATCCTAGGCCAGGTCACTAAACACACAACTGTAAAATGGCTAACTGTGTTCATATTTGTAAAAATATCCGTATAAAATTAAGAAAATAACAAAATATCAAAGTGATATATCTTCGATCCACGATTTTAACTCTACAGAATTTGCGTATAGTCAGTATGAATAAAACCAAAAATAGCGCAGATTTCTCCTGCCACGGACCCACGGTCGTAATAGGGAGCTTAATCACGAGAGACTTTGAGGACGACGCCGTGGTCAAATCTGCGAAGGCCTGGGTCTGAGGTCGTCGCTCTCCCGCCAAATTTTAATTTGTTAAGCGCGGATGTCGTTTTGACAGGACTTGTCCATTCTCAATTCCTGATACACTTTTGAATCTGTTCTGTTATGGCCAGTTTTAAAGAGTTTAGTCAGATACTACGATGCTGATCTTATTACTGATGAAGAGTTTATAATCTTGTACGAGTTGTTTTCTTCACGAAACCCGGGATTTGCTTATGATTCGTACAATCGCTTTCACTTGGAAAACATGAACGACGACGAATGCAAAACTGAATTTAGAGTAAGGAAAAGGAATCTTCCAACACTGGCTCAAGCGCTTAGGATTCCACGCTCATTTCAACTTTCTCAAAGGAGCGCTGAAGATGGTATGGAAGGCTTTGTATGCTCCTGAAGCGACTTGCATATCCTTGTAGATATGGAGACCTCATTTACTGTTTTGGACGTCCAGTTCCCGTTTTTAGTATGGCTACAAATCATGTCCTCAATTACATTTACAATACTCACAATCATCTCATAACACAATGGAATCACACACTGCTGAGCCCTCGTGCTTTAGAAGTATACGCAGAAACTATCCACGGAAACGCATGATGCCAGTATGCTCAAAGATTCTGGACTACTACAAGATCTTGAACAATGTGCATTTTCAACAACAGGGCAGCCAATGTGCATATATAGAGACCCTGCCTACCCCCTAAGGGTTCATCTCCAGGGCCCCTTTAGAGATGCTTACCTCACCCCTCAGAAGCAGCTTTACAACCACTCAATTAAAAGGTGGACTAAGCTAAGTACAGTATTATCTGAGAAATAGTGTAGAACACTAGCTTTGAACAGCAGAGAGGCACCAGGAATCTTTGTAGCTCTTCTTTATTCTTTAACGAACAGAATATTCAATAGTCAACTCTACAACAATTCTACTCTATTCTACGAGTATCACTCAAATCACGCCTTACTGTATAGTATGCTGTAAACATGTTAACGACCATAATTCAACCAAGGCTAGATGGTCCCAACCAGAGATAAGAACTGGTTTTGCCAAAATACACTAACCAGAAAGAACAACACAACTATTCTAAAAAAATAGCCAATGTTAAAGGAAGTAGCAAACCTGTCCACAGCACAGCTGTTAACTCTAATCTTTGAACAACAAGAGAATGTCAAATAATCTGGAAAATATCTATCAAAACTACCGAAAGGTAATAACAACTGTATTCTAAAATTAAAGTCGAAAATGCACCCTTACATTAGCTTCACAACAATAGTATTTTTAGTACAAGCATGCGAAGATGTACCTTTACACTTAATCAACGCTTCGGATCGGAAAGCGTTTAGGATACATGTATCTATGCTGTCTATGTCAATAATATTCAAATTTTGGTCACAGAGGTATTTTCCCTTAAGCTTTGCTGGGATATTGGCACTTAACAAAATGTCTTGAGCATTTTCAATGCCCAACAGTTGTTCAATTTCGACTCCTGTGTCACTCACTGAAACAAAATACCTCTATCATTTATTCACCAGACTTAAAACATAATATCACTTTTCTCTCAAACAAGTATCTAGTTAGCCTTTCATGGATAAAAGTTCTGTTTATATTTGAAAAGCGATCGCTCAGCAAAAGTTGTCTTAATTGAAAGCAATGAGTCATCATCTCAAATATACCAAAAAAATAGTAAGATAAAAGAACAGCATATCAAACTTGACTTATTTGAAAAGAAACAGCAACATAAAAAAACAACACCGGTACTATCTACCTATTTTGGGGTTGAGAGATTAACTGCAAATGAGGTACTGGGATTCTCCTGACAAGATTTTTCGACACATTCTTTGTGTAGCTTATACAGCTCAAGTGCGCTTGAAGTGTTCTCGAGCTGAAACTGGCCTGGCTTTCACAAGTTGTCCAGCAGTATTTAATTATTTTTGCAGTTGACTCGAGTGTCTGTTCTATTCTGTGGGTGAGTCAGTTTCGTTTTGAAAGAGCTTTTAAAAAAAACTACCAGGTCTTCATCACACCGTGTAAACGGAAAATGTCATGAATTGTAATCTATTCGAAGCCTAATCTCAAACGAAAATTAAACGGAAGCGCAAAGGTCGCTTTTAATGACACACTCTTGGAAATGTATCTTTACAACATTTAAAGGAACCAAGAGATTCGATTCTGCTCCTAAAATCCTTGTTGTCCTCCTTTTTTTTAACTAAAAGCTCGGTAATTTTCCGTCAACCGTCAAAGCTGCCCCCTTCCCCCACCTCTCACATTGAGACCCTCCTTAATCTGTCATCTACAAGGCTAGCATAAACCTTTTCTACCATAAGAGCCCATCCCAAAGGCAACTCGGAAATGGCATGGCCTCTCACTATCAATTTAACTAAATTAGCACCTAAGGGGATTACGAAATTATAATTTTTGTAAAATGCGGGAAAATATGATTCATTAACAATGTTCCATAATTATAAACTGTTCGCAATAGCTTCCCTGGGCCTTCACGAACCAATTCTTAGGATAACTGACGTTTCTGCCTTTTAAATCTACAAGATATTTCTGAACGAAAATCATCTGTCTCTATAAGAGATACGTTTTCACTGCAGTCACGGGTTACTCCAATACACATCGTTTCGTTAACAAGAGTGGGTTGGTATACGAATCGTCCTTTGTTGCCGTCCCTAACACGCTTCTCCATGAACACAAAAGCCTGATCACTTGTACTTCCAGTACTTCTGCATTGGTGTTGCTGTGAATGCAAGTGGAAATGTTATTAAACGTACTTAAGAAATGTTAGAAACAAATCAGTGCTCTTCTAGGTACTTTTCTATTGTCCGAAGTGTTAACTTACTTTGAATTTCTCCAAGAATTATTTTATGTTTTGATAAGATATATCACACACTCCAAAGACTGTTTCTTTCAAGCACCTAAAAAGTGGTTGAAAAACCGTTTATTAACCCACTTCTCGGTGTCTGGAAATTTGATGAAACACCCTCCCTTGTGTTTTATATTTTACGAGAACGTCTGGCCAAAAGTTCCCAATAGTGGCTGGAAGAGGTTTGTATCACTGATCCATGAATTAGCCAAAACTGAGCGCTCAATTTGTGAAATCAGATGCAACCAAGTGGTGCAGATCCCCGCATTTAACATTAGCTGTCAGTGGTGACTCGAAGTCACAGCCAATATGCCCCAAACTTTTCAAAGTAACCAGATCAGGCAAATCTTGCCTGATTTGTTTTGAATAACCAAAAAGTTGAACACTGAATGATGAGCTCACACTGTCCTCTGTGACTTTGACATTAGCTTAACCAAGGCTCGCAGTCTACTGTCACTTTCGCCTAAAAGCCACAGGGCCAATGGGCCTAATGCGCCAAGCCCTCCCTCCTAAATTAAGATGTTTTCAACGTATTATTCCTGATAATAGTCTTTTGCTGGAATAACTATAGACTATTGTTAAGAAACATTCCTTAAGATACCCCTTAAATTAGGAGGGCTCCGTCATAATTTTTTTTTTTAGAACTTAACGGTAAAGTAGAAAAGAACAGAGTTTTTGTTCATAC
Source organism: Pavona decussata (assembly GCF_977016875.1). Lineage (NCBI taxonomy): Eukaryota > Metazoa > Cnidaria > Anthozoa > Scleractinia > Agariciidae > Pavona > Pavona decussata. The sequence goes on from NW_028145581.1 coordinate 232,586, forward strand.
GCGTGACTCACCTCAAACACAAGTTTCCAATCTTGATTGTCTTTTGCTGCTTTCAGTGCGTACTGAATTCCGCTGCGTGGGTCAGTAAATTGAATACACTTTGATCCCCGCCTTCCTTTGAAATTCATTATCTGAAATCCTTAATGAAATATTTGATTGTTATTAAAAACATCTTTCAAGGCTTCTATTACACCATAATCGTTTGGAGACGGAGGTTAGACAATTATATTCTCCGAAACGTTTATCCTTGCGAGATGATCTCAGGACGGGGTACTGCACATTACGTGCGCACTAGAGTGGCTTTTAATTGAGAGGCGGAGTTTGCTTTGGTTTTACTTAAGGTGGCCGAACACAGTTTTCCAGTACACAGGTGTTGGTAAACATTATTTGAAAACTACGTAGTTCTGAGAACTCGAAATTAGCCTGGTGCAGGATTAACCAAGAAGGAATAAATTTTGATACTTCTTGTTGAGCAAGGTGCCGTTGGCATGGCAACGCAGCAAGCTATTAACCGTCCACAAATAATGGTTTTTCTCAATTTTTAGAAAATGCACTCGTTAGATTTTTTCCATTTTTTGTATCCAGAAAAACTCATAAAATACTGACATGGAGACGCTGCTTTCATGTCATTTTAACAGAGAGATCTCCTGTAAATGTTGTTTTTGCACTTTAATGATTTTTAGAAATACCCTCTGTTAAATTTTGGTTTTTGTTTGTAGGCGAATTACGCTTTTAGGGAACTACTGTTGTGTGAAATTTTACAAAATTCTACCGAGCGGTTCCTTAGAAAAAGGTTTATTTCCGTTAAAACAACCAGTCACAATTTTTTGGTCAAATGCGCATGCGTGGCTTTAAATTAGTTTTCTCAGCCAAGAAGAAAAGCTCGCAAAAAGGCTTAGCTCTTCGTGAACTCACTTCCTTTGTTCGGTGATAAATGAACAAGGATTCACAGATGAAAAACTGAGTTATTTTAAGAACAAAACTCACCTTTGTGATCCATTTAGTATAAAATCGAGGGATCAATAGTATTTGCTTACCACAACCCTAGCGTGCGCTCAATAGCATCACAAACAGAATCTGTAAAGCGCGCGCGAACTGTGTTCGGCCACCTTAACTGCACTCTGTGATTGACTGGCAATTGCCTTTTTGGATTCCTGAATAACCCTCGTAAGACCTACTTCTCCCGCATAGTCATAAGTCTTTCAAGGCTTCTATTGCACCATAATCGTTTGGAGACGGAGGTTGATTATGTTCTCCGAATCCTGTCCGAATCGTTTATCCTTGTGAGATGAACTCGGGACGGGGTACTGTACATTGCGTGCGCACAAGAGTGGTTTTCAATTGAGAGGCGGAGTCAGTTGCTTTGGTTTACTTAACTGCGCTCTGTGATTGGCTGACAATTTCCTTTTTGAATCCCAATAACCCTCGTAAGATCTACGTTTCCCTTATAGTCATTAACCTTACAAAAATATCTCTTAAAGGAGGCACCGTCCTCAACTTCGAGCGCACAAGTTTGTCGGGCTCACCAGTCATGTGCGTGTACTTACCAGTGTTGGTGAATCTTTCCCATTTTAATGTACATCGGCGCTCTCCAGAAGAAGCTGTACAAACTACTCCAAGGGCACTCCCATTTGCGCAATCCAAACGCTCTTCTCTGAAGATGGAGCTAAGATAATATGAGGGCTGAGGTTTGGGGTTGACCTCCAAACAGGCCGTCAACAAAAACACGACCACAGCCTGAGAATAGAAAAATACAATGGCGCGTGTAAAATTTCAAGTCAATAGGGATCTTAAGATTGAGGCTTTTCCCAGTTTCCCGCAAACCGCAAAAGTCTAAAAGTCACGTGACTCCGATCCTGCCGTCCCGTTTAAGGTTCAGGTTTCATCGTCATGGACACTGTTTAGGAGTAAGTGAATTACAAGCAGAGTTTTTCGCGAGTTTTAAAACTTTTAAGCGACGTTTAAACGTCAAATTTACTGTTTTAAAAGAGTTATCTCGATGAATTTAGAGATTTGTTTGATTCATTTACGAGATGACAAAAATTAAATTTAAAACAACAACAGCTAGCTCGATACTATCCTCCTTGCAGCAGCCATCTTGTTTTTCTGAAAACAGCCATGATGCGTACGTAAAAAGTACCCCTCGATCTTAAGGCCCGGATTATGTACTTACAGCGAACTCCGAACTGCAAACTGCTAGTCGAGGTTTGCGGTTTACAAAGGTCCCTAATATTCACTTCCAGTTGGACGTGTACTTGTTTAGTGCAGAATCTATTCAGTGACAGTTGTAAAGTGATTCAACAAAACCAGACAGCCGGAAATACGCCTGCGTTCGCAGGCTGAGTAGACCGTGAATGTATGGACCGCTTGAGCAAATTTCCTGTGACAAGTTTCAGCGACTATAATAGTATCTTTGTTACTCGTGTCCGAATTTTAGCTGACAAATGCATTTTCTAGTGACAAACTGGCGCACCAGTTTTATGTGTAAAAGGAAAAAATGTCATGCGAACTTTTGATACAATTGTTTCCTCTCGGCGCTTTTTGCCGTGTTGGGAAAGCTTTTTTTTGTTGTTGTTTTCCGAAAAAGTTTCCCATAAGGTAACCTTAGCATGAGGCCTTCCTGAGGGGAGGGTGGAGGGGGACAAAATGGGTAGGAAAGGCTGACTTTGTTCATTCTAAGAAGTATTAGAGACAAAGACTTATGACGAACTGTAATCAATGCATTTATAAACAAGAGCTCCTTGGAAAAGATGGCCTGCAATAGCCGCTGTTCCGTAATGAGTTTATTGCGTGCCTGCGAGATAGGCAACGTAAAAGCTGCTTATCTCCAGAAATATTTCTTCCTCATTTTTTTAATACCGCTGTCAAAAGAAATGACTTTCAAACTCTAGTGGGGGGTTAGGCTGTCATCATCCGGCGAGGGAATCCGTCAGTTGCAGCTGACAAGTTTCAAACGCTTCTAAAACACATTTTTCAATCAAGGCGGTCAAACCTTATAAAGTTATACTTCTTTGGTAACTACTGAAGAAATTTTTTCAGAGCATGTGTTCTAGGGAGGACAAAATTGAGATGATAGATCCACAGTAATAACGGTGACTAGAGCAATACAGAGACATAGGACCCTCTGAGACTTAGCTTGGCCTTGTTTAGCTTTGATTACAATATAGGTAGGCCAAAAGCCAAGAAAGAATCTGAAACTTCTTTTTTTCGCTGTAATGCGCCGGGCATTTGAACTAAACAGCTCGTTCAGTCCCATCCGTGGGGCATTAGCCGACCTAGTTTTACAAAAATTCGAATGCCCACGGGGCCGGTCAGTCCTGGGGGAGTGTGCAGTGCTGGAAATGACTGATGCATTAAAACAGACTCTCCCAACTTGTGCCTCTAGAAATATACCTAAAACAGTGTGGAGAATATCCATTTCGATATCGGAGCTCAAGAATTGACGAACATTTTTTTTCCCACGGGTCTTTTCAAACAACTTGTCAACGATCGCACAGTCTTGGTTTCAGTTGATAAAGGTATTACTTACATTTCCTTGTTCTTAGAATTGGAAGAGGCAGACTTTCTCAGACAACAATGGATGTGCTCCTTCCGTTGCGTGCAATGGTCACTGCTCGGCTGAACTTATATTGCGACGTCTAAATATTGCGTGCAACGTAAAATCTTGTGATCTCCAAAAACATTTCGTGATGTGTTTGTTCTGATAAAGTGCGCCTCGCGTGATTAAGATGCGTGTTTCAATCAAGACGTTCGAACCATAGTTCTTTGGTAACTAAAGAAATTGTTTCAGAAGCTGATGAATTCAACACGAGAATGTCTCAGTGCTGTTGTCCTTTTTTTATGGAAAGAGAAGTTGCCTTCCAAGCACGATTTTCTTTTCTTTTCTTTTCTCTTCTTTTCTTGTTATATTTACAAAATCAATATAAAAGCGAGAAAAAATTCCTTCGCGCGTACGCACCACTTACGAGCAACAACAAATAATCTCGAAATGAGACCTCACTATTATTCTGCAAACTGGATAGCTGCCACCAAAAAATTCAATAAACTAAAAAGGATTGGATTTTTTATTCAAATAACATTAAATGGTTTTTCCCGAGCATTGCAAATTGGCAAAGTATAATTTCGAAATGATAGTGAACCTAACCGCGGACTAGAAAAGTCTTCTGAACACTGGACAGCTGTCAATAAACTTAACTAGAACTGAAAAAAAAAATTTCAAATCCGAACATTATAGATGGTCTTCAGTGCAAGCGTTTGCGAGAATCGACGAGCATAGCGTTTTCTCTCTTGTTACGAGTACGAGCATTGTTCAAATTTGTTTTCCGACTCCACCTACTTAAAGACGAGCAGGTAGCACTTTTGAGAATTACGTACCTTATCAAAGAGGTCTTTTTTCCGGTTCAACTTGGCAAGAGGTCTAGTGTGCTTAGTGGAGTTTCTCGCTCGTGATTTATCTAACGAACTCCGCATCCGAGTGAGGTGAAGTTAACAAAAATTACTGCAACTAGCGCAAGTTCACGCCGAGTGAAGCCAGAAAACGTTTCTCGCAACGGAGATAATTAAATCTAAAGAAGCTCTCGTATAAAAAAGGGGCTTCGGAAATATCCCCATGCCCGTGAAAAGCTTCCTTGCAAAACTTAAAGCATCTTCACTTACCGAAAAATTAAGCTGTGCATGCATTTAGTCTGCACTCTTGTTTCCCACGTCTACTGGGAAGATCACTACGGTTCTAGTGCTAAATACATCCCTTTTTAAAGTGCCCATATCGGAATTTTTTTTATTTTTTTATCTGAATCTAAACATCACCCTAAGAACTTCAGTGAAAAAATTTTTCGATTCGCACAAAACGCGATTTTTTTTATGAATTTTATAAGACGTTCAAATTTGCCGCCATTTTGGCCCAGGATTCGCATTAGTCTCCTCTCGGTTTAGCAAGAGCTGTGACGTAGATTCAGGAACACGTGACTTCAGCCTTTCTCTGGATCTCACTGAAAACAAGTCGCGGTATTTCTGCACGTTTCTCGAAAATGCCGGAAAGATGTGTTGCAGCGAGATGTGGAAACATCAAAGACGAAGCAAATGGAATAAGCATGCACAGGATTCCTTTCTTTGGCACTACATGCCCGCAAAGACTGAGGAGGCGAAAGAAATGGATCGATTTTATGCTGGAGCGGAGGAGGATGTGGACACGCGCCTGGAAAGACCTCGTCCTTGTGCTCGATGCACTTCAATGACGAGGATTTCACAAGGCTGATGAAGTCAGGTTTAAACTTAAAACGTGAACTGAAGTAGGATGACATCGCGTTTGTGTTTATCCTTTAAAACAGCTAAGCGAAAGGAAGACGAAGACCGAGAGACACCTTCGAAGAGGAACAGGGAAAAGCGAATGGTAAGCTTTCGATGCTGAATATTCACACCCGCTTGTGACATTCTAAGCGTTGTAACCTTCTGAGGTTTATAGTTTGACCTCACTTTTAACTCAGTGGCAAGTTTTATAAAATATAGTGTAATTGTTTTGATATATATTCTCATAGATCGTGAGATCCGCGAAGTTTCGTTGAGACCAAGCTCTCAAAAAATACTAGCGCAAATGCTACCACTGATGTAAATAGATCGATGCGAGAGGCGGACACAGAAAACATTGTAAACCACGATGCATGTAGATAAGGTAGATAAACTGCAGCAAGAATTCAACGAGCTCAAACAAATATTGTACACACATGTGTTGCAGAATTCTGCAAACAATAAAAATGTTGAAAAGTATAACAGCTTTATCTCTGAAAACCTAACCACCACAACGGGGGTTCAAAATAAAAAAGGGCACAAAACAAATAACAAGCGCAAAGAGCGCAGAAAAAAATTGGCAAAAAAATGGATTGAGATACAAGGAGAAAAACACGAGAAATTTATGAAGAATTTTTCAAACAAACAACTTAGCGACAGCCTGTTAGCGTTATTTCTAAAGGGCTCAAATTTGTCCCGACACCGGTGACAGACACGAATTACATTAGCTAGACGCCAACTCCTGTTAGACTTCGAACATTTCGCAAGACGTATGCGCCTCAAAGTTACAATGGATTTTGTAAACTGTGGGACAGTGACAAAAAGGTTATTAACCTGTTCATTGGACAAGCTAACAACTTCCATCCTACAATTAAATTTACGGCCGAAATTTCAGAGAACGAGACAAGCTATTATTATCACAGTTCAACTCGTGTCCTTCCTGTAGTTCCGCGAGAACAATGTCGCTAGTCAGCGCTTCCCAATTGCCTTCGAGTTCCTTGCAGCAGTAGCACTCGCTGATATTTGCTAGCAGATCACGGCTACAGTTACCACAAGTACATCTACATGGAAAATAATTCGTTCGAATGTTTGTGAGCACTTGGCCATAGTTTTAACAGATGATAATGAAGAGCGCGTATGCAAAATGCAAGGTGAGAACTTTACCATCCACTAACACGCACTCTATTCTCCGAGCGTTTCGTTAAATCTTCCTCGAGTCGTCGCTTCTCCTCTTGTTCCTTGCGATATCTTTTTAGCCATTCTTCGTCTGCTATCGGCTCGTCCGCGTACGGTTCGAGTGTATCATCATCTTCACACGTATTACTTGTTTCGTGGACGCCATCTATCGCCTCGACTTCGACGCTTTCAAATTCGTCCTAGCTGCTTTCTTCAGCGGTTTGCTCACTTTCCGTGTCAGATAAGTTTTCTGCCATGGAATATACTTATTTGGAGCTAAGTTTTTCCTTCCTACCGGTGAATCTGACGATTTTCATTCTGCCGCGAATGTACTTTACTGAAGGTCAAGTGAGTGCATAGACTCGAGAGTTCCTGAATGTACGTCACAGACCATGTCACGTGGCCCTATTGTGAGCCCGTCGGCATTCTCATCAGCGGGGCGGGTGGACCGCAATAAAATAGGATTTTAAAGATTTGTAAAATTCATAAAAAATTTGCGTTTCATGCAAATCGAAAATTTTTTTCGCGGACGTTCTTAGCGTAATGTAAAGATTCAGATGAGAAAATAAGAAAAATTCCGTTATGGGCACTTTAACGGATATCAATTTCCGCTCCATGAAGGCCTCGGTTCAGATTACTTCGCAGCTCCTTTAACAAAGGTTACCACCCAGGTTGCTACTGCAAGGTATTTTGGTGGATTAATGGGCTTTTGTTCACAACGCTAACAGCGATTTTCAGTGTTACGTGCCTGGCAGAGAATAGCGACTATCTTTCTACATGCCATCAGTTGACATGCTATGTCAACAGCTAAAGGACCGTTTAAACTAACAAGCTGATAACTTTGAGAGTATTGGCAAGAGAAAAGGTAAATAAACTAAAATCACTGACCAGAGACTCAATGGTTGGAGAGGTGTTAACCTTACTCGGGTCTCAATTAAAAAAGAAAATAAACATTTTTTATGCTTTCGATTGCTCTCCATGAATGCTCCATGACTTCTGGTAGAATTCGGCCACTTCTGTTCGCAAGGAGTTGACATTCAAAACAGCCAATTTTGTCGATCTCGGATTGACTTCTTGATATTCCCCACGTCCGTTCGTGATACGAAAACCCTTCTCCGTCATCACCGAAATTCGAGTTCAACTGTACATTAGAGCAATCACTACTCAATACGCTGAATCCTTGAGTGGAACTCTTCAGCTACCAAGCACAAATTTCTCCTAAACTCTTACCTCCGTAGCTGTGAAAGGTCAGACGTAAATCCAGACGTAGTGCAAGTAGTTAAATTAACCTTCAAAACTGGCAGTTATTGCTGAGAGAATCTGTCTTCATGTTTTATCTAAAATCAACTTCCCGGGAGGTTCTTACCAGTTTGTAATTAACTGGTCGCTGATAATTAAGGGAGGTCAAAAACAAAATAAGAACATATTCCAGGATCAGGTTATTGCTAGCCTCCCACGCAGTCGTTTTAGGGTACTCGTATTAAAACTCGTATCAGGGGATTTGTTCTAAAATCCCTAGAGACAGTTGTTGATACGGAGTTGATAAAGGTCAGTGATTGGTTTCATTCTAATAAATTAAACATTAAACACCAAGAAATCAAACTATGTTATCTTCCATCCCTACCAAAAAAAAAAAAAAATTATTATCAAGTGCAGATCATTTTAATTGATCCCAACACCACTAGCGTAGCTCACCTGGAACGACATGCAGGATTACGTAAAATATATGGACACACTAATCGATACTGAAATTTACTTGCAAATATTATATTGATTATGTTGCCTCTAAGATTAGCAGAATTATTGGTATTATAGCGAGATTGAGACATTTTATCCCTCTGAGTACTTTACTAACTATTTATCGATCTCTGATTGCTCCGTACTTGTCATACGGCATAATCGCCTGCAGACAGGTTGCGAAATCAAATTTGCGTAAAATCTTACTCTTGCAGAAGCGTGCCTTTCGTTTGATGCATTTCTTTCTTAACAGGGATCACAATCTTCCTTTGTTCTTTTCTTCTAATATCTTGCCAAATAATTTGCTTTATTAATTCGAGACGGTTTCGATCTTTGTGCCTGATGTTGCCCATGACTCTGTACATTTAAACCTTAAAAATCTCTACCGCCCTTCAAATCGAATTCACTCGCATAACACAAAGTTCTCTTCTGCTGGTAATTACTATGTTAAACCATCCAGAACAAACGTAGTGCGGGATTCTATCGCTAGATTAGGGCCAAACTATGGAATTCTCTGCGTAAAAACTTAATATTTTTTTTTAGTCTCCCCAATTAGTAGGGCACTTGTGCTCGGCTATCCAGATTTGAGACTTAAATAAAGTTATTATTATTAATAATAATAATAATAATTATTATTATTATTATTATTATTATTATTATTATTATTATTATTATTATTATTATTCATCGCGCAGAATGCCTATTGTTTTGGGGACATTTACTTACTGTACGGCAAAAGTTATAGATCTGTAATATTAGCGGTGAAGCGTAAACTGAGTGACTGTCATTGGTCCAAATCTACGCCGCGCCGTGCTCCGCAGGGAATACCGCTTAGCTCATTAACTTGTCAGGTCTGAGCTTAAAGACAATGGTCACATAAGCTATGGTTCATTCTATTGTTTCCTAATATCGCACCTGTGCAGCATGGCTGAATAAGTGCGCACCGGCAGCAAGTGTATTAACGTTCAATAGTATAACAGATCGAATTTTTTGAAAGGCCGTTTGGCCTGCTTTATACTTATTGTGAATAGGGCAAGTCTTACCTTCCGCCGAACCCACGGCAACAAATGTCGCGCCTTTGCAGGCATTCGAACATATACTTGTCGCGCCTGAATCTTGAGTAGCTTATGCTCGAAAAAACTCGCGCGCACGTGCCTTTTCTTTGTTGCGAAAAAAGAGAAGCTTTAACTAGAACATTCGCGCTCGCGACCAGATTCCTCTAATTTGTAGGCGAAGGAAAGGATGGTCGAACAAATTGGCCGGTTTCCCGCAAACGTCCCCTCCACAATGATTTCCATATACCTTCTCTGTTCAATTGAAAATAGTAAGTAGAGTTTATAACATTAACGTATGGCGGCACGATGTGAATTAACAACGGACGGAGCGGGTTTTCGAAGAGCTCTGAAAAGAGCTCCCGACCACTATTGTATTTATTGGTCGCCCACGCCGTCATCTTTGTTTTGACCGTAGATCGTGAGTAAAACCAACAGCTAATGCATATAGTAGTTAAGAATAATTTTTTCATGCAGAGTGGTTTTCAACAATAGGCATTGTTTCATTGGACATGTATTGTTATTCTTGTCTGGGCTGAAAACAATAGCTCGCCAGCTCTGAACGCGCCATTTTCAAATAAAACTAAGACCAACAATTTTCAAACTGAAAAACATAAAGGTTCCTCGTGACCAATTTTCGAAATTAAAACGGATTCTTTTCAAGGAAAGACTAGTCTGCCATTTGCCGTGCGTGAAAGTCTAGTAGGTATGTTAGTTTTCGCAAAATAGTTCTCCAAAATGACTGTCTATACGAAAATTTGCAAAATTTGCTGTATATTCAAGTGGAAAAACATAAAACTTCTACTTTCTCGATTTCATTCTCTTTTAGTGCAAATTGTAGACTAATCCTTGATTTTCAAGAAGCCGTGCGTGAACCTTGAGATTATCATTTCTGAGACTCGGGAACCTAGTTTCGGCCCATTCTTCTCTAATTTATAGCTCTTCAAAGCGCGATCGCATTCGAATTTGCCGCTTCAGTGGCTATGAATTATTCATAATGTCCAGGCATTCTGCGCGATGATTATTATTATTATTATTATTATTATTATTATTATTATTATTATTATTATTATTATTATTATTATTATTATTATTATTATAAACAGCATCGCACGTAGATTCCATCACCAAACAGAGCACTTTCATGGTGGCAGGCGAGAGGTCCACGGAGGAGTTAAAAAGACAACATCAAGCTTCAAAAATTGCGTCGGTGAAATCGAGAATGGAAAGTATTGATTCCACTCTACCCTCGGATCTGCTGCGGTCAGTTAACCAATCGAGAGACAAGGGTGCGAGCTCGTGGCTTACCGCAGTACCTCTTGTCGATCAAGGCTTAGTGCTGAATAAACAAGAATTCAGAGACTCTCTGCGTTTAAGGTATAATTTTCCCCTGTCTGATTTACCAAGCAAGTGTGTTTGTGGGGAGAAGTATACCGTCTGCCATGCCCTGTCATGCAAAAAGGGAGGGTTCGTGGCGCAGAGACATGATGGCGTCCGCAACCTACTTACCTCTTTTCTTGGTAAGGTTTGCACCAACGTTGAAGTCGAACCACAACTACAACCTCTCGACAATGAGCAATTCAACCTCAGAAGCGCGGTGACAAGTCCGGAGGCAAGACTGGACATGAAGGCAGGGGGCTTTTGGTCTCGAGGAGTTACAGCATTTTTCGATGTCAGAGTAACGCATGTTAACTCCAAGTGTAACCAGGGAAAAGCAACATCGACAATCTTTAAAGAGCAGGAAGAAGAGAAAAAGCGGAAGTACCAACAGAGGGTGCTGGACGTTGAAATGGGATCTTTCACTCCCCTAGTTTTTGGAACCAACGGTGGGATGGGAGCCGACTGCAATTGTTTTCTCAAACGCCTAGCCGAGAAGCTCTCAGAAAAGAATGAGGAACCTTATCACATTACTATCACTTGGATTAGAACATTGCTTTCTTTTGAGATTTTAAAGTCGGTACACACATGCGTACGAGGCTCCAGGACACCTTTTCACAAAATTCCATTTGGGGATTTCATTGATGACTGCCGCTTAAACGCTAGCCAAGCGTGTCTCCGCTAATTTTAGAAAGTGAATGATGGCGTGACGTTGTAAATTAGTATTTTAGGATCTTTTTAACAACTTTTTTATTTCATCAAAATTTTAGTCTTACTATTGTTAAAAAATTGTGCTTGAAAATAGCTCTGTTGTACTTGGAAATAGTCGCTTTTTTTTTAATCGAAATGAATTTTAAATATTGAATTGTAAATAGGTTTTAATAGCTCTTTTTTTCTACTTTTAACTTGTAAATATCAATTTTGCTTGGAATATTATAATAAAGAAAGATTTTATCTTTTATTATTATTATTATTATTATTATTATTATTATTATTATTATTATTATTATTATTATTGTTATAATACTACACGTGAGATCCCCCGTAAGCGTTTTAAAAAAGTAACCCACAATATGTTTCTGTCTTTTCTGGCTTGTTAGGATGTGTACATTGATTCGCCCACCATTATTATTCACAATGACTTCACAATGACTTCCAAATGCTAATTTTGTTGTTATTTTATTATATCTATGCTAAAATTGCACCATCGACACTATTCTTGCATTTGCTCTGTAATATCTACCCTTGTATTGTATAAGCGATCTACACCTTCCTTACTTTTCTACATGATTTGATTTGATTTGATTTGATTTGATTTGATTTGATTTGATTTGATTTGATTCTGTTCAAAAGTGACAAGCTGTTATGACAATCTTCTTTCCAGTTCTGTCGCTTCCCGCCTCGACTAGCCAATGCAATGCTATTTGCGGGAAGCGACCATTTGTATTTGTTTTTATTTTTATTTTATTTTTTTTTTATTTATTTATTTTTTTTTGGCAAGTGAAGTTAAAGTATTACCTGCTTCTCTGGGGACTGGAGGTAATGCAAGTCCGCTAAAAACGACTGTGTGAGAGGCAGGGATATTGTATACTTCAACGCGTGTTAGTAGTCCAATCCAGGCTTAAGCTATCCAAGGAAAAGGTTATCCAGGTGTTTATTTTCGTTTGGAATGAATATGCTGTAGACTGCCTTACGTTTTCGAATCGATTACTGCCACGTAACAAATAAACTTAGGACACTCCTTGACTTACGCTTGTCTTAACTTATTAAATGTTTAAGGTATCGTTCATAAATAAATTTAGAATATACCCTAGAAAGGTTCTAAATTTTCCTCCCCGAGATATAACAAAAGTTCGGTTATATCTTGAGATATAAACATGTTAAGCCTAGAGAATCACCAAAGATATAATTCTAAGAGATAAATCCTATTCGTATAAAGACCTCTCGTGTTCTTTATTGTGCTAACAGTAACCACCTCCTACATTTTCAAGAAAGCTCTTAACAGGTTCTTTTAAGAAGACCTTCTAGTCTAAGATCTGCCTTTATTTAATTTTTCTCTTTTCTTAGAAGGTGAAAGCAGATATTTTTCACCCGGAAAAACCTTATAGGTCCTGCAAAAAAACAAAAGATCATAAATTCCCAGTAACCAACCCAAACTATACTGAGCCTTGATTCCGTAAAATCTAACAGTTAAGCTTTTCAGCTTTACTTACTGCAGAGATGTGTTTTAAATCCATTTAATTCATCCACTTGTCCTCAGGAACCTCAAATGAATAGATCAGTACGGCTCTAATGTTAAATAGGCACGCACAGGAAATGCTGCTCGGTATGTTAAAAATGATTCAGATTACCTGTAGCTACGTGACACTGACCACATTCCACTCTCCGAGGAAAATCAAAACAACTTTTGCTTTAATTCTCTCGCCTAGGTGCTTATCCAGTGGAATTAAAACAAATCTTTCGTCTAACGTTTTTACCGCTGATCGCGATGAACGATTCGAACGAAATAAAGATCTTCATTCATGAATTTTTTAGGGGGTGAGTTATTATTCATAAGAGTACGCCGTAATAAAACATAGCTCAGTCTCCTAGTTACGCTTGTCCGTAACTTATTAAATGCGTAAGGTATCGTTTATTAGATATACTCTAGGAAGGTTCTATATATATTTTCCCCTTTCTGTTATACTTGAGATTTAAGCATGTTTAGCCTTGATAATCACCAAAGATATAATTGTAGGAGATAAATCCTATTCTTATATAAATCTCTCATGCTCTAATGATTGTGCTAACAGTAAGCACCTCCTAAATTTTTAAGACGCTCAACAGGTTTTTTACGAAGACCTCCTAGCCTTAATTTTTCTCTTGTTTTAGGTCAAAGCTTTTTTTTTTTTTTTTTTTTTTTGTTCACTTGGCAAAACCTTACGTACTGCAACGCACCAAAAACTCGAAAACTCCCAATATAACCAAAGCAATTTGTAAGCCCTGATTCATTAAACAGTTAAGCTGTCTATCTTTAGTTACTGCAGAGATGAGATTTAAATCCATTTAGTTCGTCCACTTGTCCTCAGGAACCTCAAGTGAATAGGTCAATTCGGCTCTAATGTTAACTACGCACGTAAACGAAAAGTCTTTACTGAACGATCTCCGGGTTGGTAGGTTAAAAATGATTCCGGCAGATTCTGGTATCACGAATATATTATCGTCAAAGATACCGCCTTCTTCAAAATTCACCTAAAAACCGATAACTTAAAACTCATGACTCGTTTTCATCTGAAAGTAAATATTTCAGTGTAAATAACATCTGACAAAAGCCTGTTCGGTGTTTAGGAGTAATAGAAGAGTGATCCACAGACCAGTTGTCCACTGTCCAGCAAAACAAAACAACAACAACAAAACTAACTTTAATCCTCTCGCCGAGGTGTTTAATTTGTTTGAATGTTTGTACTTGATCAGCCTTTGAATCTTTGAGATCGAGCCTATGTAATAACGACTCTAAATTCTTTTTCAGTGACCTGTTAACAAGCTTATCTCCTCGTTAGCAACATCTCCCGCAATCACCCACAATTAATTAACAATTATTCACCTCAGTGGAGGTGAAAAGTGAAGCGGCGAGGTAAATATCCTTTACTTTCACCGACTCTGAAGTGAATAATTGTTTTACTATATACCACACAAGCTAAATAACTAGTGGACCAAAAAAATTATTTTGTTTCTGACAAATGGTATGAAATTTTAAATTCTCGCGCGTCGCGCGGTAAGCGATTTCTTATTGTAGAAAGTTCCGTCTCGCTTTCTTGCAGTGAATAAAACTTTTGGAGACGATGGTTTAGTTCCTACGGTGTCTTTTCTTCAATTTTTCTGTGAAATTCGTCTTGTTGTTGAAACCATGCTGAAAAATATTAGATGTTTAATTGTTTTTCATTGTAATTTTAGTGCTCTGTAGTTTTCGTAAACAAGGGATTGTATTTTCATTTTTTGCCTTAGAATACGAGGTTGAAAAGATCAAATACCTTACCATTTCTTGAATGCCGTCAAACCAATCTTTGTTGCCATTTTTGAATTTTTTGTTTTTAACAGCTGCCTCGTTTATCGAACTAATTTCCTCTTAAGCAACTGTGAGAGAAATGCATGTTAAGCCTTGAGAATTACCACAGATGTATTTGTAGGAGATAAATCCCATTCGTATATAGACCTCTTATGCTCTTATTTTTGTGAAACAGAAAAGAAAACACCTCCTAGTTAAAAAGCTCAACAGGTTTTTTACGAAGACATCCTAGTTTAAGACGTGCCTTAATTTTTCTCCTTTTTTTTAGGAGGTGAAAGCTGAGCCGGTTCAAAACCATAATAGGTCCTGCAACATTCCAAAAAAATCGAAAATTCCCGATATTACCAACGCAATTTGTAAGCATTGATTGCTAAAAGCCTATGTCCAGCTTTACTTACTGCAGAGATGAGTCTTAAATCCATTTAGTTCGTCCACCTGTCCTCAGGAACCTCAACTGAATAGGTCAATTCGGCTCTAATGTTAACTAGGCACGTACATGAAATGTTTACATAAAGGTCTCCGGCCTTGGTATGTTAAAAATGATTTCGGCAGATTCTCTACAGTTACGCATCACGAATTATTGTCACGGATACCGTCTTCTTTTAAATACACCTAAAAACCAATAAGGTAAAAATCATGACTTGTGCTCACTCAGAAGGTATATATTTCCATGTAAATGACAGCTTACAGACGCCTTTTCGGTGTTTAAGGCATCAAAAGCTAATTTAAAAAGATACGTTTTCAGTGAGGATTTAATTAATATGCTGCAGTGATCTAGACTTCCCTATCGCAAGAGGTAAAGCATTCCACAGTGCGGGAGCCGTGGCGGCAAAAGACCTATCACCAAATGATCGCAACATTTTCACACAAGGGAAGTCTAGTAGAATTCCATCACAGTTTGAGCGTCAGTGATAGGCAGATTGTTTCCTTATTGATATGAAAACACTTGAGTTATGTATATGCACTTACCTGAACTGATCACGTAGGCGATCTAACAGTATGCATAACTGACTCACTCGATACGCCTCGTTGGCTGGCGCAGAGGACTTCAAAACGGGAAATAAAAATGACGAGATATACTGCATGGCATAAAATGTTTTGCAAAATCTGAATTTTTTTATTGCAATTTTTGCGATTTTGCCTTCCATCCTATTAAAAATAAACATACAGTATCCCAAGGCCCTGACACCTCTCTCAAGATCGTGTTTCCACCAGTACATTGCGAAGAAAGAAAAGCCTTCCAGCCGCAAAAAGTGAGGACAGCCTGTAAAAAAATTTCCATATAAAAGCCTGTAGATAGATTCACCAACATGTATCCTAAGTATTGTTTGAATAAGTGAACGACCATCGTAGTTATGTGCGTAAATTATGCAGTTGTTGCTCTCCTTCCCAAGGACAAAATGTCAATTCCCAGTAAATGGGAGCTAAATTTGAAAACAAGTCAATTAATGAAGCAAATTTATAGAAGGAATATAGCGGCGCAGCTTGAACAAAAACAAATCCGTCGTTACTTATCGGTTTTGCCAATGATCGCGATGAACAATTCGATCGAAATAAAATCTTCGTGGATGATATTTATAAATTATTACAAAACAATCCCTGATTGGCTAAGCTTTGCAAATCGATCGATAACTGCCACACGACAAGTAAGCTTGGGAGACTCTTCAGTTCGGCTTGTCATAAGGTATGGTTCAATGATCAGAAGTTAGGATATACCCTAAGAAGGTTCTAAATTTTCCTCTTTCTGTTATATCTTGAGAGAAATGCATGTTAAGCCTTGAATCACCAAAGATATAATTTTAGGAGATAAATCCCATTCGTATATAGACCTCTCATGCTCTAATTATTGTGCTAACGTCAAGCACCTCCTAAATTCTTAAGAAAGCTCTTAGCAAGCTTTTTACGAAGACATCCTAGTCTAAGACGTGCCTGCTTTAATTTGTGAAAGCAAATATTTTTGTTTCACCTGACAAAACCTTAATAGGTCCTGCGACTGAACACGAAAAAAATCATAACTCCCAATATAACCAACCTAAATTGTAAGCCTTGATTCTTTAACATCTAACAGTAAAGCTGTCTAGCCGTTTACTTACTGCAGAGATGTGTTTTAAATCCATTTAGTTCGTCCACTTGTCCTCAGGATCCTCGATCAACTGAATAGATCAATTCGGCTCTAATGTTAAATACGCACATACACGAAATGTCAGTTTATAAAGGTCGGTTGGCATCAGATTTCCTTTTCAAAGAGTTATTGTTACTGGGAGGACACCACCTTCTTCAACATTTCTAAAATCCGGTTTTAGAAAAGAATGTCCCCACTGATTTGTACCCAACTGTAAAACAACAATGTCTGAGGCAAAGGACTGAACTATCTTCAAATTATATTGAAGAACTTTAGCAATAGTTCTTCCCCCTATGCTATGCCATTTGATACAAAGATCCCCAGGTATGTGCAAGTTTTCCGTAAATTTCTGATCAGTTAAAATTGTGACAAAGAAAATCGTGGAAACGGCGAATAAATGGGTGGGCGAGAACTGAAACACGTGTCGGTGCCATAATAGAAAGGAAAAGGCCGAAATCCAAAATTTGAAACAAATATAAACTAAAGGAGTTAAGGTCTCCAACAATGAGAAAGAAAACAATTAATGAGCTACTTGCCTGAAAAGATATTTCTTGGCGATCTGTTAAAGAGATTTCTGGGGATCTGTTCAATCTGATGGCGAGGAGAAGAAGGAAGACTACCTCGGCAAAATTTCTATTTCATAATCACGCTGATCATTTGCTCTAAGCTCATTGGCTACACTTACGGTGCTATCCGCACCTGGTACGACCCACCTCCACCGGATTATCACGTGAACACCACGCCTCGATATAAATTACATTATGTCGGGCCATAATGTTTGCTTTTGTGCAAATATTGCTTGTTGACTGATTTCTTCCGTTCTAGGAAAAACCAGGATTGTGAAGGATTAGTAAGAACGTGATCCACAGCACAGTTCTTGGCTCACTATCAACTTTTTTTGTTTAACGCTCATCCGGTATTTTATTAGTTTGTTTGTTCGTTAGGTTATTTTGAATCTTAACTTTAAACGGAAATAACAGCTGATAAAAAACCAAAAGGAAGTTCATACAGGATGAGCAAGATCTCTTCCAAAATAGTCACCAAGTGAAAGTTAAACTATATATAAATTAAAATAATTCTTCTTCTTTTCTTCTTCTTCTTCTTCTAAAAGGTATAAACTGTGAACGATAAGACTTCTTCTTCTTCTTCTTCTTCTTCTTCTTCTTCTTCTTCTTCTTCTTCTTCTTCTTCTTCTTCTTCTTCTTCTTCTTCTTCTTCTTCTTCTTCTTCTTCTTCTTCTTCTTCTTTTTCTTCTTCTTCTTCTTCTTCTTCCTCATGTAAAAGGTATAAATTGTGAACGATAAGACTCAACACCTTCCTGGTAAAATGTTCTTCTTGTTAGGAAATAAAGGCACGTGCAGCTTCTAGGCTATAAAATTTTTCAACACTCAGTATCTCTTCAAGTTCCGCCTAAAAATCTAGCCTTCAGGAAACAATATATCTACAGCAACTACTCAATCTGAATCTCTATTTTTGACCTTGCATGTTATTTGTTTTCTCAAATGTTTATAGATTTCGCGTTTCCCGTCTAACTTGAGTTTCAACCGTAATTGTATCAACCGTCTCACAGTCTTCAAACATTATATGTAGCAACTCTGTAATGAGGAAGCCTTATTCTATAAGCCCTATGATTTCTCCTAAGGCTTCCTCGCCACTTCCCCTGTAATATATATCTTCTTTACTTTTATTTTGCTTTTTTTGTAATTGGTAAATAAACAAACTTGAACTTGAACTTGAACATTTCTCGCAGACAAACGGAAAAAAATTCGTCTCTTCTCTCTTTCGAAAAGCGATCAAGTATCTTGGTTTGTTGTTGGTTCTCGTCCTTGCTCCGAGAGGTTTTTCTCCGGTACTCCGGTTTTCCAATCTCTCCTCAAACACCAACATTTCTAAATTCCAATTCGATCTGGAAAGTGTCCCTAATTAGTGCTCTGCGCTAATACATTGACATTGATTGATTGATTTTATTTTATTTTATCTGTACACTCCCTTAAAAACTAAACCCATGTTCACTGCATGACTGATACCAAGAGCAAAACCATACCCAGTTACACACCAAAATGTTCGGCGGAAGCACCTATAATACTGGTTAGGTTTGTTGGAGCAAGGAGTAGAATCAACCTGAAAAAGTCCAACCAACATATGAATGCGAATCCATGAATTGAACCCAGGTCACATTGGTGGGAGAAGAGTGCTCTCACCACTGCGTCAGATCTCTGGTCTCCTCACCGAGCGAATTCTCCCAAGCTCGACTCATAAAAATTGTGTAGTATCAGCCACTTAATACGGTATTTCCTGTTTTTCCTCACACATTGATATTCACAAGCGTTATATTAAAGCTAGTAAACTTCGTATTTAACGCCAGACATTCTTTTATTAGCTTTTTGTAGCAGCCTTCCAGTAATTCGCTTTCTCTGCCAAAACTGACTTGGGTGCATACTATTGGAACAATTCTGGCTATTTTTATCCGGGTTCAGCTCTGACAGAATACACAGAATATCAGTTACCAAAAGAATACAATTCCAGGTCTTCCCATTAAAACGAAAAGCTTTTCAAACGGAACACAATTCCCCTTATTTTGAGCGAACTGTATTCCGTTTATTCCGCTATCGGTTTTCAGCATACTATTCTGTTGAATACGAAAACCAGAGTAGGTCTTAAAAGAACATGAACAGCGTGCATTTCGTGTATTCGGCCTATTCCGGGATCACGAGTCTCGAAGAATGCGCCCTTATGCCGCCGATACCAGGCATGAACCGGAAAGGAAAAACTATTACGTAGAGCAATACCTGTAAAACTCCGCCCGGATTAATTTTGTTGAACAGCCGTCGCTCCGCCATCCGGTTTTCTGAAGTATCATTAGAAGGCTAAGCTAGTGCTTACGCAGGGATCAGGGATTGTTTTACAAGTGATAGTTGCATGCATACCTAGCGTATATATGCACAAAACATAAACCATACAACACGTTTACGGGTTTTCTTAAAGGAAACAAGTTACATACTTCAGCAAGGAGTGAATGGGACGTGAAGCACACGCGTAACATATTTGTAACATTTACACGTGCGTGACGTGTTAATTTCGTGAGAGACAACTGATATGGGAAGTCTATATCAGAGGATATCCCATGCACGGGTCTTAATCGATACCACGACTGCGATGTTGGCTCAAGTTCAACTTCACAGCAGGTTTTATTATTCGGAACACCCGTCAAATGCATCAAAGGATGACAAATCTGAAGCTGACTTTTTTGAGTAAAACCATTACGCCTGTAAAATCAGTGAAGGACTTGGGAGACATCGTAGGTTCCCACTTGACATCTAATGACTGCCATATTTGGTAAATTAGTCTCTTCGTGTATGGCTCTGAACTTGTTGAAATAAATCGTGTTAAGCACATTTATGATAATAAACCGCGAACATTAATTCAATTTACGCCCTTGTAATCTTGTAAACTTGTTTTTTGCTCAACCGTGCGGTCTAACACATCTGCTACATGCAAACATAAACAAACTAGCTAAGATGTTCAAAACGCTACTTGTAACTGATAATAACGAACGTAAAGCACTCCAGCCTTGCACTAGCTCCATTGTTCGATAGATATAATAGCGACATTTTATAACTAGCCCTTAAGTTCCTTCATAACTTATTCGTCTTGAGTCTAGGGCTTTTTTCCTGTGCCCGTACAGACCTTTGTTTACATAATACCGATGTTTCTGAGCCGTGTAGCAAAGGTTAGTACTTTGTTAAAACGAGCCGTAATGCGATTTCGAATTAGGTTTGTTATCGTACTTTACACTGAAGGAAAAACATATCTGCAAGTTTCCAGGGACGAGTGATAAACATGTTAAATAGCAAAAAATTAATCAGTTGTCATTAATAATTTTTTCAAAAGGGAAATATGGATCGAAATGCAAGATCGACCATGATGCATTAGTGCAGTGCATCAGCGGGAGCCCATTCTATTTATCATGTGCCATTTTGAAGTGTTTTTCATTATCTATATGTCTCACAATTCGGTAAGAGATATTGAAATCATCTCGGAAGTGAATATGTCATCAAATTTAGCTTTAAAAAAAATAAACGACATATTTTATATTTGGATCAAAGGAGATCCCAAAGCAGCAAAAATAACTTTTGTTTAGGTCACTGAAATTACTGCTCTAGTATTCTAAACTGATAACAAAGCTGTCTTTGGGCATGAAATCCCAGGATGCCATTGGTTCGCACAGGAGGTTCGCAATTTGACAGAAATTAAAAAACATCTGATTGTGTTGAAAAACTCGTTAAAACCCTTTATTTATTATGCGGGCCTGTCATCCATTTGAAAAAAAGATCACTTGATATCTTTCCGTTGTTGCTCTAAGAGCACTTCGTGTATCGGGTAAAAGCTACTTACTTTGATTTTAGCACAAACTCTGACAAAAAACCTTTAAAAAAGTACCACCACATAGCGCCTTTAAGTTATTCCTGAGAAATGTTCAATACGGCGTGCGGAAGTGGTTTACCAATCATCGATCGCAGTTGGTTGTTAAAAGGTTTTCATTGATACTAAACCGCATAAAATTAGAGAATGCATGTAAAGACAAAACCGGACAGATGGTCAATAATCGGTTTATCTGATATATAGTTAATATCTGCTTATCTCTCGCGGTTTTCCTCGTTGGCACTCATTCATTAGGCGATGAGAAAAATTCTTGAAAGAAAATATAATTTGCAGACTTCATCCATTCTCCTGAACTTCTTTTTTTTTTTTTTTTATCTGATAATTTTCCCTCTCGCACTGTCCTTTAATAGTAACAGCACGATTGGGAGTGAAACTACATTCGATACGAACTGGGTGAGAAAAAACTAGGGCTGTTTAAAGTTGCTGAATCAAGTGCGAGGATAAAAAGGGTACTAGGGTCCTCAACGCAAAATCGTATATCGAAAGAGTGCGTCTTTGTAAATTTTATATAATTCTGGAAATTTCTTGCTTGAGTTTTCAATCTTGTCCTCTAGCTGGGGTGTTGACTAGAGTCTTTGTAATCCATGATGACGATGTTATACAGCTGTTAATTTTAATCAACGAAACATACCAATAGGCGAAAATGCCCAAATTAGTTATAAATTTACCAAGCTCTACTATGGCTCACTATTACAGTGAATGAATCACAGAGGGAAATGTTTTATGGTCTTTTCTCTTATCCTGTGCCACCAAACAACTGTGAAATTCCTTCCGAATTACAAAGGATTGACAGCAATCCATACGACCTTTCGGTCTTGTCGCGTAGGTCCAAGGGTTGAAAATCCAACAACGTTCATAACAATTGAAATGGCCATGTATTTCCTGCGCGTTCAGGTTTAGGGCATTCAGTGATCAGTGTTTTAAAGTACACTTTCTTTTATAAGAACCTTTTTCATAAGAGCGCTGAGGCAGAGATTAACTAAATTTTAAGAACATACTGAGAACATTACCTAGGCTGATAGTCACTTAAGAACATTTTTACTTCGACCAATTGTTTTTTTTTTTTTAAATGAACAGTATAAATAAGGATAATATAACAGTCTACAATGATTTTCCAATTAACCCAAATAATTGTTTTCTTGGTCACGTCCGCATATATTTATTGAAATACTATAGCAGGTAGCTTACAACATCTTAAGAACTTTCCAGGTTCAAATCTGTTTAAAACGCTCAATCTCACCCCCAAAATTAGACGTTCTTATTAAACAAAATCATAATAAATAGATAAATAAATAAATAAATAAATAAATGAGTGTACTGCAGTGCAGTGACGAAATTTTCTGATACTGAGCGGCCTCAAGCTTGGAATTCAATTTGTTAGGAACTTAGCGAATGAGACCCGGATTTCTAACCTTGTCGCTCAATAGTCAAACCTCAGTTGTTCCGTTGAGAGTAATGGCTTCAACAAGTTTTCAATAATCTGTCCACAAAATCCTGCAACGTGATCATTCAAATGAAAGCTAGTGGGCAGTACTTTCCATAGCGATCGCTTTTCGGTATTTTAATTATTTTCCGTTGTTATGAACTCTGGCACGACATGATTCCATTGAACAATGAACTAAGTCTTAACGTCTCCTAAGTTTTCAATTTGTCCCTCCCGCTATCATCAAACCAGTCTGTTGTTTGCACTATGGCTCAATAGGCATTTCTAACAAGCTCCCCGATGGCTTGAATGGACTTTGTGTCAATGAGAAGTTTAAGATTAAAATTTCTGATATTTGTCGGTCTTGCTATTTGAGCTGTCTTACAGTTTATACTGTGGCTATTAGATGTTTATAAAACCGCTCTTGTATAAAAGAAACAATATTCTCCCTGTAAATATATTCTTCGAGAGAAAAGCCGATTTGAAAATAAGGGCAACCTGAAATTATTGAAATGACAAGTCATGCAAAATGTGTTAGTCAAGTGAACAGCTCAACGAGCGAGAGAAATCTAAGCGAAACTGATCATGATTCAAGAAAGTATGCCATCTTGAAATTAAAACTGTAAAACACTTCCTTGCGCCATCTGATTATGAAGATTCCCCTAGCCGAAACCTAAAGCGATATTCCAATTAAAATCAAAATAGCAAAGGAAGACACTTAGATTATAATTCCGCGACTGCTAGGAGTCATAGACGCGAATTTAAATTAAAACAAATGCACGGGTTCGCCAAACGTTTCTTCGTTTCAACTGTACTCGGCACTGCCGGACTAAAAGTCCAAATCCATAAACTGAAAGACAAGGTCATTTACGAAGAAAATGTCTGCGAACTTACCTTCTTTATTTGGATCTTGCGTTACCAATGTAACTTAAAAGAAATGTTAAAACAACGTCAAGTAAAGGCTGCTTTGCTTGTTGCTAGTGGCTTGTTCAGCTAGAGTTTCAACACGACTGTCATTTGCTTCAAAAATTAGTGCTCTCTCGCCAGCTTGCCAACCTTGCATCTTATTAATTTTTTTGTTAAAATGCAACTGAAGTGAAGTTGTATCAGCATTTATACTGATGTGCGGTTTCTCTTAATTGTAAAGAAACTGATTTTTTTAAACTTCCCCGGTTAAAAAAAGAAGCCAAGCTTTTAAACATACGTTATCTGAGTGGTCATTGCAAATGCATGCATTGAAAATCAAATGCTTGATTCTGATAGGGTAACAGGTGTACCGCGGTGACAGCAGTGAATTGAAGTTAGTTGGTGTTGTAAGTCTGTCTCTAACACAGTTCTAAACCTTAACTTTAACTATTCTCAAGAAAGAAACGAAGTGAAAACTGCCAAACACGTGCTCTCGCACTGAACTCAAACATATCGTCACCAAAACAGTTCGCGGGGTGGCCCTAGAAAACAGTCAGGGACTCAGAATCCCGTGGGGTCCTTAGTCAATAACATTACAACATTCGGGGCTTTTATAAAGCGGATAAATATTCAAATATTCAATGAATTACTGGGGTGTGTTTGTTATTTTATTCAAAGCCCTTAGACAATCTTGTTAAAGGTCCGTTCTTATTCCCTAACAACCTTGTCTTATAATTAACAATCGGCTTTGCAGTGTAAATGAATATTCAGTCATGCTGTTTTTCTCCATTTCATTGTCTTCTCTCCATGACCATGAACACCGTTAAGAAGGAAATATTCTACTGGGAATCAAAATATCAGCGTGCTATCCATAATTAAAGCGAGACCCTCGCACTTCTGTACTGTAAAACCATAATCAGTCATTTTCCTTTACCACGTAGATGTATAAACTGGAACTATGGAAAGAAAATATAAAATACAAATGATAATTGCTGAAAAATGTGAGCATATGCCGTTAAATCCTTCTAAACTTGAAAGGCACGAAGTCACTATTAACCACGTTTCAACTCGTCCGGTTAAGGTATCAGCCACCCTTCAGGACCGTCCGCGCGCGGATCGCTGTAGCGTTAGTTGTTTTTATAAAAACCCCTATAAACCATATATTTTTTAAAAGCTTAATAATTCTAGATTATGGATTTGAACTAACAAAAACTATTTACTTAAATGTGTTTCGAAATTGGAACGCTTTGTGAAAAAGTACACGTCTCTATAAATCATGTTCCACTCCCAACGGAAATAGACGGAAGAAAACAATTAACACCGCATTCGCTTCTCAACACGTTCCACTAAAAAACCGTGCCTCAGATTTTTGACAAGTGCGTTTGTTTCTATTTTATTAGCAAATGAAGTTGGGGAAAGCAATTAGTCAACACTCCCTGTGGAAAAAAAGCTCTAGCTCTAAAATCAAAAGGAGTATTAAAATTCGCAGACACGGTTTTGTAGAAGAGATATATGGCATCACTCTGGCCAAATTTTAGCCAAATTGATTGAAAGGCTGCCGACTTGGAGTTCAAAACGTACGAGTCAATCGGACAAATTTGCGTTCGGAGATATAATAGAAAATACATTTTTGGCGGCATCCTACCTGGAATGAGATTATAACACCTAAATGGTTATTCTGATTGATATCAGAGAGGGGTCAATTTTCTCGAACAATAGGACTTTGACAGGTAACATGTAACAGGAACAAACTTTCGCGGCAAGTAGCGGGAAATAATTATTTTGCAGTCGTGCGTGTGTTTATTTCAAACGCTCTGCTCTTCTCGGAAGAATTAAAAACAGAATTTGCGTTGTGCGACGGACAGCTTTCATTCTCGCACTGGATTCTCCAGGTAGAACCAAGTCCATGCTTAGTCGCTACATTTTCCATGCTTGGACTCTTCCCTGGCAAAATCGACAAGATACAGACTCGTCCAGTTTCTCAAGCAGCTTTTCGCTCGATACGATAGCTCGACCGCTTATCGTTTTCCACGTTCCATTAGCAGATGGGGTCGATGAGCTTGATTGGCTTTCTTCTTCTGGGTCTTCAAGCTGGATTTTGGAGCGGCTTGCACTCTCAGCAACTGCAGCATTTTCGCTTTTCTCCTCGAGCCACTTCTCTTGCCGATAAAATGAGCCTTTGTCGCTCTCTGCCAATTTTGCGGCCCATTCTTTGTCAAACCCGCTCTTCGATCTCTTTTTCGCTCTCGGTTTCGATGACGAAAACGGACACGACCTTCTCTTTTTTTTTTGGCGGCATTTTAATCGAAGCAAACGCTAAATATCCACGGAGAATACTAAAGGCTATAAACAACACGAAGACAATTCGCACGTGTTATGTCGAAGCACGCACTTGGTATCACGTTACTAGTTCATTAACTGGTATATGACACGGGTATGACAGTTCTTGTCAACGATCAATTAAGATAATTTACGAGAAAAATTCTTTTACCCCCGATATCTTTCGACAGAATTAATATTTTCTTCTGATTTTTTTTTTTAAAGAAAGCTCTCAAGTATATCTAATTGAAAACGTTGAAACCTCAAATATGGCCGCGATCCGCGCGCGGACGGTCCTGAAGGGTGGCTGATACCTTAAGTCAAACACTCTTTCATTTGGTCATGGTTTGGAATTGGTTGCTTGAGAGAATAGCCCATTTTACAGTTCGTACTTAGTGACTTGGCCTTGGATAGGAAGCGAGGCTGGGGGTAACCCTGTTTTGATACAAAGCTCACTTCTTTTCATATGTAGATCATTCTCTTCTTATGCTAACTAGTTTGCATTTACATATGAAAAACAGTGAGGTTTGTATCAAAACAAGGTTACCCCCAGCCTCGCTACCAATCCTAGGCCAGGTCACTAAACACACAACTGTAAAATGGCCTATTCTAACTGTGTTCATATTTGTAAAAATATCCGTATAAAATTAAGAAAATAACAAAATATCAAATTGATATATCTTCGACCCACGATTTTAACTCTACAGAATTTGCGTATAGTCAGTATGAATAAAACTAAAAATAGCGCAGATTTCTCCTGCCACAGACCCACGGTCGTAATAGGGAGCTTAATCACGAGAGACTTTGAGGACGACGCCGTGGTCAGATCCGCGAAGGCCTGGGTTTGAGGTCGTCGCTCTCCCGCCAAATTTTAATTTGTTAAGCGCGGATGCTGTTTTGACAGGACTTGTCCATTCTCAATTCCTGATACTCTTTTGTATCTGTTCTGTTATGGCCAGTTTTAAAGAGTTTCGTCAGATACTACGATGCTGATCTTATTACTGATGAGGATTTTATAATCTTGTACGAGTTGTGTTCTTCACGAAACCCGGATTTTGCTGATGATTCGTACGATCGCTTTTACTTGGATAACATGAACGACGACGAATTGAAAGCCGAATTTGGAGTAAGGAAAAGGGATCTTCCAACACTGACTCAAGCTCTTAGGATTCCACGCTCATTTCAACTTTCTCGGAGGAGCGTTCTAGAAGGTATTGAAGGCTTTTTTATGCTCCTGAAGCGACTTGCATATCCCTGTGGATATGGAGACCTCATTTACCGTTTTGGACGTCTAGTTCCCGTTTTTAGTATGGCTACAAATCATGTTCTCGATTACATTAACAATACTCACAGTCATCTCATAACACAATGGAATCACACAATGCTGAGCCCTCGTGCTTTAGAAGTATACGCAGAAACTATCCACGGAAAGGGGACTGCATTGAAGAACTGTTTTGGATTTGTGTACGGAACTGTCCGACCTATAGCTCGACCAGGTGAACACCAGCGTATCATGTATAATGGGCATAAGCGAGTGCACGCTTTAAAATTCCAGTCACTCGCCCTACCGATTGGACTGATTGGTAACCTATACGGACCAGTAGGTAAGTGAAAATTTTTTTTTCTTTTGTTGGAATCCAGCCTGCAGGCTTACCTTCTTCTCTCTCATTTACTTCCCTCCAGTTCTTAAGAAGCCAGCCTACAGTGCAATCTTGTAAGCAGATCCTGCTCCATTTTACTCTAAAATAGATTCTTAAGACCAGCCTCTCATTTTG
The DNA here is from genome assembly GCF_977016875.1 of Pavona decussata. Lineage (NCBI taxonomy): Eukaryota > Metazoa > Cnidaria > Anthozoa > Scleractinia > Agariciidae > Pavona > Pavona decussata. The sequence goes on from NW_028145581.1 coordinate 260,244, forward strand.
AAGACTGAATAAAAACAATCGGATCTAAATAATTTCGATGCAACAAGAAGTGTGAAGTAGTTAAAATAATAGTAATAAAAAATTATGCAAGGAAAATGGAATGTTTTCTCATCCACCTGTACCCTATATAAGTGTTATATCGTATGGGGAGATAGGGGTAATTCCACTCTAATGTTGCAACTTCAATCTTTACATAATAAAGCTGCAAAAATAATATTAGATTTGCCTATTGGATCATCTGCTGGTGAGGCCTTGAATAAACTGAAATGGAAAACTCTCGCAAGATGTAGGGCCGAGCATAGTGCAACATTTATCTATAAATGTTTGAATAACTTATTTTCTCATCGCTTTAATATTGAATTCAATAAGGATAAACATGATTTTAATACTAGATGTAAAAATAATATCCGTAAGAGTGCATCTGGTAGGAACTGGGGGCATTGCAATTTGGACCTCGACAAATTTTGACTCAAACGATTGGAATAAATTAGACCTTTCAATCAGACAAAGCCCTCCATTAGCTTGTTTTAAAAGAGTGTTAAGAAACGTAAATATTCTTTAGTTTAATTTTTATATATTCATATATTAGTCTTTACTTTTTTTTGTTCTTTTTTTTAATTTTTGATGACTCTTTTGTAAATCATTTATTAGTGAAATTGATTTCCTCAATAAAGATTATTATTATTTATAAAGGTCATGCTTTCACATGGTATATTGACCCCTTATAATGCCAAAACCAAAAACATTATTCATAACCAAAGCCTGTATATTATTAGAAAATAGGTCACGTGAAACAGATTGACTTAGACTCCATCTAAACAACAAATATCTTTCTGTAGGTTTGTAATAAGATATTCTCTTTTTATTCTAAAGGGAAAGAGGCATGATGCCAGTATGCTCAAAGATTCTGGACTACTACAAGATCTTGAACAATATGCATTTTTAACAACAGGGCAGCCAATGTGCATATATGGAGACCCTGCCAACCCCATAAGGGGTTCATCTGCAGGGCCCCTTTAGAGATGCTTACCTCACTCCTCAGAAGTAGCTTTACAACCACTCAATTAAAAGGTGGACTAAGCAAAGTAGAGTATTATTTGAGAATTAGTGTACAACACTTGCTTGGAACAGCAGAAAGGCACCAGGAATCTTTGTAGCTCTTCTTTATTCTTTAAGGAACAGGATCTTCCCTACGTCAACTCTACAACAATTCTACTCTATTCTACGAGTATCACTCAAATCACGCCTTACTACATAGTGTGCTGTAAACATGTTTACGACCGTAATTTAACCAAAGCCAGATGGTCCCAACCAGAGATAAGAACTGGTTTTGCCAAAATACACTTATCAGAAAGAACAACACAACTATTCTAAGAAAATAGATAGAAAGGGAGACCAATCAGGCTGATACAATCCTTGAGTGTTTTGCCTTGATTTCAATCTTCGACGAGGTCCAAGCCAATGTTAAAGGAAGTAGCACACCTGTCCACAGCACAACTGTTAACTCTAATCTTTGAACAACAGGAAAATGTAAAATAATCGGGAAAATATCTATCAAAACTACCGAAAGGAAATAACAAATGTATTCTAAAATTAAAGTCGAAAATGCACCCTTACTTTAGCTTCACAAAAATAGTATTTTTAGTATAAGCATACCAAGCAATACCTTTACACTAAATCAACACTTCGGATTGGAAAGCGCTTAGGATACATGTATCTATGCTGTCTATGTCAACAATATTCAAATTTCGGTCACAGAGGTATTTTCCCGTAAGCTTTGCTGGGATATTGGCACTTAACAAGATGTCTTGAGCATTTTCAATGCCCAACAGTTGTTCAATTTTCGTGAAAGTTAATAATTAATAGCTCCGTTTGACTGCCGTATACAGTAAAACTAGTAAATTGTTTTCTTTATTTCATTAGCAACTTGAAGAACTTGAAACGTTTTGCAGGAGATAGTTATACCTCCAGGTCCAGTTGTTCAAAGCCCGATTAAGCTAATCAAGTTTAATTATTAATGAGTAAGGATGTTTCCAAAGGAATTTTGTCCCCTTAAGTTTTGACTTCTACTTTTCCCTAGCCCCTTGAATTAGCTTTTAAAAACATTTTTAACAGTTAGAAAAATGAAAGATGTCTCTTAACTTTTAAACATGCACGGATGATTAGCGTTAATCGCCTTTTGAACAATTGAGCCCCGGTTAGTATGCGATGTTTTTCTCGTAGGCTAATTTCCAACGTTCACAAAAGCATAATTGTTATCAACTCTATTGACACACGCTTTTCCAGGAATGTTTTTAAAGCCGTTCAAAAAACCCGCAGCCCGTGTTTTATCGGGTCTAAAACCACTCGGGCGTACCTCGTGGTTTTGACCCGACAAAACACTCCTGCTCGTCTTTTAAACATTACTTAGTCTACAGTCGTTTATTGGCCTGGCTGCCACGAGTCTGTATACCTCAGCCGTAGAGCATCTGAACTAGTAATAGGGTGGTCAAAAGTTCGACTCCTGTGTCACTGACTGACACAAAATACCTCTATCATTTATTCACCAGACAAAACATAACATCACTTTTTTCTCAAACAAATATCTAGTTAGCCTTTCATGGATACAAGTTTCTAGCTGTTTATATTTGAAATGCGAACGGTCAGCAAAAGTTTTCTTAATTGAAAGTGATGCGTCATCATCTAAAATAGACCAAAAAAATAATATAATAAAAGAACGGCATATCAAACTTGACTTATTTGAAAAGAAACAGGAACATAAAAACACAAGGCCGGTATTACCTAACTGTTGTGGGGTTGAAAGAGACCCTCCTTAATCCGTCATCTACAAGGCTAGCATAAACCTTTTCTAGCATAAGAGCCCATTCCAAAGGCAACTCGGAATGGCATGACCTCTCACTAACAATTAAACTAAATTAGCACCTAAGGGGATTACGAAATTATAACTTTTGTAATATGTGGGAAAATATGACTCATTAACTAAGATTGTTCCATAATTATAAACTGTTCAATAGCTTCCCTGGGCGTTCACGAACCAATTCTTAGGATAACTAACGTCTCTGCCTTATAAATCTACAAGATATTTCTGAACTAATATTATCTGTCTCTATAAGAGATACGTTTTCACTGCAGTCACGGGTTACTCCAATGCACATCGTTACGTTAACAAGAGTGGGTTGGTATACGAATCGTCCTTTGTTGCCATCCCTGACAGGCTTCTCCATGAACACAAAAGCCTGGTCACTTGTACTTCCAGTACGTCTGCATTGGTGTTGCTGTGAATGCAAGTGGAAATGTTATTAAACGTACTTAAGAAATGTTAGAAATAAATCAGCGCTCTTCTAGGTACTCTTCTAGTGACCGAAGTGTTAACTTGTCAACCATCAAACGAATAAAAAATTCACCGTAAAGGGATATATTACCGTGAATTCGAAGAGAGAAGGTATACGTATCTTAACCGTCAATATCTATTCCCACTCGAAGTCATTAATAATTCATGACGAAAAAAAAAAAAAGTAAATTACTACCGTGAAGGAAGTTTGGAAATGTGATCTTAATTATCATAAAATTGGTGAGCTTTTACTTTGAATTTCTCCAAAAATTATTTTATGTTTTGAGAAGATATATCACACACTCCAAAGACTGTTTCTTTCAAGCACCTAAAAGTTGGTTGAAAACCTGTTTATTAATCCACTTCTCGGTGTCTTGAAATTTGATGAAACACCCTCCCTTGTGTTTTATATTTTACGAGAACGTTTGGCCAAAAGTTCCCAATAGTGTCTGGAAGAGGTTTGTATCACTGATCCATGAATTAGCCAAACCTGAGCGCTCAATTTGTGAAATCAGATGCAACCAAGTGGTGCAGATTCCGGCATTTCACATTAGCTGTCAGTGGTGACTCGAAGTCACAGCCAATATCCCAAACTTTTCAAATTAACCAGATCAGGCAAATCTTGCCTGATTTGTTTTGAATAGCCGAAAAAGTTGAACACTGAATGATGAGCTCACAATGCCCTCTTTGACATTGACATCAGCTTAACCAAGGCTGGTAGTTTACTGTCACTTTCGCCCAAAAGCCACAGGGCCAATGGGCCTAATACGCGAAACCCTCCTCTCCTAAATTAAGATGTTTTCAACGTATTGTTCCTTAATAATGGTCTTTTGCTGGAATGACAATATACTATTGTTAAGAAACATTCCTTAAGATACCCCTTAAATTAGGAGGGCTCCGTCAATCTGGACTCAGTCTAAAAAGAATTAAAAAACGACAGATTTTGGGGGATTTTTTAGAACTTAACGGTAAAGTAGAAAGTAACAGTCTGAGAGTTTTTGTTCATGAGCGTGCCTCACCTCAAACACAAGTTTCCAATCTTGATTTTCTTTTGCTGCTTTCAGTGCGTACTGAATTCCGCTGCGTGGGTCAGTAAATTGAATACACCGCCTTCCTTTCAAATTCATTATCTGAAATCCTTAATGAAATAGTATTTAATTGCTATTAAAGACATCTTTCAAGGCTTCTATTACACCATAATCGTTTGGAGACGGAGGTTGAACAATTATATTCTCCGAATCTTCTATCCTTGTGAGATGATCTCAGGACGGGGTACTGTACATTACGTGCTCAATAGAGCGGTTATCAATTGAGAGGCCGAGTTTGCTTTGGTTTTACTTAACAGCGCTCTGTGATTGGCTGGCAATTTCCTTTTCGGATCCCTGGTTAATCCTCGTAAGATCTACTTTTCCCGCATAGTAATAAGTCTTTCAAGGCTTCTATTATACCATAATCGTTTGGAGACGGAGGTTGATTATGTTCTCCGAATCGTTTCATCCTTGTGAGATGAACTCAGGACGGGGTACTGTACATGGCGTGCGCAGTAGAGTGGTTTCCAATTGAGAGGCGGAGTCAGTTGCTGTAGTTTTACTTAACTGCGCTCTCTGATTGGCTGACAATTTCCTTTTAGGATTCCAATAACCCTCGTAAGATCTACTTTTTACGCATAGTCCTAAGCTGTACAAAAATATCTCTTTATAGGAGGTGTCGTCCTCAACTTCGAGCACACAAATTTGTCGAGCTTACCAGTCATGTGCGTGTACTTACCAGTGTTGGTGAATCTTTCCCATTTTAATGTACATCGGCGCTCTCCAGAAGAAGCTGTACAAACTACTCCAAGGGCACTCCCATTTGCGCAATTCAAACGTTCTTCTCTGAAGACGGAGCTAAGATAATATGAGTTCTGAGGTTTAGGGTTGACCTCCAAACAGGCCGTCAACAAAAACACGACCACAGCCTGAGAATAGAAAGATACAACAGCGCGTGTAAAATTACAAGTCAATAGGGACCTTAAGATTGAGGTTTGTTTTCGTTTCCCGCAAACCAAAAACTCTAAAAGTCACGTGACTTCGATCCTGCCGTCTCGTTTGAGGGTCAGGTTTCATCGTCAAGGACACTGTCTAGAGGTAAGTGAATTACGGCAGAGTTTTTCGCGGGTTTTAAAACTATAAAGCGACGTTTAAACGTCAAATTTACTGTTTTTAAAGAGTTATCTCGATGAATGAGAGATTTGTTTGATTCAGTTACGAGATGACAAGAATTAAATTTAAAACAACAACAGCTACCTCAATACTATCCTCCTTGCAGCCGCCATCTTGTTTTCCTAAGAGTAAGCCATGATGCGTAGGCAAAAAGTAACCTTCAATCTTAATCCCGGATTATGTACATAGAGCGAACTCCGAACTGCAAACTGCTTGTCGAGGTTTGCGGTTTGCGGTTTACAAAGGAAACCCTTAATCTTAAAGTCCTTATTCACTTCCAGTTGGACGTGTACTTGTTTAGTGCAGAATCTATTCAGTGACAGTTGTAAAGTGACTCAAAAACCAGCCTGAAATACGTCTGCGTTCGCAGCCTGAGTAGACCGTGAATGTATGGACCGCTCGAGCAAATTTCCTGTGACAAGTTTCAGTAACTATCTTTGTTGCTCGTGTTCGAATTTTAGCTGACAAATGCATTTGCTAATAACAAACCAACGCACTAGTTTTATGTGTCAAAGGAAAAAATGTCATGTGAACTTTTGATACAATTGTTTTCTCTCGTGTTCGGAAAGCTTTTTTTTTTTTTTGTTTTCCAGAAAAGTTTCCCATCTAAGGTAACGTTATCATGAGGCCTTCCTGAGGGAGGGGTGGAGGGGGGCAAAATGGGTAGGAAAGGCTGACTTCTTTCATTCTAAGAAGTCAGTAGAGACAAAGACTTCTGACAAACTGTAATGAATGCATTTACAGCTATTTCAATTAACGTTGTCGGTTCAAAGCATAAAGCTAAAAGACAAGACCGAAAGTTTACGTGGGATTTTTATGAATAAATTCTTCAAAATCAGTCATGCCTGGAAAAAACAATAGGTTGTAATTAGCAGTACAATGACCTGCACGTGCAGGGATGATTTTGATGAAATTATTCATAAAAAATAATCCCACAAAACATAGACTGAGACTTAGCTTGGCCTTGTTTAGCTTTGATCACAATATAGGTAAGCCATAAGCCCAGAAAGAATCAAACTTTCCTGTTTTGTTTACTATACCGTGCTGACTGGGTCCTGACTATTTGAGGAGCATGTTTATCCCAGCCGGCCGTGGGGCATTTGCACCCCACAGACTCTCCCAACTATAGAGCCTCTAGAAATATACGCAAAAAAGTGAGGAGATTATACATTTGGATATTAGAGCTCAAGAGTTGGCGAACATGTTTGTTCCCACGGGTCTTTTCAAATAACTTGTCAACGATCGTAGTCTTGATCGACAGTTAATGAAGCTACTACTTACATTTCTTTATTCTTATATTAGAAGTGGAAGAGGAGGCAGGCTTCTCAGACAACAATGGATGTGCTCTTTCCGTTGCGTGCAATTGTCACTGTTACTTATTGCGTGCAAACTTACAATCTTGTTATCTCCAAATCGTTTCGTGATGTTTTTGTTCTTATATAGTGGGAGGTAATAAGGCTGTCGTTATCTGCCTCAGCCTTAAACCCGTCAGTTGCATCTGACGCGATTCCAACAATTCGCGTGATTAAGGCGCGTGTTTCAATCAAGACGGGTCGAACCATAGTTCTTTCAGTTGGTAACTGCTGAAGAAATTGTTTCAGAAGCTGATGAATTGATCACGAGAATGTCTCAGTGCTGTTGTCCTTTGTTGTTGTTGTTGTTGTTGTTGTTTTTTTATGGAATGAGAACTTGCCTTCAAAGCGCGGTTTTCTTTTCTTTTCTTGTTATATTTACAAAATCAATATAAAAAGGGAAAAAAATTCCTTCGCGCGTACGCGCCACTCACTATTATTCTGCAAACTGGATAGCTACCATCAAAAATTCAGAAAACTAAAATGGATCGGATTATCATTTTTTTTTATTATCATTATTATTATTTTTTTTTTTTTACAAACAACATCAAATGGTCTTTGCCGAGCATTTGCAAAGTAGTAAAGTACAATTTCCAAATGATAGTGAACCTAACCGCAGACTCAGTAGAAAAGTCTTCTGAACACTGGACAGCTATCAATAAACTTAACAAGAATTGAAAAAAAAAAAACATTTCTAATACGAACATTATTAGATGGTCTTCAGTGCAAGCATTTGCGAGAATCGGCGAGCATAGCGTCTTCTCTCTTGTTACGAGTACGAGCATTGTTCAGATTTGTTTTGCGACTCGACCTACTCAAAGACGAGCAGGTAGCGCTTTTAATTTGAGAATTACGTACTTTATCAAAGAGGTCTTTTTCCGGTTCAATTTGGCGAGTGGTCTAGTGTGCTTAGCGGAGTTTCTCACTTGTGTTGTTCCCCAGCTGAATTTACCTAACGGACTCTGCATCCGAGTGAGGTGAAGTTAACAAAAATTACTGCAACTAGCGCAGTTCACGCCGAGTGAAGCAAGAAAGCTTTTCTCGCAAGGGAGATAATTAAATCTAAGGAACCTCTCGTCTAAAAAAGGGGATACCGAAATATCCCCATGCCCGTGATAAGCTTCCTTGCAAAACTTAAGTCATCTTCACTTATCGAAAAAATAAGCTGTGCATGCATTTAGTCTGCACTTCTGTTTCCCACGTCGACTAGGAAGATCACTACGGTTCTAATGCTAAATACATCCCTTTTTAAAGGATATCAATTTCCGCTCCATGAAGGCCTCGGTTCAGATTACCTCGCAGCTCCTTTAACAAAAATTACCACCCAGGTTGCTACTACATGAAGGCAGAGAATGGCGACTATCTTTCAACATCTGCAACATGCATAGTGCATAATAAAAAGCATCTGAAAATCTGTCATCAGTTGACATGCTATGCCAACAGCTAAAGGACCGTTTAAACTAACAAGCTGATAACTTTACGAGTATTGGCAAGAGGAAAGGTAAATAAACTAAAATTACTGACCCGAGACTCAATGAATGATGCATGACTTCCGGTAGAATTCTGCCACTTCTGTTCGCAAAGAGTTGACATTCAAAACAGCCCATTTATCGATCTCGGATTGACTTCATGATATTCCCCACACCATTTCCGTTATGTGAAAACCCCGGTTCTTCGTCACCCAAATTCGAGTTCAACTGCACATTACGGCAATCACTATTCAGTACGCTGAATCCGTGAGTCGAACTCTTCAGCTACCAAGCACAAATTTTTCCCTTTAACACTTACCTCCGTAGCCGTGTCCGAGAACAATTTACAGTTTGGGCGGCAGAGCCGACCTAAGAGTATAGGAGGCGTAATTTGCTTCTCACGGCTTCGCTGCTCGTGCTGGTAGCTCGACAGCCCAGACTTTCCTTCGCCCTCGGGGGGAGGGGGGAGGGGAAGACCCTCATATGTAATTGAGGGGCGGGAATGCTCGTCGGAAATTTTGAATTAGACCCGTAAAGGAGCCCAACCTGGGCGTGGCCAAAGCTTTTTTGATCGCTAAAAGAGACCATTTTAAGACAAATATATATTTATATATTTCATCGCGTGCGACTATATAATGGCGTTTTGCCCAGAACACCCTAAGTTATAACAAAATCCGAAATTTACATCCCCAAGCGAGACGACGGATAGAACTTTCACTGGAAGCAAAATCCTCAGTCTCTTATGCACTCTCGCCCGCCTGATGTTGGATGTGACGATGCGCGGCACGTCTCCAGTCTTCGCGCTCTGAATGGTAGTCATAATCGTTTTACGGTAAATAAAAAGTTTTTCACGGCGTGTCTTAAAGTATATAATGAGGCAGGTTCTGCTGTAGAATGCTTGAAAGTTATATCTTTGAATTTTGCCAGGATATAGTGATCGTAAACCCCTAAAAACAATCGGTAGTATTTCCATGACCGTCTAGACATATCATGTCGGACGGCGCAGTCAGTGACTTGACCTCATAGCACGATCAAAGATTTTTAAAACATCTGAAGCTAATCGATAACAACAACTTTCCTCCTGACCAAAAGTTATTATTTGTTTTGGCCCAGCGATCGGAAATGGCAGCATGGACAAAGTTAAAAGGGCAATTGACGGAGTCCAATGCCAAGCCATTCAAGCACTTTCTTGAATTATTCTGATTTCCTTAGAAACTCAGGATCTAATACAAACGTCACTCGGACTGTCACGGAACTCGAAGAAGCGTGATCAAATTGAATTTCTTTGAATGTCTGCCACGCAAGGATTAATTGAGACACAAGAGCGTGGTACGTTAATCAATGGACATGTAGTACCGATTGTAAAACCGCAATCAGTTGACAAATACACTATACCCCACCTGCTTTCCGTGCACCGCAATCCGGCTTCCGATTGTTGACCGTCATGTCGGCTTATCAGCTAAACGACCGAAAATGGGATTTACAATATGAAGCATATCATGATGCACTAATCCACTTTCTTTCTAGTGCCAAAAGTGTCCGCCTCATCCGTTTCGTCAATATTTGTTATACTTACGGTGAAGTTGTAATCGGTGCTTGGGCCAAATTGTCCTTAGATTTTACAAAGAACGAATGACTTTCCCAGTTCCTCTGAATAAGGCTAGGTATACGGATCTTTTCATACGTTGAGCATAATAATTAGACTTGACTCATGCATGAAAGCTTCAACCTCTAAATCAATTAAGTTTGACAAATAGCTGAAGCAAATAGATATGCAACTTTTCATCTGTCGGATGTAAAACTTGAACTATGAAACTGAGAATTATCAGCCCTGTTTTGGTCTAAAGTCTAACAACGAGGCTAGGAAAGGTGCGCGAATATTTGTTTTTCCTAAGAGCTCACATTGCAAAAAATGCAGAAAATTTTCAGCTTTCTGGTTTTAAATTCATTATGAGTCCTCCAGAAAGACAACAGGGCGAATTTAAGGGATCAGTCACCGAATAAACAACAACAACAAAATAAGTAATCAAGATATGATAATGTAAATCAAATTGTTTTATCTGCATTGAGTCTTTTCGAAAATGCGCGAGATAACAGAGCTATATTGTAGGGCGAAATCAGAGACAAAACCTCTTTTCTTTTTTTAGACTTTTCTTTCCTTTTAATGCAATGTTCTTAGAAATTATCCAAACCAGCGAGATATTGCCTTAAACAACACCTGTTTTGACTAGGCACTGTGCCTGAGAAGTGGGACGTTACCTTTGGGCCCGACTTTGCGTTTTCATTTTTTTTTTTTTTTTTCGCACAGCAGTTGGAAACAACGACTAGACCGCAAAAGGAAGTAGAGAAGGCCAAACCGCCTTTATTAAGCTAAGTTTACGTTTAAATATTTTACAATGATTAAAGAAACGGCCGATCTCAAGCAATTTACCAGCTGATGTTCTTGGTATTTCATGTATGGGATCTATGAACCTACTGACGCAGATATCACGTTTTGTTTCTCCCACTGACAGTAACCGCTTTCTACTGCAACTCTTTCTTAGATCAGATACTGAAACAAATCAGGATGCAAATTAAGAGCCCAAGGGGTTCCTTCACAAAATTTGTGACGTCCAATTCAAATCGTCAGAGAAAAATCACATTCCAATTACAACAGATGTACTTGCAACATACCAAAAAAATCGAAAATTCCCGAGATTACCAACGCAATTTGTAAGCATTGATTCCTAAAAGTCTATGTCCAGCTTTACTTACTGCAGAGATGAGTTTTTTAAAAATCCATTCAGTTCGTCCACTTGTCCTCAGGAACCTCAACTGAATAGGTCAATTCGGCTCTAATGTTAACAAGGCACGTACATGAAATGTTGTTATAATGGTCTTCGGGTTGGTATGTAAAAATGATTCCGGCAGATTGTCTACAGCTACGTATCACGAATTATTGTCACGGATACCGTCTTCTTTTAAATACACCTAAAAACCAATAAGGTAAAAATCATGACTCGTGCTCACACAGAAGGTGTATATTTCAATGTAAATGACAGCTGACAGACGCCTTTTCGGTGTTTAAGGCATAAAAAGCTAATTTAAAAAGATAAGTTTTCAGTTGAAAGATTTAAAATACTGCAGTGATCTAGATTTCCGTATCGCAAGAGGTAAAGCATTTCACAGTGCGGGAGCCGTGCCGGCAAAAGACCTATCACCAACTGATCACAACATTTTCTCACGAGGAAAGCCTAGTTTAATTCCATCATTTGAGCGTAAGTGATAACACTTGAGTTATGTGCATGCACTTACTTTAAATCACGTAGGCAATCTAAGAGTATGCATAACTGACTCACTTGATATCTGCCTCATTAGCTGGCGCAGTCAGGACTTTAAAACGGGAAATAAAAATGAAGGGATATACTGCATAGCATGAAATGCTTTGCAGAATCTGAGTTTTGTTCTTGCATTTTTTGCGATTTTGACTTCGATCCTTATAAAAACAAACATATCCCTAGGAATACTGATACCTCTCTCAAGACCGTGTTTCCATCAGTACATTGCGAAGAAAGAAAACTTTCCAGTGCAAAAAGTGAGGAAAGCCTGTAAAAAATATCCATATAAAAGCCTGGGGTAAGATTCACCAAGATGTATCCTAAGTATTGTATAAATATTGTTTGAATAAGTGAACGACCATCGCAGTTATGTGCGTAAATTATCCAGTTGTTGCTCTTCTTCCCAAAGGAGAAAATGTCAATTTTTAGTAACTCGAAGCGAAATTTGAAAAAAAAAATTAAAATTAATGAATCAAATTTACAGGAGGAATATCGCGACGCAGCTTGAACAAAAACAAATCTTTTGTTAGTTATCGGTTTCTCCAATGATCGCAATGAACAATTCGATCGAAATAAAATCTTCATCGATGATATTTATAAATTATTACAAAACAATCCCTGATTAGCTAAGCTTTGCGAATCGATTGATAACTGCCACACAAAAAGTAAGCTTGGGAGACTCTTCAGTTCGGCTTGTCATAAGGTATCTTTCATGAATCAGAAGTTAGGATACACCCTAGGAAGGTTCTAAATTTTCCTCTTTCTGTTATATCTTGAGAGAAACGCATGTTAAGCCTTGACATAAATCCCTTTCGAATATAGACCTCTCATGCTCTAATTGTGCTAACTGAAAGCTAATTGTGCTAATTGAAAGCACCTCCTAAATTTTTAAGAAAGCTCTTAGCAAGCTTTTTACGAAGACTTCCTAGTCTAAGACGTGCCTGCTTTAATTTGTGAAAGTAGATATTTTTTTTCACTTGGCAAAACCTTAATATGTCCTGCGAAACACCAAAAAAATCATAACTCCCAATATAACCAACCTAAATTGTAAGCCTTGATTTTTTAAAATCTAACAGTTAAGCTGTCTAGCCGTTTACTTACTGCAGAGATGTGTTTTAAATCCATTTAGTTCGTTCACTTGTCCTCAGGATCCTGGATCAACTGAATAGATCAATTCGGCTCTAATGTTAAATAGGCACATACACGAAATGTCAGTTTATAAAGGTCGGTTGGCATCAGGCTTCCTGTTCAAAGAGTCATTGTTACTGAGAGGACTCCACCTTCTTCAACATGTGTAGAATCCGGTTTTAGAATGTTCCCACTGAAACTATATTTGTGGAAATGTAGCTTGTTGACAGATTCCCAGTTCCGTTCTAGGAAAAACCAGGATGGTGAAGCCGATTAGTAAAAACGTGATCCACAGAACAGTTCTTGGCTTATTGTCCAGGAGACTGTAACAAAATTTTTTTTTTTTTTTTTTGTTTCATGTTCATCCGGTATTTTATTGACTTATTTGGTCGTTAGTTTACTTTGAAGCTTAACTTTCAACGGAAATAACAGCTGATAAAAAACCAAAAGGATGGTCATCCAGGATGAGCAAAATCTCCTCCAGAATAGTCACCAAGTGAAAGAGTCGATCGATATAAATTAAAATAAACATTAAATCAGTAGTTTCACTGAAAACAGATGACGGATTACGCGCTCAGTTCTCTACTTGACTACTCTACTTCTAGCACAGACGTTCATGATTCAAGGACGGCAACCGGAAGTCGAAAGTTTCCTTTTTTGGCGTGGTTTTTCTCCTTACCACGGACAGGAAAAGCTCTTCTTGATGACTGTGGCTTGTCGTTACAAACGCGATCACGTGAAAACCCTCCAAAAAGGGAAAAATTCAATTTCCGGTTGCCGTCTGTGGCTGAAAAACGTCTGTGCTTAAGTTCCCTAATACCCCTGTTGCGACGTCCCTTAAAAGTGATGAATTGTTCATTTTTCATGTGACGTTATTTCGTCACCAGATTTTTATGACAAATACGTTATTTCTCCGACCCGTTTTCAAGTCTTCCCTATATCATTCATGTCCGTACGTTTTCATCAATTTATCATATCGAATGTATACACTCGATTGAAAAAACGTTGTCACGTAAAAGGTATAAACTGTGAACGATAAGACTCAACACCTTCCTGGGAAAATGTTCTTCTTGTTAGGAGATAAAGGCACGTGCGGCTTTTAGGGTATAAAATTTTACAATACTCGGTATCTCTTCAAGTTCCTCCTTTAAATCTAGCCTTCAGGAAACAATATACAGTGGAACCCCGTTAATACGACCACCTTCGGGCCGTGAAAATGTGGCCGTGAAAATGTGGTCGAAATAACGGGGTGGTCGGATTAACGAGGCTGTAAAACTAAGGAAATGACTGCACTTTCAATTCGTTCGGGGCACAAAAAATGGTCGTAATAACGAGGTGGTCGTATTAACGAAGTGGTCATAAAGCTGGGTTCTACTGTATCTACAACAACTACTAAATCTGTATCTCTATTTTTGACGTTGCATGCTATTTTTTCTCAAATGTTTATAGATCGTTTCCCGTCTAATAGTTTCAACCGTAATTGTATCAACCGTCTCACATTCTTCAAACATTATATGTTATTGTAGCAACTCTGTAATGAGGAAGCCTTATTCTATAAGCCCTAAGGCTTCCTCACCACTTTCTCTGTAATATATATCTTTTTTACTCTTATTTTGCCTATTTTGTAATGGGTGAAATAAACAAACTTGAACTTGAACTTGAACTTGAACATTTCTCGCGGAAAAACGGAAAAAATACGTCTCTTTCTCCATTTTCGAAAAGCAATCAAAATATCTTGGTTTGTTGTTGGTTCTCGTCCTTGCTCCGAGAGGTTTTTCTCCGATACTCTGGTTTTCCTCTCTCCTCAAAAACCAACACTTCTAAATTTCAATTCGATCTGGAAAGTGTCCCAAATTAGTGCTCTGCGCTAAATACATTGACACTTAATAAAGTGATTGATTTATTTTATTTTATCTGGACACTCCCTTGAAAACTAAACCCATGTTCACTGCATGACTGATACGAAGAGCAAAGCCATACCCAGTTACTAACCAAAATGTTCGGCAGAAGCACCTACAAATGAATATACTGGTTAGGTTTGTCGGAACAAGGAGTAGAATCAACCTGAACAACCTCAACCCACATATGAATGCGAATCAATGAATTGAACACAGGTCATGTTGGTGGAAGAAGAGTCGTCTCACTACTGCGTCATCTCTGGTCTCCTCATCGAGCGAATTCTCCATAACTCGAGTCATAAAGATTGTGTTGTGCCAGCTACTTAATTAATACAGTATTTCCTGTTTTTCCTCTCACATTGATATTTACAAGCGTTATATTAAAGCTAGTAAAATTAGTAATTAACACAAGACATTTTTTTATTAGCTTTTTGTAGCAACCTTCCAGTAATTCGTTTCTCTGCTCAAACTGACTTGGGTGCATACTATTGGAACAATTCTGGCTATTTTTATCCGGGTTCAGTTATGACAGAATACACAGAATATCAGTTACCAAAAGAATACAATTCCAGGTCTTCCCATTAACACGAAAAGCTTCCCAAACGGAACACAATTTCCCTTATTTTGAGCGAGCTGTATTCCGTTCATGCCGCTATCGGTTTTCAGCATACTATTCTCAGTTAATTTCAAAAACCAGGATAGGTCTTAAAAGAACATGAACACCGTGCATTCCGTGTGTTCGGCAGATTCCGGAATCATGAGTCTCAAAGAATGTCCCTTCGGGAGCGCACGCTTCGCAATCCGTCAGAAGGAGGTCCCGTCGGGATCTCCTCCGATGATAAAATCCGATGACTTCCGAGGCCCCCTTCGCGTTTACGGCCTAGATTCAAAATTTACGTAGTTTATACGCCACCAATAGTGCCCAGAAGCGCTTGAAAGCGATATGTTAACCGAAAAATTCGTCTGAACAAAATAATAATCTCTTTTACTTTTCTCGATACAAAATATATATTAAATGCGACTTGAACCTCCTTTTCAGAGATGACGGTTCAGCTTCAACGGCGTGACATCGCGTGGCAATCTCCCAAAAGGAGGTTCTCAAATCACAGGAAATGGAAAGGCTGAATATCATACAAAGGGCAAGCCAGGTGAAGCTCATATATGGCGAAAACTTTCTGTTCGCCAAGTTTTTTGAAAAAGGGAAAGGACTGGAAGAGATCGAATTTAACATTCTTTCAATTTTTATTTCAATTGCTATTGTCTCCGCTTGCTTGTGTTACTTCTAAATAAAGACAACTGTTCGACTGATATCCGGCTAGCAAACAAGCACTCTTAGCAATTTTGCCGAGATCATTTTCTCTTGTACTGATCTGTACCTATATTCGCCAAAAAAGCCATTTTCATAAAATTGCTCTTTACCGTATCTGAGATGTTTTTGTTTTTCAATGAAAGAGTTCGGCTCCTTCTCTTTCTTTACTTATTTCTTGTTTGAATTTTAGGACGAATATTCATGCGGATTTGTTACATTGTAAAATGAAATGTCATTCTCTAATCTATACAGAATTAAATAATATACTCTAAATCAGAGCTACTGCATCTAAATTATAAAGGAAAACTGAAGTGATAAAATTTTTCTTTGAAAAAGGTTCTTATGAAATAAACGGGCTTCGATGCCTCCTCTTTCTCTAAAGCCTTCTGACACTTTGGGCACAACCAGGTGGCATTGAAACCTTTGCAAATCATGTGAGGAATGGTAGGTACACATTTGGAACAGTATTCAGTTGTAGTAGCCGTTTCAAACTCCCTGAGAATGGACTCTGCTGTTTTGACATCCCTTACTAGACCAGGCTTATCTGAAAATTTCTCTACAAACAAAGACTTACTGAATTTAAATTAAATTTTTTCGACGTTTACGAACCTTGTAAATGCTATTACGAAAAAAAAAAAAATATGAGTAACTGGAAGAATTTTCATTTGATTACGGGAAAGCAGCTTTCCAATATTAATCTAGAATGAAATCAACAGACGAAATTCCCGCCTTTGTCCGCGTGGCTCAGCGCTCAAATCAGTCAACCAGAACAATTGTTAGTCTTTCCATTTCCTGTGATTTGAGAACCTCCTTTTGGGAGATTGCCACGCGATGTCACGCCGTTGAAGCTGAAATCCGTCATCCATGAAAAGGAGGTTAAAGTTGCATTTAATATATGTTTTGTATCGAGAAAAGTAAAAGAGATTATTCTTTTGTTCAGACGAATTTCGCTTTAAAGGGCTTCTGGACACTATTGGTGGCCTATATACTACGTAAATTTTGAATTTAGGCCGTAAAGGCGAAGGAGGCCTCGGAATTCATCGGATCTCATCATCGGAGGAGATCCCGACGGGACCTCCTTCTGACAGATTGCGAAGCGTGCGCTCCCGAAGAATGGGCCCTTATGCCGCCGATACCAGGCATAAACCGGAAGCGAAAAAACTATTTACCTAGAGCTATAAAACTCTGCGTGGATTGATTTCGTTCTTAGATGTCCTCAAATAACAGCGGTCCATCTAGTTTTCTGAAGCTTGATTAAAAGGCTAAACTAGTGCTTACGCAGGAACCAGTATTTGTTCTGACAAGTGATAGTTGCATGCTTGCCTAGTGTATATATGCACAAAACATTAACAATACAACACGTTTACGGATCTACGTAAAGGAAACAAGTTAGATAATTCAGCAACGAGTGAATGGTACGTAAAGCACATGTGTAACGATTATTTGTAACATTTACACGTGCGTGACGGGTTAATTTCGCGAGAGACAACTAATATGAGAAATCTGCATCAGAGGATATCCCGCGGGTCTTAATCGATACGATGACTGCGATGTTGGCTCAAGTTCAACTTCCCAGTAGGTTTTTTTATCCGGAACTCCCGTCAAATGCTTTAAAGGATGAAAAACTTGAAGCTGACTTTTTTGAGTAAAACCATCATGTCTGTTACAGCAGTGAAGGACTTGGGAGACATCGTAGATTCCCACTTGACATCTAATGATTGCCATATTTAGAAATTAGTATCTTCGTGTATGGCTCTGAACTTGTTTTAAAAAATCGTGTTAAGCACATTTTTGATAATGAAACGCGAATATCACTTCAGTTTACGCAGTTGTACTAATATAATTGTATATTGCTTAAGGTGGGGCTCTACCTGAATTTGAGTGAAATTTGAAGAGTTTTAAGAATGGATAGAAGAAAGAAAATGATTTTTGGAACACTAACAGACAGTCGACAACCACGCAAGAGCACCCCAGGTTGCTAGTGGACTAACTTGGTATCCGTCTATTAATTATTAACTACAAATTCTAATTTTAAAACTTCACTAAATCTTCAACATTCCTTATTTCTTTTAATTTTACCAATCCTTCAAGAAAAATTATTTCCTTCCAAATATACCTAAAAATCACCCAAAAATTCATAAAACACCCCAAATCATTAATTTGTGCTATGAATGGAGGGTTTTTGTATTGCTTGAAATGCAAACAAGATATTTTCATTTGACCGATTTTAAGCGGCGTGAAAATGGCTTTTAGGTGAACCCCCACCTTAAGACGAACATTTTCAAGAAAATCCTTGATGTAATCGACATCAACCTAAAAGATGTCAAGAAATCTACGCGTTCAAGACTTCTGTCAGAGTTGTGAACGAAAAAAGTGATTTTATGACGTTATAGGACGAAAACAAGCTTCGCACCAAAACGAGGCCGTGCCTCGTGCACGTCTAAGAAAATGTGTCCCACATGGGAGGGAAAGACGCTGTCGCGTCCTATATATAATGTTTTCAGCATCATCAGGTTTTCGGAGCTCCCTCGGCGGGTGGACCGGTGAGGGTGGGACTCTGCAGAGACTCTGCGCCCAGTAACTCTACCCCAATGAGGGGGTAGGGGGGAGCAGAGACGGGGGAGCATTTTGCTCAAATTATTTTTAATTTTTTTCATTGTTATATTAACATGTTAAAAGGCGCGTTTTAACTTGTATCTACCTCAGATGGATACATCTACCACTGTAAATTCGATTTAAATGTTAAGAAAGGTATGTTCTTGTCCCCCTTTAAGGTGGGGCTCTACCTGAATTTGAGTGAAATTTGAAGAGTTTTAAGAATGGATAGAAGAAAGAAAATGATTTTTGGAACACTAACAGACAGTCGACAACCACGCAAGAGCACCCCAGGTTGCTAGTGGACTAACTTGGTATCCGTCTATTAATTATTAACTACAAATTCTAATTTTAAAACTTCACTAAATCTTCAACATTCCTTATTTCTTTTAATTTTACCAATCCTTCAAGAAAAATTATTTCCTTCCAAATATACCTAAAAATCACCCAAAAATTCATAAAACACCCCAAATCATTAATTTGTGCTATGAATGGAGGGTTTTTGTATTGCTTGAAATGCAAACAAGATATTTTCATTTGACCGATTTTAAGCGGCGTGAAAATGGCTTTTAGGTGAACCCCCACCTTAAGACGAACATTTTCAAGAAAATCCTTGATGTAATCGACATCAACCTAAAAGATGTCAAGAAATCTACGCGTTCAAGACTTCTGTCAGAGTTGTGAACGAAAAAAGTGATTTTATGACGTTATAGGACGAAAACAAGCTTCGCACCAAAACGAGGCCGTGCCTCGTGCACGTCTAAGAAAATGTGTCCCACATGGGAGGGAAAGACGCTGTCGCGTCCTATATATAATGTTTTCAGCATCATCAGGTTTTCGGAGCTCCCTCGGCGGGTGGACCGGTGAGGGTGGGACTCTGCAGAGACTCTGCGCCCAGTAACTCTACCCCAATGAGGGGGTAGGGGGGAGCAGAGACGGGGGAGCATTTTGCTCAAATTATTTTTAATTTTTTTCATTGTTATATTAACATGTTAAAAGGCGCGTTTTAACTTGTATCTACCTCAGATGGATACATCTACCACTGTAAATTCGATTTAAATGTTAAGAAAGGTATGTTCTTGTCCCCCTTTAAGGTGGGGCTCTACCTGAATTTGAGTGAAATTTGAAGAGTTTTAAGAATGGATAGAAGAAAGAAAATGATTTTTGGAACACTAACAGACAGTCGACAACCACGCAAGAGCACCCCAGGTTGCTAGTGGACTAACTTGGTATCCGTCTATTAATTATTAACTACAAATTCTAATTTTAAAACTTCACTAAATCTTCAACATTCCTTATTTCTTTTAATTTTACCAATCCTTCAAGAAAAATTATTTCCTTCCAAATATACCTAAAAATCACCCAAAAATTCATAAAACACCCCAAATCATTAATTTGTGCTATGAATGGAGGGTTTTTGTATTGCTTGAAATGCAAACAAGATATTTTCATTTGACCGATTTTAAGCGGCGTGAAAATGGCTTTTAGGTGAACCCCCACCTTAAGACGAACATTTTCAAGAAAATCCTTGATGTAATCGACATCAACCTAAAAGATGTCAAGAAATCTACGCGTTCAAGACTTCTGTCAGAGTTGTGAACGAAAAAAGTGATTTTATGACGTTATAGGACGAAAACAAGCTTCGCACCAAAACGAGGCCGTGCCTCGTGCACGTCTAAGAAAATGTGTCCCACATGGGAGGGAAAGACGCTGTCGCGTCCTATATATAATGTTTTCAGCATCATCAGGTTTTCGGAGCTCCCTCGGCGGGTGGACCGGTGAGGGTGGGACTCTGCAGAGACTCTGCGCCCAGTAACTCTACCCCAATGAGGGGGTAGGGGGGAGCAGAGACGGGGGAGCATTTTGCTCAAATTATTTTTAATTTTTTTCATTGTTATATTAACATGTTAAAAGGCGCGTTTTAACTTGTATCTACCTCAGATGGATACATCTACCACTGTAAATTCGATTTAAATGTTAAGAAAGGTATGTTCTTGTCCCCCTTTAAGGTGGGGCTCTACCTGAATTTGAGTGAAATTTGAAGAGTTTTAAGAATGGATAGAAGAAAGAAAATGATTTT
Source organism: Pavona decussata (assembly GCF_977016875.1). Lineage (NCBI taxonomy): Eukaryota > Metazoa > Cnidaria > Anthozoa > Scleractinia > Agariciidae > Pavona > Pavona decussata. Next base: position 280,924 of record NW_028145581.1, read on the forward strand.
TGGAACACTAACAGACAGTCGACAACCACGCAAGAGCACCCCAGGTTGCTAGTGGACTAACTTGGTATCCGTCTATTAATTATTAACTACAAATTCTAATTTTAAAACTTCACTAAATCTTCAACATTCCTTATTTCTTTTAATTTTACCAATCCTTCAAGAAAAATTATTTCCTTCCAAATATACCTAAAAATCACCCAAAAATTCATAAAACACCCCAAATCATTAATTTGTGCTATGAATGGAGGGTTTTTGTATTGCTTGAAATGCAAACAAGATATTTTCATTTGACCGATTTTAAGCGGCGTGAAAATGGCTTTTAGGTGAACCCCCACCTTAAGACGAACATTTTCAAGAAAATCCTTGATGTAATCGACATCAACCTAAAAGATGTCAAGAAATCTACGCGTTCAAGACTTCTGTCAGAGTTGTGAACGAAAAAAGTGATTTTATGACGTTATAGGACGAAAACAAGCTTCGCACCAAAACGAGGCCGTGCCTCGTGCACGTCTAAGAAAATGTGTCCCACATGGGAGGGAAAGACGCTGTCGCGTCCTATATATAATGTTTTCAGCATCATCAGGTTTTCGGAGCTCCCTCGGCGGGTGGACCGGTGAGGGTGGGACTCTGCAGAGACTCTGCGCCCAGTAACTCTACCCCAATGAGGGGGTAGGGGGGAGCAGAGACGGGGGAGCATTTTGCTCAAATTATTTTTAATTTTTTTCATTGTTATATTAACATGTTAAAAGGCGCGTTTTAACTTGTATCTACCTCAGATGGATACATCTACCACTGTAAATTCGATTTAAATGTTAAGAAAGGTATGTTCTTGTCCCCCTTTAAGGTGGGGCTCTACCTGAATTTGAGTGAAATTTGAAGAGTTTTAAGAATGGATAGAAGAAAGAAAATGATTTTTGGAACACTAACAGACAGTCGACAACCACGCAAGAGCACCCCAGGTTGCTAGTGGACTAACTTGGTATCCGTCTATTAATTATTAACTACAAATTCTAATTTTAAAACTTCACTAAATCTTCAACATTCCTTATTTCTTTTAATTTTACCAATCCTTCAAGAAAAATTATTTCCTTCCAAATATACCTAAAAATCACCCAAAAATTCATAAAACACCCCAAATCATTAATTTGTGCTATGAATGGAGGGTTTTTGTATTGCTTGAAATGCAAACAAGATATTTTCATTTGACCGATTTTAAGCGGCGTGAAAATGGCTTTTAGGTGAACCCCCACCTTAACTGGCGGTCTACCAAATCAGCTACATGCAAACATAAAGAAGCTGGCCAGACTTCTCAAGGGAATTTTGACCAAGTAACTCGGTGGAACTTTTTAAAAAGTACGATTTTAAAACGGTTTTAAAATCCTCTTTCAACAACGTGTACAACAGAGGATTGATAAGAGCGGTACCAAACCTCATTAAGAGAAGAATCGTATTAACAATCCGCGTGGAACATGGATCGCAACATTCTCGTCATAAAAAAAAATTCCACCAAGAGTGTATGAAAACCAACCTAAGATAAAGGCAAGAATCATTGAGCCAAAAATGATCACCGCTGGCTTTTGCCCGCGTTTTTACCTCACACGCCTTACGTGTGTAATATGAGAGAGCTGCCGACGAATTTTCTTTAGTTGAGATCGGAGGACTAGGAAAATGCGAACGTAGACGATTGCAAGGAGGATAACAGGAAGTACCTCGAGGAATACGAAACAACAGTAGTTGTAAATATAAATAACTTTCATACGTCGCTCGTGTGTCATTGTTTGGGTGGATTCTAGATGATCCAAAACAGCTGAATAAGTGACATACTCAGTGAAAAAATCCAGATGAGGATCAGTGAAGCTACTGTTGTTTGCTTGGAAATGATTTCGCGGTACTGCATTGGGTGAATTATCATCATAAAACGCTCAAAAGTGACAATCACCAGATGCAGTATCGTAGAGAAGGCGATTAAGCGAGATGCAAAATCCATGACAATGCAAGCAGCAATGCTGTCTGCAAATGGCATAAGATTGCAGGCAAATATCAAAGGAATTGTAATCAGTCCTGACAGTAGGTCAGACAAGGCCAGACATGCTAGATATAAGTTGGTTGTTATTCGCAAATGGTTGTTTCTGTAAACCAAAACAATGACCAGTGAATTGGCGGTAATGATAAGACAAGCGAGGACACCCAAAAACACAAGACAGAGATGGATGTCACTCGAAAATAGAATATGTTTGTTTACGGTATTGGATTCATTTCCCGAAAGGTTCATTGTTTTGTTATCATTGTACTGATTTAAAATGCTACCGTTAAATAATGTGTTGTTCATGATTAACTTCTATCCAGTCGTCGTTTTGGATATAATAGCGTCCCTATGCTCCTTGATAACTTAATCGTCTTTAGGCTAGGGCTTTTTCCTGTGCCCGTAAAGACAGTTGTTTACGTTAAACCAATGTTTCTGAGTAAGTAAGTAAGTAAGTAAAACCTTTATTTTGACACGATGAGTATTTAAGCTATGCAGCTTGTGGGGTCGTGTAAATAATATAAAAAAAAATACATAAACAATAACTGTAATAAAATTGTAAAGTAAAATAAGACTTATGACTTCTTATATGTATAAACATAACATTGTAATTTACTATTTACAATAAACAAGTATTTGATAATTGATGGTATTTATAACTGCTAAAATCATAGACCTAAAAACTCCTTTTAAGGGGGATCTATCTTCTACAGAATAAATTAGAAAAGTCCATGTCTCTGACCAAAGTAAGTTTGTTAATCATCCTGGAGAAACGTTTCACACTATTCGCCATACGACATTCAATTGGCAAATGATTCCACAAAACTGGACCTCTATAAGATATAGAATGCTTTTTGATATTCGATTTGATAGGTGGTATTTCCAGCTTAAGACTGTTCCTTAGATTATAAGAGGATTGCGATTTCACAATATGTGTTGTCACGCAGGATGGTAAAACATTGTGGTACATCTTATAAGTTAGTTTCAGGATAGATTGCTTATAGAAAGTTCTTAGAGTGTCCCATTTAGCCCTGGTGAGGACTTCCACTGATGGTAGATCCTTAGCAAAATTGAAAATGACTCTTGCTGCCCTGCAGTGTAGTTTTTCAAGTGATTCAAGTTCGTCTTGCCGATTAGTACCTCCCCATATGGATATACCGTACGTTACTGCAGGAATTATAACTTTAAAGTACAGGTTTAAGAGATCCTGTTTGGGTAAGAATCTGCTCTTCTTTATAAGGCTTAGTTTATTAGCAAAACTCTTCTTCAATTTCTTAATATGTTTGGACCAGGTAAGCTTGTGGTCGATTATTACGCCCAAAAGCCGTCTGTGTGTTACCCATTCTAAGTTGTTACCTCTAAGGTATATGGGTGGTAGAGGGCCAGTGAACGATCCTCTGTAGATTAGCATACATTCTGATTTCTTTGGGTGTGGTGTCAGCCTGTTCTTCACGCACCAGGCATAGAGCTCTTCTAGGGATTGATTTAACGCAGCAGACACTTCATCTATAGTTTTCCCGATACAGTATACAGTGGTATCGTCAGCATACATATACACAGACCCTGAGTGGATGGATGCTACAAGATCGCTTGTGTACAAAGTAAATAGAGTCGGCCCCAGGACACTCCCTTGAGGGACACCAGAAGACATTGAGCATAGGCTGGATCTTTGTCCATTTAAGACCGTGTACTGTAGCCTGGATGTGAGGTAACTCGTCAGTCAGTTTAATAAGCAACGGCGCATTCCAAATTGGCATCGAAGCTTGTTAAGCAAGATGTTGTGATCAACGCAATCGAAGGCTTTCTTGAAATCAATGAAGGCCACGCCCACCACATAACCAGAGTCTATTGAATGTCTCCAGGTTTCCGTTAAATGAACAAGGAGGAGCTCAGTGAAGTAGCCCTTGCGATATGCCCATTGATTATCTGTTACCAGGCGATTAGAGTTAAGCACGTGGTCAACAATCACGTCATTAACACACGACTCCGAGATCTTGCTTGGCACACTGAGGATGGAGAGAGGACGATAATTTCCTCTGTCCGTTGCGTCATCTTTTTTGTGTATTGTCGTTAGTTTTGCTGTTTTCCACTGTAGGGGGACAACGCCTGTCTTAAAGCTTGACGTAATTAGAGATGTCAGCGGGGGTGCCACCGTTTCTCCCAGTAGCCTGAGTAGCCTTGGGACGACTTCATCCGGGCCGGTTGCTTTGTTTGTTTTCAAGTTCAGTATTTTACTTTTGACAATACCTTCGTGAATATCAATAACGGTTAAAGTTGGTATGTCTGTTGAGTCAGCCACTCTGCCTGTTTCGATTTGTAGCACCGACCGATGTGCTGGTAACTGTGCCGCTAGTGTTGTACCAATCGAGGAAAAATAAGCATTCATCACGTTGGCCTTTTCCACATCGCAAACGGCCAGGCTCCCGTGACAAAGGTTGTAACAAAAGTTGGTATTTTGTTAAAACGAGCCGTATTGCAGTTTCGAATTAGGCTTGTTATCTTCCATTACACTAAAGGAAAATCATATCTCTGCAAGTTTCTAGGAACCAGTGACAAACCTTTTAAAAAGACAAACAATTAATCAATTGTCATTTTTAATTTTGCATTCTATTTATCATGTGCCATTTTAATTTTAAGTGTTATTAATGATCTATATATCTCTCAATTTCGTGAGAGATATTGAAATCATCCCGGGGAAAGAACATGTCATCAAGTTTAGCTTTTACAAAATATAAACGACATATTTCATATTTGGGTCAAAGGGGACCCCAAAGCACCAAAAAACAATTTTGTTTAGCTGACGGAAATTACTGTTCTAGTTTTTTAAACTTATAACAAAGCTGTCTTTGGGCATGGAATCCAAGCGTGCCATTGGGTTGCAATTTGACACAACAAACATCTTCTGATTGTATGTTGAAAACTCGTTAAAACCTTTAATTTAATGTGCGGTTTCGTCATCCATTAAAAAAAAAACAAACAAACAGAGATCACTTGATATCTTTCCATTGTTGTTCTAAGAGCACTTCGTGTATAGGTAAAAGCTATTTACTTTGATTTCAGAACAAATTTTGACAGAAAACGGTGATAAAATTCCCACCACATAGCGCCCTTAAGAAATGTTCCCTACGGCGCAAAGAAGTGGTTAATGGAACATCGAACGCAGAAGGTATGTTAAAAGGTTTTCATTGATACTTAAATACATAAATTAGAGAATGTATCTAAAGACAACACCCGACAGATGGTCAGTAATCGGCTTATCTGATAGTTAACATCAGCTTATCTCTCGCGGTTTTCCTCTTCGGCAAACCTTTTGGGAGAGAACTCTCATTAATTAGGCGATTAAAAAATTATCGAATGGAGATATAATTTGCAGACTTTATCCATCGTCCTGAACTTCTCGTCTTTTTATCTGATTATTTTGCCACTCGTGCTTTCACTTATTAGTAACAGCATATATATATATATATATATATATATATATATATATATATATATATATTTGATACGAACTGGGTGAAAAAAAATTGGTGCGGTTTAAAGTTGTTGAATCAAGTATGAGGATAAAATGTGTCTTTCAACGCAAAATCGTATATTTAAAGAGTGCGTCTTTATAAATTTTGTATAACTCTCATAAACCTAGTCTTCATAAGTCTTTCTAACCCATGATGACGTTGTTATACAGCTGTTAATTTCAATCAACGAAAGCATACCAATAGGCAAAAATACCGCAATGAGTTATGTATAATTTATTAATCAATTTACCAAACTGGGCTATGGCTCACCACTACAGTAAATGAATCACAAAGGGAAATGTTTTATGGTCTTTTCTCTTATCCTGTGCAACCAACAACTGTAAAATTACTTCCGAATTACAAAGGATCGACAGCAATCAATACGGCCTTTCGGTTTTGTCGCGTAGGTCCAAGGGTTGAAAATCCGACAAAGTTCATAATTAAAATGGCCATGTATTTCCTCCGCGTAAGTTATAAAAAGTCTGACAAGGTTAAATCCGGGTCTCACAAGGCTAAGTTCCAGACCGATTGAATAAGTATATTTTACAGATACTTCATAGAGAATTTTATTTTGTTTATTTCTTAGATATCCATAACTAGAGTGATTTGAGTATCAAAGCACTCATCATAATGTACAGACTTAATTGAAACACCGTAAAAGGGGTACGATTTGTCGATTTACAGCGAACATCCGATCTACCGATTGTTCTATAACTCTTTCTGAGTAGTTCTATAAAAAGAAAAAAAAAGAAGAATAAAACAATTCACACCCGGCTGTATACGGAATACAGAGCAGTCATATTCTATTCTGTAATGTCGCCGTTGTACAGACTTGGTTTATCCGATGAGAAAAAGTAAATACTTTACCACCTCAGAGTGTTGTTGCATTGGCTGGGTTCAACCTCAACGGTAAGTTTCAAGCGTTGTCATTGAGGTATTTTTTATAAGTTCACGTATTCTAACTTTATTTGAATGCTATAATTTTGAAATTCGTTTCATGTTTTTAACAAGGTTATACGAAAAAAACAATCTTATATTATGTTATATTAAGGATTAAATTATTGTAGTGAAAGAAAAACTCAGTTGAAGAGATGTCGAGTCCTTCTTACGAAACAGCAATACTACTCAAAGGAATTCTGTCCGAACAACTGGGTGGATTTTTGTAAAAGTAAGATTTTAAAACGCTTTTAAAATCCTCTTTAAACAACATGTGCAACAGGGGATTGACAAGAGAGGTGCCAAACCTCATAAAGAGAAAAATCGTATTAACAATCCGGGCTGAACAGGGATCGCAACATTCTCGTCGTCATAGAAAATTCCACTTAGAAAGTACGAAAACCAACTTAAGGTAAAGGCAAGAATCATTGAACCAAAAATGATCACCGCTCTCTTTTGGCCACGGTTTTAAAATCCTCTTTAAACAGCGTGTACAACAGAGGATTGATAAGAGAGGTACCAAACCTCAAAAAGAGAAGAATCGTATTAACAATCGGTGGTACATGGATCGCAACATTCTCGTCAAAGAAAATTCCACTTAGAAAGTACGAAAACCAACCTAGAATAAAGGCAACGATCATTGAGCCAAAAATTATCACCGCTCGCTTTTGGCCCCGTTTTTGGCTCACACGCCCTACACGTGTAATATGAGAGAGCTGTCGACGAATTTTCTTTAGCTGGGATCGAAGGACTGGGAAAATGCGAACGGACGCGATTGCAAGGAGGATAACAAGAAGTACCACGAGAAATACGAAACAACAGAAGCTGTAAATAGCGTCGATGCGTCGCTCGTGTTTCAGCGTTTGGGTGGAGTCTAGGCTGATCCAAAACAGCTGAATAAGTGACATACTCAATGAAAAAATCCAGATGAGGATCAGTGAAGCCACTGTTGTTTGCTTGGAAATGATCTTGCGGTACTGCAGTGGGTGGATTATCATCACATAAAGCGCAAAAGTGACAATCACCAGAAGCAGTATCGTGCACAAGGTGATAAACCGAGATGCAAGATCCATGGCAATGCAAGCAGCAATATTGCCTCCAAATGCCATGAGATTACAGGCAAATATCAAAGGAATTGCAATCAGTCCTGACAGTAGATCAGACAAGGCCAGACATGCTAGATATAAGTTGGTAGTTGTTCGCAATTGCTTGTTTCTGTAAACCAAAACAATGACCAGTAAATTGGCGGTGATAATGAGACAAGAGAGGACACCCAAAAACACAAGAGGGAGACGGATGTCACTCGAAAATGGAATATGTTTCTTAATGGTATTGAATTGATTTCCAGACAGGTTCTTTGTTTTGTTATCATTGTACTGATTTGGAATGCTACCGTTAAATAATGTGTTGTTCATGATTGATTTCAATGTAGTCGTCGTTTTGGATATGATACCGTCCCTTTTATAACTAGCCCTATGCCCCTTGATAACTTAATCGTCTTGAGGCTAGGGCTTTTTTTCGTGTGCCTGTACAGACCTTTGCTTACGTTAAACCAATGTTTCTGAGTCGTGGAGCAGAGGTTCGTTCTTTGTTAAAACGAGCCGTATTGCAGTTTCGAATTAGGCTTGTTATCTTCCTTTACACTGAAGGAAAAACATAGCACTGCAAGTTTCCAGGGACCAGTGATAAACCTGTTCAATAGCAGAAAATTAATCAGTAGTCATTAATAATGTTTCAAATGAGTACTATGGATCGAAATGCAAGATCGAACATATGGCATTAGTGCAGTGTATAAGCGGGAGCCCACTCTATTTATCATGTGCCATTTTGAAGTGTTTTTAATAATCTATATGTCTCTCGACACCGTGAGAGATATTGAAATCATCTTGGAAATGAATATGTCATCAAGTTTAGTTTTAGAAAAATAAACGATATTTTTAATACTTGGCCTAAAGGAGACCCCAAAGCAGCAAAATTAACTTTTGTTTAGCTGACTGAAATTACTGTTCTAGTTTTGTAAACTTATAACAAAGCTGTCTTTGGGCATGGAATCCAAGGATTCCATTAGGTTGTAATTTGAAACAAAAATACGTTCTGATTGTGTGTTGGAAAACTCGTTAAAAAATTTTATTTATTAATGCGGGATTGTCATCCTTTTGAAAAACGATCACTTGATATATTTCCACTGTTGCACTTCCATTGTTACACTTCGTAATAATTGAAATGGCCATGTATTTGCTAAGTTTTCAATTTGTCCCTCCCGCTATCATCAAACCAGTCTGTTGGTTGCACTAGGGCTCAATAGGCATTTCTTACAAGGTTCCCCGATGGCTTGAATCCGCGACTTTGTGTCAATGAGAAGTTTAGGATTCAAATTTCTGATATTTGTCCGTCTTGCTATTTCAGCTCTCTTACAATTTATACTGTGGCTATTAGATTTTTTATAAAATCGCTCTTGCATCAAAGAAACAATATTCTCCATGTAAATCTATTCTTTTAGAGAAAAGCCGATCTTAAAATAAAGGCAACCTGAAATTATTGAAATGACAAGTCATGCAAAATGTGTTAGTCAAGTTAATAGCTCAACGAGCGAGAGAAATCGAAGCGAAACTGATCATGATTCAAGAAAGTATGCCATCTTGAAATTAAAACTGTAAAAGACTTCCTTGCGCCATCTGGTTATGAAGATTTCCCTAGCCGTAACCTTAAGCGATATCCCAATAACACCTTTTGCCCTTCGTTATCAGGAAATAAATTTCATTAGCGCGAAAATATCGCTCAATAAAATTAATGTATATTCAGTTTATCTAGGAAATGAAACATTTCAATTTCTGGCAGAGACATTAACGGGTTTTTTATCGAAAAGAAGATTCATAAAGGCCACTTAAAATACCGTTTTATCGAAAATAACAATCTTTAGTGCGAATGAAGATTCGTTAACCTGGGTTTAACGTTTCATTACGCAAAGAAAATTTCAATTACAAAGGAGTTTTTAGTTACGTGGTTTCCGACTAATTTCCTACTGGATTTATATGAAAGCTTAAATTTGAAAACGATGCTGCACATGTGCACACTGGTTTCGCAGTAAGAGAGCAAAGAGTTCGTCGAAACTGTATCCCAAATGAGCATCATGGAAGTATAGTTAGGGCGTTCGAAGAGAAACTGCCAGAAAATGTGTAGCCTGGTTTAGGTTTATGCAGACTTACATACCACGATGTTTCAGCGGGGAGTTGATTGAAGGATGGATTGTTACGCTGACTGTATCTCTGTTGTAATGAAATTTTTTCTTCGTTAAAGAACCTTTAGAAGCGTGTAATGTTTGTTCATCCTCTTAAAAGTTTATTATTTCTATTAAATTGAACTGATATTTGCGTTAATTAATATTCTTCTCTATGTAAACTGCCTTATTGATGACGTCGAAAATTAAAACGTTTGTCTATTTTCATACAATGATTACACATTCACTTTAACGATTTAATTTTTAAAACTAATGAACATTTATTTCTTGATAATGAAGGGCAAAAGGTGTAAATTCAATATAGCAAACAAAGACACTTAGAAAATACATACATATACACGAATTCAGTTAAATTAAAACAAACGCGCAGGTTCGCCAAACGTTTCTTCGTTTCAACTGCAACACTGCCGGACTAAAAATCCAAATCCATAAACTGAAAGACAAGGTTATTTACGAAGAAAATGTCTTACTTTATTTGGATCTTGCGTTACCAATGTAACTTAAAAGAAATGTTAAAACATTTCCAAAATCAATTAAACCCTGCTTTGCTTATTGCAAGTGGCTTGTTCACTAGAGTTTCAACCCGACTGTCATTTGCTTAAAAAATTAGTGCTATCTAGCCAGCTAACCAGCCTTGCATCTTATGTTTCTGTTAAAATGCAACAGAAGTGAAGTTGTGTCAGCATTTATACTATATATGTGCAGTTTCTTTTAATTGTAAAGAAACTGACTTTTTAAACTCCCCCGGTTAAAAAATGAAACCAAGCTTCTAAACATACATTATCTTAGTGGTCATTGCAAATGCATGCATTGAAAATCAAATGCCTGATTCTGATTGGATAACAGGTGTACCGGTGACAGCAGTGAATTGAGGTTAGTTGGGGCTTTTAACGAGGGAATAAATATTCAAATATTCAAGGTGAATGACTGGGGTGTGTTTGTTATTTTATCCAAAGCCCTTAGACAAAGGTCCTTTTTTATTCCATGACAACCTTGTCTTAAAATTAACAATCGGATTGCAGTGCAAATAAATATTCATGCCGTTTTTTCTCCATTTCATTGTCTTCTTCCCATGCCCATGAACACCGTTAAGAAGGAAATATTCTACTGGGAATCAAAATATCAGCGTGCTATACATAATGAAACGCCGAAACAATGGCATCGCAAGGAAAAGCGAGACCCTCGCACTTCTGTACTATAAAACCATGATCAGTCATTTTTCTTTACCACGTAGATGTATAAACTGGAACAATGGAAAGGAAATATAAAATACAAATAATAATAGCTTAAAAATGTGAGCATATGCCGTTAAATCTCTCTCTAAACGAGAATCACACTTGAAAGGCACGAAGTCACTATTAACCACGTTTCAACTCGTCCGTCTAAGTCAAACACTCTTTCATTTGGTCATGGTTCGGAATTGGTCGCTTGAGAGAATTCTAACTGTGTTGATATTTGTAAAAATATCCGTATGAAATTTAACCTGGGTGCCAGAGGTTATTTTTTTCGTTTGAAGGAGGGAAATTAAGAGGCGAAGCTGCTGCAGCCCCATTCTCAATTCGTGATACACTTTTGTATGTGTTCTGTTATGGCCAGTTTTAAAGAGTTTCGTCAGATACTACGATGCTGATCTTATTACTGATGAGGATTTTATAATCTTGTACGAGTTGTGTTCTTCACGAAACCCGGATTTTGCTTATTTTTCGTACGATCGCTTTCACTTGGATAACATGAACGACGACGAATTTAAAGGCCGAATTTAGAGTAAGGAATAGGGATCTTCCAACACTGACTCAAGCTCTTAGGATTCCACGCTCATTTCAACTTTCTCAGAGGAGCGTTGTGGATGGTATGGAGGGCCATTGTATGCTCCTGAAGCGACTTGCATATTCCTGTAGATACGGAGACCTCATTTACTGTTTTGGACGTCCAGTTCCCGTTTTTAGTATGGCTACAAATCATGTCCTCGATTACATTTACAATACTCACAATCATCTCATAACACAATGGAATCACACAATGCTGAGGCCTTGTACTTTAGAAGTATACGCAGAAACTATCCACGGAAAGGGTACTGCATTGGAGAACTGTTTTGGATTTGTGTACGGAACTGTCCGACCTATAGCTCGACCAGGTGAACACCAGCGTATCATGTATAATGGGCATAAGCGAGTACACGCTTTAAAATTGCAGTCACTCGCCCTACGGATTGGACTGATTGGTAACCTATACGGACCAGTAGGTAAGTGAAAATTGTGTGTTTCTTTTGTTGGAATCCAGTCTGCAGGCTTACCTTCTTCTCTCTCATTGACTTCCCTCCAGTTCTTAAGAAGCCAGCCTACAGTGCAATCTTGTAAACAGGTCCTGCTCCATTTTACTCTAAAATAGACTCTTAAGACCAGCCTCTCATTTTGTAGACTGAATAAAAACAAGCAGATCTAAATAATTTCGATGCAACAAGAAGTGTGAAATAGTTAAAATAATAATAATAAAAAATCATGCAAGGGAAATGGAATGTTCTCTCATCTACCTGTACCCTATATCAGTGTTATATCGTATGGGGAGATAGGGGTAATTCCACTCTAATGTTGCAACTTCAATCTTTACACAATAAAGCTGGAAAAAAAATTTTAGATTTGCCCATTGGATCATCTGCTAGTAAGGCCTTAAATAAACTGAAATGGAAAACACTCGCAAGATGTAGGGCCGAGCATGGGGCAACATTTATCTATAAGTGTTTAAATAACTTATTTTCTCATCGTTATAATATTGAATTAAATAAGGATAAACATGATTTTAATACTAGATGTAAAAATAATATCCGTAAGAGTGCATCTAGAAGGAACTGGGGGCATTGGACCTCGACAAATTTTGCCCCAAACGATTGGAATAAATTAGACTTTTCAATCAGACAAAGCCCATCCTTACTTAGTTTTAAAAGAGTGTTAAGAAATGTAAATAGTCTTTAGTCTAATTTTTTATATATTCATATATAAGTCTTTATTTTTCTTTTCTTTTTTTTTTTTTTTTGTTTTGTTCTTTTTCATTTTCGAGGACTCTTTTGTAAATCACTTATTAATGAAATTGATTTCCTCAATAAAGATTGAAAACAAAAAAACATTATTCATAACCAAAGCCTGTATATTATTAGAAAATAGGTCACGTGAAATAGATCGACTTAAACTCCATCTAAACAACAAATATCTTTCTGAAGGTTTGTAATAAGATGATGCCAGTATGCTCAAAGATTCTGGACTACTACAAGATCTTGAACAATATGCATTTTTAACAACAGGGCAGCCAATGTGCATGTATTGAGACCTTGCCTACCCCCTAAGGGTTCATCTGCAGGGCCCCTTTAGAGATGCTTACCTCACCCCTCAGAAGCAGCTTTACAGCCAGTCAATTAAAAGGTGGACTAAGCTAAGTACAGTATTATTTGAGAATTAGTGTAGAACACTTCCTTGGAACAGCAGAGAGGCACCAGGAATTTTTGTAGCTCTTCTTTATTCTTTAAGGAACAGGATCTTCCCTACGTCAACTCTACAACAATTCTACTCTATTCTACGAGTATCAAATCATGCCTTGCTTTATAGCGTGCTGTAAACATGTTTACGACCGTAATTCAACCAAGGCTAGATGGTCCCAACCAGAGATAAGAACTGGTTTTGCCAAAATACACTAACCAGAGAGAACAACACAACTATTCTAAGAAAATAGATAGAAAGGGAAACCAATCAGGCTGATAAAATCCTTGAGAGTTTTCCCTTGATTTCAATATTCGAGGACGACCGAGACAATGTTAAAGGAAGTAGCAAACCTGTCCACAGCACAGCTGTTAACTATAATCTCTGAACAACAGGAAAATGTGAAATAATCGGGAAAATCTTGATATCTTTCAAAACTACCGAAAGGAAATAACAACTGTATTCTAAAATTAAAGTCGAAAATGCACCCTTACATTAGCTTCACAAAACTAGTATTTTTAGTATAAGCATACCAAGCAATACCTTTACACTAAATCAACGCTTACTGATGATCGAAAAGCGCTTAGGATACATGTATCTATGCTGTCTATGTCAACAATATTCAAATTTCGGTCACAGAGGTATTTTTCCGTAAGCTTTGCTGGGATATTGGCACTTAACAAGATGTCTTGAGCATTTTCAATGCCCAAGAGTTGTTCAATTTTCGTGAAAATTAATAATTAATAGCTTCGTTTGACTGCCGTATACAGTAAAACTAGTAAATTGTTTTCTCTATTTCTGGCATCAGCAACTTGAAGAACTTGAAACGTTTTGTAGGAGTTAGTTATTCATCCGGGTCCAGTTGTTCAAAGCCCGATTAAGCTAATCCTGGGTTAACGTGAACTTTGATTCAAGTTTAATTATTAATGAATAAGGATGTTTCCAAAGGAATTTTTTCCCTTAGTTTTGACTTATACTTTTCCCTAGCCCCTTGAATTAGCTTTTAAAAACATTTTTAACAGTTAGCAAAATGAAAGATGTCTCTTAACTTTTAAACATGCACGGATGATTAGCGTTAATCGCCTTTTGAACAATTGAGCCCCGGTTAGTATGCGATGTTTTTCTCGTATGCTAATTTCCAACGTTCACAAAAGCATAATTGTTATCAACTCTATTGACACACGCTTTTCCAGGAATGTTTTTAAAGCCGTTCAAAAAACTCGCAGCTCGTGTTTTATCGGGTCTAAAACCATTCGGCCGTACCTCGTGGTTTTGACCCGACAAAACACTCCTGCTCGTCTTTTAAACATTACTTAGTCTACAGTCGTTTATTGGCCTGGCTGCCACGAGTCTGTATACCTCAGCCGTAGAGCATCTGAACTAGTAATAGGGTGGTCAAAGGTTCGACTCCTGTGTCACTGACTGAAACAAAATACCTCTATCATTTATTCACCAGACTTAAAACATAATATCACTTTTCTCTCAAACAAATATCTAGTTAGCCTTTCATGGATAAAAGTTTCTAACTGTTTATATTTGAAAAGGGATCGGTCAGCCAAAGTTTTCTTAATTGAAAATGATGAGTCATCATCTTAAATAGACCAAAAAGATAATAAAATAAAAGAACGGCATATCAAACTTGACTCATTTGAAAAGAAACAGCAACATAAAAAAAAACAACGCCGGTACTATCTACCTATTGTGGGGTTAAGAGATTAACTACAAATAAGGTACGGGGATTCCCCTGATAAGATTTTTCGACACATTCCTTGTGTAGTATTTGGTATGTATCGAAAACATCAAAGGAACCGCAGCTTATACAGCTCAAGTGCGCTCTGAAGTGTTCTCGAGCTGAAACTGGTCTGGCTTTCACAACTGTCCAGTAGTATTTATTTTTGCAGTTGACTCGAGTGTCTGTTCCATTCTGTGTGTGAGTTAGTTTAGTTTTGAAAGAGGTTCTAAAAAGAATTACCAGATCTCCTTCATACCGTGTAAACGGAAAATGTCATGAATTGTAATCTATTCGAAGCCTAATCTCAAACGGAAATTAAACGGAAGCGTCAAAGGTCGCTTCTAATGACACGCTCTTTGAAATGTATCTTTACAACATTTAAAGGGACCAAGAGAATCGATTCTGCTCCTAAAATCCTTGTTGGCCTTCTCCTTTTTTCAATTAAAAGATCGGTAACTTTAAATCGTCAAACGTAAAAGGTGCACCCCCCCCCCCCCCCCCTACTGAGACCCTCCTTAATTTGCCATCTACAAGGCTAGCATAAACCTTTTCTAGCATAAGAGCCCATCCCAATGGCAACTCGTAAATGGCATGGCCTCTCACTAACAATTTAACTAAATTAGCACCTAAGGGGATTACGAAATTATAATTTTTGTAATATGCGGGAAAATATGACTCATTAAGAATATTCCATAATTATAAACTGATCGCAATAGCTTCCCTGGGCCTTCACGAACCAATTCTTAGGATAACTGACGTTTCTGCCTTATAAATCTACAAGATATTTCTGAACGAATATCATCTGTCTCTATAAGAGATACGTTTTCACTGCAGTCACGGGTTACTCCAATACACATCGTTACGTTAACAAGAGTGGGTTGGTATACCAATCGTCTCAGACCTTGTTTCTTGCCGGTCCTAACAAACTTGAACGCAAAAGCCTGGTCACTTGTATTTCTGCATTGGTGTTGCTGTGAATGCAAGTGGAAATGTTATTAAACGTACTTAAGAAATGTTAGAAACAAATCAGTGCTCTTCTAGGTACTCTTCTAATGGCCGAAGTGTTAATTTGCCAACCATCAAACGAATAAAAAAATTAACCGTCAAGGGATATATTACCGTGAATTCGAAAACAGAAGGTATACGTATTTTAACCTTCAATATCTAATCCCCTCGAAGTCATTAATAATTCATGACGAAAAAAAAATAAATTTCTACCGTAAAGGAAGTTTGGAAATGTGATCTTAATTATCATAAAATTGGTGAGCTTTTACTCTGAATTTCTCCAAGAATTATTTTATGTTTTGAGAAGATATATCACACACTCCAAAGACTGTTTCTTTCAAGCACCTAAAAGTTGGTTGAAAAACTGTTTATTCACCCACTTCTCTGTGTCTGGAAATTTGATGACAACCCTCCCTTATGTTTTATATTTTACGAGAACGTTTGGCCAAAAGTTCCCAATAGGGTCTGGAAGAGGTTTGTATCACTGACCCATGAATTAGCCAAAACTGAGCGTTCAATTTGTGAAATCAGATGCAACCAAGTGATGCAGATTCCCGCATTTCACATTAGCTGTCAGTGGTGACTCGAAGTCACAGCCAATATGCCCCAAACTTTTCAAAGTAACCCGATCAGGCAAATCTTTCCTGATTTGTTTTGAATAACCAAAAAGTTGAACACTGAATGATGAGCTTACAATGCCCTCTGTGACATTGACATTAGCTTAACCAAGGCTCGCAGTTTACTGTCACTTTCGCTCAAAAACCACAGGGCCAATGGGCCTAATACGCTAATACTCCTCTCCTAAATTAAGATGTTTTCAACGTATTATTCCTTATAATAGTCTTTTGCTGGAATAACTATAGACTATTGTTAAGAAACATTCCTTAAGATACCCCTTAAATTAGGAGGGCTCCGTCAGATTTTTTTTTTTTTTTTTTTTTTTTTTTTAGAACTTAACGGTAAAGTAGAAAAGAACAGAGTTTTTGTTCATGAGCGTGACTCACCTCAAACACAAGTTTCCAATCTTGATTTTCTTTTGCTGCTTTTAGTGCGTACTGAATTCGGCTGCGTGGGTCAGTAAATTGAATACACTTTGATCCCCGCCTTCCTTTGAAATTTATTATCTGAAATCCTTAATGAAATAGTATTTAATTGTAATTAAAAACATCTTTCAACCTTTATGGATCCCTGAATAGCCCTCGTAAGATCTTCTTCTCCCAAAAGTTCATAAATCCTTCAAGGCTTCTATTACACCATAATCGTTTGGAGACGGAGGTTGGACAATTATATTCTCCGAATCGTTTATCCTTGTGAGATGATCTCAGGACGGGGTACTGTACATTACGTGCGCACTAGAGTGGCTTTCAATTAAGAGGCGGAGTCATTTGCTTTGGTTTTACTTAACTGCGCTCTGTGATTGGCTGACAATTTCCTTTTTGAATCCCAATAACCCTCGTAAGATCTACGTTTCACGCATAGCAAGAGAGGGTGATCCTCTCTTGCGCATAGTCATAAACTGTACAAAAATATCTCTTAAAGGAGGCACCGTCCTCAACTTCGAGCACACAAGTTTGTCGGGCTCACCTGTCATGTGCGTGTACTTACCAGTGTTGGTGAATCTTTTCCATTTTAATGTACATCGGCGCTCTCCAGAAGAAGCTGTACAAAGCACTCCAAGGGCACTCCCATTTGCGCATTTCAAACGCTCTTCTCTGAAGACGGAGCTAAGATAATATGAGGGCTGAGGTTTAGGGTTGACCTCCAAACAGGCCGTCAACAAAAACACGACCACAGCCTGTGAATAGAAAAATACAACGCCGCGCGTGAAATTTTAAGTCAATAGGGACCTTAAGATTGAAGTTTGTTTTCGTTTCCCGCAAACGGCAAAATTCTAAAAGTCACGTGACTCCGATCCTGCCGTCCCGTTTGAGGTTCAGGTTTCATCGTCAAGGACACATTTTAGAGGTAAGTGAATTACGGCAGAGTTTTTCGCTGGTTTTAAAATTTTAAAGCGACGTTTAAACGTCAAATTTACTGTTTTTAAAGAGTTATCTCGATGAATTTAGAGATTTTTTTGATTCAGTTACGAGATGACAAAAATTAAATTTAAAACAACAACAGCTAGCTCGATACTATTCTCCTTGCAGCAGCCATCTTGTTTTCCTGAAAGTAAGCCATGATGCGTACGTAAAAAGTACCCCTCGATCTTAAGGCCCGGATTATGTACATACAGCAAACTCCGAACTGCAAACTGCTGGTCGAGGTTTGCGGTTTGCGGTATACAAAGGAAACTCTTAATCTTAAGGTCCCTAATATTCACTTCCAGTTGGACGTGTAATTGTTTAGTGCAGAATCTATTTAGTGACAGTTTTAAAGTGATTCAACAAAACCAGACAGCCGGAAATACGTATACGTCTGCGTTCACAGCCTGAGTAGACCGTGAATGTATGTACCGCTCGAGCAAACTTCCTGTGGCAAGTTTTAGTGACCATCTTTGTTACTCGTGTCCAAATTTTAGCTGACAAATGCATTTTTTAGGGACAAACTGGGGCACTAGTTTTATGTGTAAAAGGAAAAAATGTCATGCGAACTTTTGATACAATTGTTTCCTCTCGGCACTTTGTGCCGTGTTCGGAAAGCTTTTTTTTCGTTTTCCGAAAAAGTTTCCCATCAGGTAACCTTAGCATGAGGCCTTCCTGAGGGGAGGGTGGAGGTGGACAAAATGGGTAGGAAGGGCTAACTTCTTTCATTCTAAGAAGTATTAGAGACAAAGACTGATGACGAACTGTAATCAATGCATTTATAAACAAGAGCTCCTTGGAAAAGATGGCCTGCAATAGCCGCTGTTCCGTAATGAGTTTATTGCGTGCCTGCGAGATAGGCAACGTAAAAGCTGTTATCTCCAGAAATATTTCTTCGTGCATTTTTTTTAATACCGCTGTCAAAAGAAATGACATTCGAACTCTACTGGGGGGTTAGGCTGTCATCATCCGGCGAGCGAGGGAATCCGTCAGTTGCAGCTGACAAGTTTCAAACACTTTTAAAACACATTTTTCAATCAAGGCGGTCAAATCTTATATAGTTATAGTTCTTTGGTAACTACTGAAGAAATTTTTTCAGAGCATGTGTTCTGGGGAGGATAAAAATGAGATGGTAGATCCACAGTAATAACGGTGCAGTAGAGCAATACGGAGACATAGGACCGGCTGAGACTTAGCTTAGCCTTGTTTAGCTTTGATCACAATATAGGTAAGCCAAAAGCCAAGAAAGAATCTGAAACTTTTTTTTTTCGCTGTAATGTGCCGGGCATTTGAACTGAACAGCTCGTCCAGTCCCAGCCGTGGGGCATTAGCCGACCTAGTTTTACAAAAATCCGAATGCCCACGGGGCCGGTCAGTCCTGGGGGAGTGTGCAGTGCTGGAAATGACTGATGCATTAAGACAGACTCTCCCAACTTGTGCCTCTAGAAATATGCGTCAAACAGTGTGGAGAATATACATTTCGATATTGGAGCTCAAGAATTGACGAACATTTTTTTTCCCACGGATCTTTTCAAACAACTTGTTAACGATCGCACAGTCTTGGTTTCAGTTGATGAAGGTATTACTTACATTTCCTTATTCTTAGAATTGGAAGAGGCAGACTTATGGATGTGCTCCTTCCGTTGCGTGCAATGGTCACTGCTCGGGTGAACTTATATTGCGACGTCTAAATATTGCGTGCAACGTAAAATCTTGTTATCTCCAAAAACATTTCGTGATGTGTTTGTTCTGATAAAGTGGAGGATAATAAGGCTATAGTTATCTGGCTGAGCCTTGAACCCGTCAGTTTGCATCGGACGCGATTCAAACGCCTCGTGTGATTAAGACGCGTGTTTCAATAAAGACGGTCGAACGATAGTTCTTTGGTAACTAAAGAAATTGTCTCAGAAGCTGATTAGTTCATCAAGAGAATGTCTCAGTGCTGTTGTCCTTTTTTTTTATGGAATGAGAAGTGGACTTCCAAGCACGGTTTTCTTTTCTTTTCTTTTCTTCTTATATTTTCAAAATCAATATAAAAGCGGAAAAAAATTCCTTCGCGCGTACGCGCCACTTACGAGCAACAACAAATAATCTCGAAATGAAACCTCGCTATTATTCTGCAAACCGGATAGCCTGACCGTCAAAAATTCAGTAAACTAAAATGGATCGTTTTTTTTTTTTTTTTTTTTTTTTTTTCATAAAAAAATCAAAATGGTCTTTTCCGAGCATTTGCAAATTAGTAAAGGACAATTTCAAATGATAGTGAACCTAACCGCAGACTCAGTAGAAAAGTCTTCTGAACACTGGACAGCTCAATAAACTTAACTAGAACTGAAAAAAAAAAATGGTCTTTAGTGTAAGCATTTGCGAGAATCGGCGAGCATAGCGTTTTCTCTCTTGTTACAAGTACGAGCATTGTTTAAATTTGTTTTGCCACCTTCTTAAAGACGAGCAGGTAGCGCTTTTGAGAATTACGTACCTTATCAAAGAAGTCCTTTTTCCGGTTCAATTTGGTGAGTGATCTAGTGTGCTTAGTGGAGTTTCATACCTTTTATGCTCCCCAGCTGAATTTATCTAACGGACTCCGCACCCGAGTGATGTGAAGTTAACAAAAATTACTGCAACTAACGCAAGTTCACGCGGAGTAAAGCCAGAAAAGTTTTCTCGCAAGGGAGATAACTAAATCTAAAGAACCTCTCGCCTGATGATGGATCTGAAGATGCGCGGCCCGTCTTCAGTTTTCGCGCTCTGAATGGTAGTCATAATCATTTTACAGTAGATAACGAGTTTTTCACGTCGTGTCTTAAAAGTATATAATAAGGCAGGTTCTGCTGTAGAATCTTGAAAGTTATATCTTTGAATTTTGCCAGGTTATAGTGACCGGAAACCCCGGAAACAAACGGTAGTATGTCCATGACCGTCTAGACATATCATGCCGGACGGCTCAGTCAGTGACTTGACCTAATAGCGCGATCAAGGATTTTTTAAAACATCTGAAGCTAATCGATAACAACAACATTCCTCCTGACCCAAAAACTTAAGCTTTCTGGTCTTAAATTCATTATGACTCCTCCAGAAAGAAAACAGGGAGAATTTACGGGATCAGTCACCGAATAAACAACAACAACAACAACAACAAGTTAGCAATCAAGATATGATACAGTATAAATCAAATTGTTTTACATAAAAGTCTCTTTTTTTTTCAGTCTTTTCGAACATGCGCGCGATAACAGAGCTATGTTTTAGGGCAAAATCAGCAACGAAATGAGTTACCAACCTCTTTTCTTTATTTAGATTTTCCTTTCCTTTTTTATGTAATACTCTTAAAAATGATTCAAACGAGATATTCGTTTACACAATGACTGTTTTCACTGCGCTTGAGAAGTGGGACGTTACCTTTGGGCCCGATTAGGGTTTAATTTTTTTTTGTAAGTTTTCTCCTTTTTTTTTTTAAGAGGTGAAAGCTGAAAATACCCGATATAAAAAAAAAACAACAACAATTTGTAATCATTTAGAAATGAGTTTTAAATCCATTTAGTTCGTCCACCACTTATCCTCAACAGCCTCATCTGAATAGGTCAATTCGGCTCTTCCTATGTTAAATAGGCACGTACATGAAATGTTTTTATAAAGGTCTCCGAGTTGGTATGTTTAAAATGATTTCGACAGATTATCCACAGCTAGGTATCACGAATTATTGTCACGGATACCGTTTTCTTCTAAATACACCTAAAAACCGATACAGTGTAACTTAAAAATCCTGACTTGTGCTCACTCAGAAAGTATGTACGGTATGTAAATGACAGATGACAGACGCCTTTTCGGTGTTTAAGGCATCAAAAGCTAACTTAAAAGGATAAGTTTTTAGTGAGGATTTAAAATGCTGCAGTTATCTAGATTTCCGTATCGCGAGAGGTAAAGCATTCAACAGTGGCTGGAGTCACGGCGGCGCACCTATCACTAAATGCTTGACATGATTTGTCCACGAGGGAAGTCTGGTAAAATTCCATCACTTGAGCGTAAGTGATAGGCAGATTGTTTCCTTATTGGATGTAGACACTTGAGTTATGTATATGCACTTACCCAAATTACACAGGCGATCTATGCATTAGTTTTTTCCGCCTCGTTGGCTAGACCAGAGGACTTTAAAACGGGAAATAAAATTAACGAAATATACTGCAAAGCATGAAATGTTTTGCAAAACCTGAATTTTGTTTTTGCCATTTCTGCGATTTTGCCTTCGAATCTAATAAAAATAAACATATCCTCTCTCAAGACAGTATTTCCACTGGTACATTGCGAGGAAAGAAAGCTTTCCAGTGCAAAAAGTTAGGACAGGCTGTAAATAATGTCCATATGAAAGCCTGTAGCTAAATTCACCAACATGTATCCTAAGTATTGTTTCAATAAGTGAACGACCATCGTAGTTATGTGCGTAAATTATCCAGTTGTTGCTCTCCTTCCCAAGAACAAAATGTCAATTTCCAGTAATTCGAGACGAAATTTGAAAACAAGTCAATTAATGAATCAAATTTACAAGAGAAATATCTCGGCGCAGCTTGAACAAAAACAAATCCTCCGTTAGTTATCGGTTTTGCCAATGATCGCGATGAACAATTTCATCGAAATAAAATCTTCATTAATGGTATTTCTAAATTATTACAAAACAATCCTTGATTGGTTAAGTTTTGCAAATCGATCGATAACTGCCACACGACAAGTAAGCTTGGGAGACTCATTAGTTTGGCTTCTCATAAGGTATGGTTCAATGATCAGCAGTTAGAATATACCCTTGAAAGTTTCTAAAATTTCCCCCTTCTGTTATATGTTAAAAAAAATGCATGTTGAGTCTTGAGAATCATCAAAGATATAATTGTACAAGATAAATCCTATTCGTATATAGACCTCTCATGCTTTAATTATTGTGCTAACTCTAAGTGCCTCCTAAATTTTTAAGAAAACTTTTAGCAAGAGGTTTTTTTACGAAGACTTCTTAGTCAAAGACTTGCCTTTAATTTGTGAAAGGAAATATTTTTTTCACCAGGCAAAACCTTAATAAGTCCAGCAAAACACCAAAAGATCACAACTCCCAATATAACCAACTCAAATTCTAAGCCTTGATTCTTTAAGCTGTCTAGCTTTACTTACTGCAGAGATGAGTTTTAAATCCATTTAGTTCGTCCACTTGTCCTCGGGAACCTCAACTGAATATATCAATTCGGCTCTCAAATTAAATAGGCACATACACGAAATCTCAGTTTACAAAGGTCGGTTGGTATCACAGTTTTGTTCATGTTATCTCTATTCGTCAGAGGGGGGTGTAGGGGTGTCTGAAACCAGGCGCAGCAAAACGTAAAAAATAAAAATACGCTATCGAAGTTTACCAAAATATCAAAACCGTAGTTACAAATGTGGAACATGCCGTCATCAAGACATTAGGTCCGGAATTCCGGCATTCCTTATGTATTCTGATGAACGTGTACGTGGATATTAATCAACGTAAGATCATCACACTGGTAATATAATATATACTGTACTATTTCCAAGACTGTTCATTCAGCAAAAAAAAAAAAAAAAGCCGCACACACGCAATCACGTGAAGGATTGATTATTGAAAAATTCCATCAAATGTATTTCTCCGTTGTTCTGATTTAATGACCAATGGCTCCTTTCTTGGACTAACACACAAAAATCCGTAAAATCAATGAGTATTATTCTTGACAAATTACTTTCGACTCTCGACAGGGTCTCGCCATATCAGTTTCGACTCTCGACATGTTAGAGATGGACCATTTTTATTTTTATATTGATGATATGAAACACAAAGGTGCATTATTTTACAAATAATTACACACATTTTTGTCTGTTGAATTTAAATTACAGTTTAGTTTTTAGTTTAGTTTTTCATTTGAGTTCATTTAGTCTAACTGAACGGGATCCTACCAGTAGAAAGGATTGCTAGATGTTTTCTTCGCTTGACCAACTGAGCATGATTTTTTTCTCTACTTTTGCTGTGCAGGAATTTTTTGGGGTAATTGTCTACCCCCTCTCAAAAATTAAATTGGTCCATCCCTTATTCTCGACTCTCGACAATTACCGAGCCTACATATCAGTTGATAAAATGACCAATCATATCAAGTATTAACAGGTAAAGGCTGAAACTGAACAAACCGCAAGCCTTGCTTGCACAATAATGGTCCCTGACTGTACAATCTGGTACGCTGTACTTGTTGTACATGCCTGTAAAACGTAAACAAAACAACAGGGAGCAAGAGGATCCGAGTGAAAACGAAACACCGCAGAGGTCTGCAGACACTTTTTTTCACCGATTACCGCGGCCTCAAATTTATAAAAACCGCATACTGCTTAGTCTTACCGCAGGTTAAAATAAAAATTTACGCAAAACAGCATCACCGCAAACCCTTACGCCCCCCTCTTCCAGTAATTCGCTTTCTCTGCTCAAACTGACTTGGATTCATACTACCAGTGGAACAATTCTGGCTATTTTTATCCGGGTTCAGTTATGGCAGAATACACAGAATATCAGTTACCAAAAGAATACAATTCCAGGTCTTCCCATTAACACGAAAAGCTTCCCAAACGGAACACAATTCCTCTTATTTTGAGCGCATTGTATTCCGTTCATTCCACTATCGGTTTTCAGCATTTCAGAATTTAAGGGATCAGTCACCGAATAAGCAACAACAACAAGTAAGCAATCAAGATATGATACAGTATAAATCAAATTGTTTTACCTAAAAGTCTCTATTTTTTCAGTCTTTTTGAACAGTGAGCGCGATAACAGAGCTATGTTGTAGGGAAAAATCAGCAACGAAATGTGTTAGCAGCCTCTTTTTTTATTTAGATTTACCTTTCTTTTTTTATGTTATACTCTTTCAAATTACTCAAACCAAATATTACCTTACCCTGCGAGCAGAGGCCCTTCGATCTTTCTAGATAAGTCGGGACAAACTTGTCATACGGCATAATCGCCTGGAGAATCGAATCAAGTCAAATCTTACCACCTTCTTTACTTTTAATATCTTGCCAAATAATCTGTTTTACTTAATTCAAGACGGTTTCGATCTTTATGCATGATGTTGCCCATGACTCTGCACATTAGACCTCAAAAAGTCTCTACCGCCTTTCAAATCAAGTTGACTCGCATAACACAGGGTTCTCTTCTGCTGGTAATGTACTATGTTAAACCATCCAGAACAACGTAATGCGGGATTCTATCCGGGGCTAGATTAGGACCAAATCTATGGGATTCTCTGAATAATACTACACGCGAGATCCCCCGTGAGGGTTTTCAAAAAAAGTAACCCACAATATGTTTTTGTATTTTCTGTTTTCTAAGGATGTGTACATTGATTTGCCTGCCATTATTATTCAGAAACTAATACATCAACATTTTCACAATGACTTCCAAATGCTAATTTTGTTCTTATTTTATTATACCTATGCTAAAATTGCATTATTGACACTGTTCTTGCATTTGCTCTGTAATGTCTACCGTTCTATTGCATAAGCGATCTATACCTTTCTTACTTTTCTACATTTATGTTAATATCTTAATGGCTACCTTTCATTTTATTTTATTTTATTCTGTTCAAATTTGACAAGCCGGCGGGGTTATGACAACCCTCTCTCCAGTTCTGTCGCTTCCAGCTTCGACTAGCCAATGCTATTTGCGGAAAGCGACAATTTTTTTTTTTTTTTTTTTTTTTTTTTGTCATTCATAAAGTTTCCTTTTTCTGTTATATTCTGAGAGAAATGCACGTCAAACCTCGAGAGTCACCAAAGATATAATTGTAGGAGATAAATCCAATTCGTATATAGACCTCTTATGCCCTAATCATTGTGCAAACAGAAAAGTAAGTACCTCCTTGTTAAGAAGCTCAACAGGTTTTTTACGAAGACCTCTTACTTTAAGACGTGCCTAAATTTTTCTCCTTTTTTTAGGAGGTGAAAGCTGACATTTTTTCACTTTCAAAACCTTAATAGCTCCTGCAACACACCAAAAGATCGAAAATTCCCGATATCAGGCCAATACAATTTGTAAGCATTAACTTTAGAGATGAGTTTTCAATCCATTTTGTTCGTCCACTTATCCTCAGCAACCTCAACTGAATAGGTCAATTCGGCTCTTCCCATGTTAAAAAGGCACATACATGAAATGTTTTTATAAAGGTCTCCCGGTTGGTATGTTAAAAATGATTCCGACAGATTATCCACAGCTCTGTATCACGAATTATTGTCACGCATACCGTCTTCTTCTAAATACACCTAAAAACCGATAACTTAAAAATCCTGACTTGTGCTCACTCAGAAAGTATGTATTTCCAAGTGATGACAGCTGACAGACGCCTTTTCGGTGCATGTTTAAGGCATCAAAAGCTAACTTAAAAAAGATAAGTTTTCAGTAAGGATTTAAAATGCTGTAGTTATCTACATTTCTGTATCGCAAGAGGTAAAGCATTCCACAGTGGCGGGAGCCGCGGCGGCGCATCTATCTCCAAATGATTGACATGATTTGTCCACAAGAGAAGTCTGGTAAAATTCCATCATCTGAGCGTAAGTGACAGGCAGATTGTTTCCTTATTGTGCGCAAACACTTGAGTTATGTATATGCACTTACCCAAATCACGTAGGCGATCTATGCCTCGTTGGCTAGACCAGAGGACTTTAAAACGGGAAATAAAATTAACGAAATGTACTGCAAAGCATGAAATGTTTTGCAAAACCTGAATTTTGTTTTTGCCATTTCTGCGATTTTGCCTTCGAATCTAATAAAAATAAACATATCCCGAGGAATACTGATACCTCTCTCAAGACAGCGTTTCCACTGGTACATTGCGAAGAAAAAAAACTTTCCAGTGCAAAAAGTGAAGACAGCCTGTAAAAAATTTCCATATGAAAGCCTGTGGCTAGATTCACCACTATGTCAGTATCCTAAGTATTGTTTGAATAAGTGAACGACCATCGTAGTTATGTGCGTAAATTATCCAGTTATTGCTCTCTTTCCCAAGGAGAAAATGTCAATTTCCAGTAATTCGAAGCGAAATTTGAAAACAAGTCAACTAATGAATCAAATTTACAAGAGGAATATCTCGGCGCAGCTTGATCAAAACCAAATCCTTCGTTAGTTATCGGTTTTGTCAATGATCGCGATGAACAATTCCATCGAAAAAAAATCTTCAATGATGACATTTATAAATTATTACAAAACAATCCTTGATTGGCTAAGCTTTGCGAATCGATCGATAACTGCCACACGACAAGTAAGCTTGAGAGACTCTTTAGTTCGGCTTGTCATAAGGTATGTTCATGAATCAGAAGTTAGAATATACCCTTGGAAGGTTCTAAATTTTCCTCCTTTTGTTATATGTTGAGAGAAATGCATGTTGAGTCTTGAGAATCACCAAAGATATAATTGGTAAAAGATAAATCCTATTCGTGTATAGACCTCTCATGCTCTAATTATTGTGCTTACTGTAAGCGCCTCCTAAATTTTTAAGAAAACTTTTAGCAAGAAGCTTTTTTTTTTTGCGAAGACTTCCTAGTCTAAGACTTGCCTTTAATTTGTAAAGCAAGTGTTTTTTCACCTGGCGAAAACTTAATAGGTCCTGCAAAACACCAAAAGATCTTAACACCCAATATAACCAACCCAAATTCTAAGCCTTGATTCTTAAAGGTGTCTAGCTTTACTTACTGCAGAGATGAGTTTTAAATCCATTTAGTTCGTCCACTTGTCCTCAGGAACCTCAACTGAATAGATCAATTCGGCTCTAATGTTAAATAGGCACATACACGAAATCTCAGTTTACAAAGGTCGGTTGGTATCAGTTAAAACGTAAACCGCAATACCGCATCGAAATTTACCAAAATACAGAAACCGTAGTTACATGAATGTGGAATATGCCGTCATCAAGACTTTACTCGGCATTCCGATCCATTAGAAATGTGACCTTGTGTATTCTGAGGAACGTGTACGTCGATGTTTATCAATGTAAGATCATCACACTGGTAATATAATATATACTGTACTGTTTCCAAGACTGTTCATTCAGCAAAAACACAAAAACAAAAAAGCCGCACACACGCAATCACGTGAAGGATTGATTATTGAAAAATTCCATCAAACGTATTTCTCCGTTGTTCTGATTTAATGACCAATGGCTCTTTTGTTGGACTAACACACATACATCCATAAAATCAATGAATTATTACTCTTGACAAGTTACTGTCGACTCTCGACAGGGTCTCGACATTTAGTCTCGACTATTGACATGTTAGAGATGGACCATTTTATTTTAAAAAGGTAATAAGAGTGCTCCTGATAGAGCACTCGGATTTCTTTTTTCCGAGTATGGACAGTATGCCTGTGTCTCTTTCTTAGAATAATACATCATTCTCATTCATGCACCACGCTGGAAATATACCATCACCTTTATTTCATATACCACTCGTTCGACATTGAAATCCTACCAGTATGCAGGATATTTGTCTCATGAGCCTAGTTTAATGGCCTTAGCTCCCACGATTCTCCTGTAGCTCAGTGGTAGAGCATCCGAACTAGTAATCCGAATGTCCTAGATTTTTGTGTCACTTTCTAGAATAACACATCATTCTCATTCATTCACCAGGCTGAAAAAATATATATACTTTCACATTTATTTCATGAATTTTGTATTATACCAGAGTCAGTGAAAAGGTTCAAATTTATGTTTTAATACAAGAGATAGATGGAAATGATGTGTTTACGATATTTATGATATGAAACACAGAGGTGAGTTATTATACAAATAATTACACAGCAGTTTTGTCTGTAGAAACTAAATTATGACAAAAAATTACAGTTTAATTTTTCATTTGGTCTAACAGGATCCTACGAGTAGAAAGGCTTGCTCCGTTTTTTCTTCTCTTGGCCAATTGTGCATGATTTTTTTCCTCCACTTTTGATGTGCAGGAATTTGTTTTTTGTTTTTTTTTTTTTTGTAATTGCCCAACCCCCCACCCCCCTCAGAAATAAAATGGTCCATCCCTTATTCTCGACTCTCGACGCTCCTCGACTCTCGACAATTACCGAGCCGACATAATATTGGATAAAATGGCTAATCCAAAAAATATATTAACTAGAAAAGGCTGAAAAAACCGCAAGGCTTGCGTGCACAATAATGGTCCCTGATTGTGCAATCGGATGGTACTTTTTGTACCGGCTTGTAAAACGTAAACAAAACAACAGGGAGCAGGAGGATCCGAGTGAAAACGAAACACCGCAGAGGTCTGCAAACACTTTTTCACCGATTATCGCGGCCTAAAATTTATAAAAAAAAAACGCACACCGCTTAGTCTTCTAAAACTGCAGTTCCGCAGGTGAAAATAAAAATTTTCGGAAAACCGCATCAACGTAAACCCTTATGTCCACCCCCCCCCCCCCCCACCATCCCCAAGGGGGGCTGTAAGGGGGGTCTGAAAACCGCAAAGAACGTAAAAAAAGCCGCAATACCGCATCGAAATTTATCAAAATACCGAAACCATAGTTACAGATGTGGAATACACTGTATGCCGTCATCAAGACTTTAGGACCGGCATTCCAATCCATTAGAAATGTGACCTTATGTATTCTGATGAACGTGTACGTGGATATTAATGAACGTATGATCATCGCACTGGTAATATAATATATACTGCACTGTTTCCAAGACTGTTCATTCAGCAAAAGAAAAAAACAAAAACAAAAAAAAGCCGCACACACGCAATCACGTGAAGGATTGGTTAATGAAAAATTCCATCAAATGTATTTATCCGTTGTTCTGATTTAATGACCAATGGCTCCTTCCCTGGACTAACACACAAAAATCCATAAAATCATTGAATCATTACTCTTGACAAGTTACTGTCGACTCTCGACAGGGTCTCGACATATCAGTTTCGACTCTCGACATGTTAGAGATAGACTGTTTTATTTTTAAAAAGGAAATAAGAGTGCTCCTGATCATGATAGGAGCAGTCGGATTTCTTTTTTCCAAGTGTGCATTTGTCACTTTCTAGAATAATACATCATTCTCATTCATTCACCAGGCTGAAAAATATACCATCACATTTATTTCATTAATTTTATATTATACCAGATTCATTGAAAAGGTGCAAATTTATGTTTTAATACAAGAGAAGAGATGGAAATGACGTATTTATGATATGATGACATGAAACACAGAGGTGAATTATTATAGAAATAATTACACCGGATTTTTGTCTCTTCAAATTAAATTATGACAAAAGTTACAGTTTAGTTTTTCATTTTCCTACGAGTAGAAAGGCTTTCTTGATTTTTTCCTCCCTTGGCCAACTGTGCATGATTTTTTTTTCCTCTACTTTTGCTGTGCAGGAATTTTTTTTGGTAATTGCCCAACCCCCCCCCCCCCCCTAACTCAAAATTCCGTTCATTCCGCTATCTGTTTTCAGCATACTATTCTGTTAAATCCGAAATCACAAGTCTTGAAGAATGCGCCCTTATGCCGCCGGTACCAGGCATAAACCGGGAAAGAAAATATTATTTAACTAGAGCAACAACATTAAAACTCCGCGCGGCTTGATTTTGTTTAACAGCCGTCGATCCGCCATCCGGTTTTCTGAAGCTAAGTATCATTAGAAGGCTAAACTAGTGCTTACGCAGGGATCAGGGATTTGTTTTACAAGTGATAGTTGCATGTATACCTGGTGAATATATGCACAAAACATAAACCATACAACACGTTTACGAATTTACTTAAAGCAAACACGTTACATGCTTCAGCAAGGAGTAAATGGGACGTGAAGCACATGAGTAACATATTTGCAACATTTACACGGGCGTGACGTGTTAATTTCGTGAGAGACAACTGATATGAGAAGTCTGCATCACAGGATATCCCATGCACCGGTCTTAATCGATAACATGACTGCGTTGTTGGCTCAAGTTCAACTTCACAACAGGTTTTTTATTCGATACACCCGTCAATTGCTTCAAAGGATGACAAACTTAAAGCTGACTTTTCTGGGTAAAACCATCAAGCCTGTTACATCAGTGAAGGACTTGGGAGACATTGTTGATTCCCACTTGACATCTAATGACTGCCATATTTAGTCAATTAGTCTCTTCGTGTATGGCTCTGAACTTGTTTTATAAATCGTGTTAAGCACATTTTTGATAATGAAACGCGAACATCACTTCAGTTTACGCTGATGTAATCAATAATATTGTGTATTGCTCAACCATGCGGTCTAACACATCTCAGTGCTACATGCAAACATGAAGAAGCTGGCCAGGCTGTTCAAAACTCTACTCGTAACTGATAATGACGAACGTAAGGCACTCCAGCCTTACACCAGCTTCAGTGGCTGCCAGTCAAATATCTACTAATCTATAAAATCTGGTCAATTTATAAAACTGCTGTCAATCGGAATTCTACAAACTTTTTCAGTAGCTCCAAAATTTAACTATAGAATTTTTTTTTGTTAATTTGTTAAATATCCATTGCTAGTGTATTTGAATATGAAACACTAATCATAAGTTTACAGACTTATGAGAAACCCTGTAAAAGGGGTACGATTTGTCGATTTACAGCGAACATCCGATTTACCGATTGTTCTATAATTTTCTGTGTGCTACTATAAAAAAAAAAAAAAAAAAAAGAAGAAGAAAGAAAAAATGCACGCCCGGCTGCATAGGGGGTATACAGCAACCACATACTATTTTTTAATGGCGCCGTTGTCGATTCAAGCTTATGTAACAAACCGAAAAGACGTCTGCTCGGTGATTGTACAGCCTTGATTTATCAAGAAAAGTAAATTCTTTGCCACCATATGGTGTTGTCGCATACACTCTTTTCTTTCTATAAGAATATTTTTTTTCCCGGCCCAGGCTGAATATTCTTATTTTTCTACCGATGTTAGGCTAAAAATATTCTTATGAATATTCTTAGATTATAGCGTATGACATTTTCTTTTTAGAATGTATTGGGTCAGTAATAATTACAAGTGTTTGGTGTCCAGATCTGTATCGAACTGCAATTAACCTCGAATTTTGGTTAGTGCAGGTTTTAATCGTTTTATTGGCTAGTTTTGCCGTTTAGAGAAAGGGAGAATTTTATAGTTTAGTTAAAACATGTAATTGTAAATTGTATTTACAAATCTTCAACACACAAAATTATATTCTTTTCAAAATCTCAGCCTAAGGCTTTTTATAGCTCCAAAATTTATTCATAGAAAATTTTTATTTTGTTAATTCGTTAGATATCCATTGCTAGTGTATTTGAATATGAAACACTAATCATAAGTTTACAGACTTAAGAGAAACCTTGTAAAAGGGGTACGATTTGTCGATTTCTAGCGAACATCCGATTTACCGACTGTTTTATAATTCCTTTGTGCTACTATTAAAAAAAAAATGGAGAAGAAGAAAGAAAGCCGGATGCACGCCCGGTTGTATAGGGAGTATGGAGCACCATATTCCGTTGTGTAATGTCGCCTTTGTCGATTCAAGTTTGTATAACAAACCGAAAAGGCGTCTGTTCTGTGATTGTACAGTCCTGATTTATCAAGAAAGTAAATATTGTACCACCTCAGAGTGTTGCCACAAACACTCTTTTCTTTTTATACTGGAACATTGTTTTTCCGGCCAAGGCTTTAAAATATTCTTATTTTTCTACCGATGTTAGGCTAAAAATATTCATATGACTATTCTTAGATTATAGCGTATGACATTTTCTTTTTAGAATGTATTGATGTTTCGATTACAAGTGTTAGGTGTTCAGATCTGTAACGAACTGTCATTAGCCTCGAATTTTGTTAAGTGTGGGTTTTTGTCGTTTTATTGGCTAGTTTTGCCGTTTAGAGAAAGGAAGATTTTTATAGTTTAGTTAAAACATGTAATTGTAAATTGTAGTTACGAATTTTCAACACACAAAATTATATTCTTTTCAAAATCTCTGCTTAGGTTTATTCTTAAACTATTCTTAAATTTTCTCAAATTTCAGCCTCGATATTCTTATAAAATATATTATTATAGAAATAAAAACGACTGTAGCCTGGGTTCAACCTGAACGGTAAGTTTCAAGCGTTGTCATTGACGTATTTTTATACATTTATTCAAACATTGATATGTGCGTGCTATAATTTTGAAATTCATTCCATGTCTTTAACGATGAAATACGAACAACTATCTTGTTATTTGCCGGATTAAATCATTCTGATGGGAGTAAGAGATGTCATGTCCTTCTTACGAAAGAGCGATACTACTCAAGTGAATTTTGTCCAAGCAACTCGATGGATTTAATGTAAAAGTAAGATTTTAAAACGGTTTTAAAATCTTCAGTTGAACAACGTGTACAACAGAGGATTGATAAGACAGGTGCCAAACCTCATAAAAAGAAGAATCGTATTAAAAATCCGGGTGGAACATGGATCGCAACATTCTCGTCAAAGAAAATTCCACTTAGAAAGTACGAAAACCAACCTAAAATAAAGGCAAGGATCATTAAGCCAAAAATGATCACCGCTCGCTTTTGGCCCCGTTTTTGCCTCGTACGTCTTACGCTTGTGATATGAGAGAGCTGTCGACGAATTTTCTTTAGTTGTGATCAAAGGACTAGGAAAATGAGAACGTAGTGCAAGGGGGATCACAGGAAGCACCACGAGGAATACGAAACAACAGT
The DNA here is from genome assembly GCF_977016875.1 of Pavona decussata. Classification (NCBI taxonomy): domain Eukaryota; kingdom Metazoa; phylum Cnidaria; class Anthozoa; order Scleractinia; family Agariciidae; genus Pavona; species Pavona decussata. The sequence goes on from NW_028145581.1 coordinate 314,559, forward strand.
AGCTGTAAAAAGCGTCCATACGTTCGTGTGTCACCGTTTGGGTGGAGTCTAGGCTAATCCAAAACAGCTGAATAAGTGACATACTCAGTGAAAAAAATCCAGATGAGGATCAGTGAAGCCACTTTTGTTTGCTTGGAAATGATCTTGTGGTAATGCATTGGGTGGATTATCATCACATAACGCTCAAAAGTGACAATCACCAGATATAGTATCGTGAAGAAGGCGATAACCCGAGATGCAAGATCCATGGCAATGCAAGCAGCAATGCTGTCTCCAAATGGCATGAGATTGCAGGCAAATATCAAAGGAATTGGAATCAATCCTGATAGTAGATCGGAAAAGGCCAGACATGCTAGATATAAGTTGGTAGTTGTTCGCAATTGCTTGTTTCTGTAAACCAAAACAATTCCCAGTGAATTGGCGGTAATGATGAGACAAGCAAGGACGCCCAGAAACACAAGAGGGAGATGGCTGTCACACAAAAATGGAATATGTTTGTTGGTGGTATTGGACTGTTTCATTGTTTTGTTGAACATGTTATCATTGTAATGATTTGGAATGCTACCGTTAACTAATGTGTTGTTCATGATTGTCTTCTATCCAGTCGTCGTTTTGGATATGACCGCCCGGCGGCGTCCGTTTTATAACTAGCCCCTTTGTTCCTTGATAACTTAATCGTCTTTAGGCTAGTCTTTTTTCCTGTGCCCGTACAAACCTTTGTTTACATTATACCAATGTTTCTGAGCCGTGTCGCAAAAACCTGGTAGTTTGTTAAAACGAGCCGTATTGAAATTTCAAATTAGGCTTCTTATCTTCCTTTACACTGAAGGAAAATCATATCTCTGCAAGTTTTCGGGGACCAGTAATAAACCTTAAATCAGTTAATCAGTTTAATCAGTTGTCATTAATAATTTTTCAATCGTGAACTATGGATCGAAATGCAAGAAACGGACCATGATGCATTAGTGCAGTGTATCAGCAGAAGCCCATTCTTTTTATCACGTGCCATTTTGAAGTGTTTTTAATAATTTATATGTCTCTCAATTCCGTGAGAGATATTGAAATCATCTCGGAAATGAATATGTCATCAAGTTGAGCTTTAAAAAAAATAAACGATACATTTGGATCAAAGGAGATCCCAAAATAGAAATGCTGTTTACCTCACTTAAATTACTATCTGTCTTTCGGCATGGAATCCTAGGGTACCATTGGATTGCAATTTGAAAGAAAAAACATCTTCTGATTGTATTGGAAAACTCGCTAAAACGTTTTATTAATTATGCGGGTCCGTCATCCACTTGAAGAAAAGATCACTTGATATCTTTCCATTGTTGCTCAAAGAGCACTTCGTGTATGGGTGAAAGCTACTTACTTTGATTTCAGTACAAATTTGGACCGAAAACCTTTCAAAAATTTCCACCATTTAGCACTTTTAAGAAATGTTCCCTACGGCGTGTGGAAGTGGTTAACCAATCATCGAATATAAAAGGTATGTTAAAAGATTTTCATTGATACTTAAATGTATAAAATTAGAGAATGTATGTAAAGACAACACCCGACAGATGGTCAATAATCGGCTTATCTGATAGTTAATATCTGCTTATCTCTCGCGGTTTTCCTCTTTGGCAACCGTTTTGGGAGAGAACACTCATTCATTAGGCGATGAAAAAATTCCCGAATGAAGATATAATTTGCAGACTTTATCCATCGTCCTGAAATTCTTGCCTTTTTTTTTTTTTTTTTTTTTTTTTTTTTTTTTTTTTTTTTTTTTTTACTTTTTTTTATCATTAGTAACAGCATGAGTGGGAGTACATTCGATACGTACTGGGTGAGAAAAAACTGGCGCGGTTTAAAGTTCTTGAATCGAGGATAAAATGTGTCTTCCAACGCAAAATCGTACATTTAAAGACTGCGTCTTTGTAAATTTTATATAACTCTGGAAATTTCTTGCTTGAGTTTTCACTCTTCTCCTATAGGGTGTTGAATAGAGTCTTGGTAACCCATGATGACGTTCTTAAACAGATGTTAATTTCAATCAAGGACAGCATACCAATGGGCGAAAATACCCCCAATTAGTTATGAATAATTTATTAATGAATTTACCAAACTCGACTATGGCTCACCACTACAGTAAATGCATCACAGAGGGAAATGTTTATGGTCTTTTCCTTTATCCTATGCAACCAAAAACTGTGAAATTTCTTCCCAATTACAAAGTATTGTCAGCACTCCATACGACCTTTCGGTTTTGTCGCGTAGGTCCAAGGGTTGAAAATCCGACAACGTTCATAATAATTGAAATGGCCATGTATTTCGTCCGCGTCGGCTCGTCCCAATAGGTTTATGGCATTCAGTGATCAGTGTTTAAAAGTACACTTTCTTTTATAAAAACCATTTTTATAAGAACGTTGAGGCTGAGCTTACTAAAATTTAAGAACATACTAAGAACATTACACAGGCTGATAGTCACTTAAGAACATTTTTTATTTCGACCAAACGTTTTTAAAATGAACAGCATAAATACGGATAACATAACAGTCTATACTCTGATTGTCCAATTAACCCAAATAATTGGTTTCTTGGTCACGTCCGCATATATTTATTGAAATACTATAGCAGGTATCTCACAACATCTTAAGAACTTCCCTAGTTCAAATTTTAAAACGCTCAATATCGTCCCCAAAATTAGGCGTTCGTATTAAAAAAATAATAAATAAATAAATAAATAACTGTAGTGCCGTGACGAAATTTCCTGATACTTAGCGGCCTCAAGCTTGGAATTCAATTGCTCAGGAACTTAGCGTATGAGACCCGGATTTCTAACCTTGTCGCTCAATGGTCAAACCTCAGTTGTTCCCGTTTCAGTAATGGCTTCAACAAGTTTTCAATAATCTGTCCACAAAATCCTGTAACGTGATCATTCAAATGAAAGCTAGTGGGCAGTACTTTCCGTAACGATCGCTTTTCGGTATATTAATTATTTTCCGTTGTTATGAACTCTGGCACGACATGATTTCATTGAACAATGAACTAAGTCTCAACGTCTCCTAAGTTTTCAATTTGTTCCTTCCGCTATCATCAAACCAGTCTGTTGGTTGCACTAGGGCTTAACAGACATTTCTAACAAGGTTCCCCGATGGCTTGAATCGACTTTGTGTCAATGAGAAGTTTAAGATTAAAATTTCTGATATTTGTCGGTCTTGCTATTTCAGCTGTCTTACAGTTTATACTGTGGCTATTAGATTAATTATAAAATCGCTCTTGAATAATAGAAACAATATTCTCCATGTAAATATATTCTTCTAGAGAAAAGCCGATGTGAAAATAAAGGCAACCTGAAATTACTGAAATGACAAGTCATGCAAAATGTGTTAGTCAAGTTAATAGCTCAACGAGCGAGAGAAATCGAAGCGAAACTGATCATGATTCAAGAAAGTATGCCATCTTGAAACTAAAACTCTAAAACCCTTCCTTGCGCCATCTGGTTACTGCAAGGAGTCATATACACGAATTTAAATTAAAACAAATGCGCGGTCATTTACGAAAAAAATGTGTCAGAACTTACCTTCTTTATTTGGATCTTGCGTTACCAATATAACTTAAAAGAAATGTGAAAACATTTCCAATGTCAATTAAACGCTGTTTTGCTTCTTGCTAGTGGCTTGTTCAGCTAGAATTTCAACGCCAATGTCATTTGCTTCAAAAATTAGTGCTTTCTAGCCAGCTAGCCAACCTTGCATCTTATGTTTCTGTTAAAATGCAACTGAAGTGAAGTTGTGACAGAATTTATACTGATGTGCGGTTTCTTTTAATTGTAAAGAAACTGGCTTTTTTAAACTCCCCCGGTTAAAAAAAAAAAAAAAAAACAAGCTTTAAAAAAAATACATTATCTGAGCGGTCATTGCAATTGCATGCATTGAAAATCAAAGGCTTGATTCTGATTGGGTTACAGGTGTACCGGTGACAGCAGAGTGAATTGAAGTTAGTTGGGGCTTTTATATAGGGGAATAAATATTCAAATATTCAAGGTGTATGACTGGGATGTGTTTTTGTTATTTTATTCAAAGCCCTAAGACAGGTCCTTTTTTATTCCCTGACAACCTTGTCTTAAAATTAACAATCGGCTTTGCAGTGTAAATAAATATTCATGCTGTTTTTCCTCCATTTCATTGTCTTCTTTCCATGCCTATGCATGAACTGACCGTTAAAGAGGAAATATTTTACTGGGAATCAAAATATCAGCGTGCTATCCATAAACAAAACAATGGCATCGCAAGGGAAAAGCGAGACCCTCGCTTTTCTGTACTGTTAAACCACGGATCAGTCATTTCCCTTTACCACGTAGATGTATAAACTGGAACTATGGAAAGAAAATATAAAATACAAATAATAATTGCCGAAAATGTGAACATATGTCGTTAAATCTTTCTAAACGAGAATCACACTTGAAAGACGCGAAGTCACTATTAACCACGTTTCAACTCGTCCGGCTAAGTGAAAAACTCTTTCATTTGGTCATGGTTCGGAATTGTTCGCTTGAGAGAATTCTAACTGTGTTTATATATGTAAAAATATCCTTATGAAATTAAGAAAATAACAAAACATCAAATTGATATATCTTCGATCCACGATTTTAACTCTACCGAATTTGCGGATAGTCTCATTGGAGATAAGTCAGTATGAATAAAACTAAAAATAGCGCAGATTTCTCCTGCCACGGACCCGCGGTCGTAATAGGGAGCTTAAGCACGAGAGACGCCGTGGTCAGATCCGCGAAGGCCTGGGTCTGACGTCGTCGCTCTCCTGCCAAATTTTAATTAGTTAAGCACCGAATGCTGTTTTTACAGGACGCGTCCATTCTCAATTCCTGATATACTTTTGTATGTGTTCTGTTATGGCCAGTTTTAAAGAGTTACGTCAGATACTACGATGCTAATCTTATTACTGATGAGGATTTTAGAATCTTGTACGAGTTGTGTTCTTCGCGAAACCCGGATTTTGCTTATTTTTCGTACGATCGCTTTCACTTGGATAACATGAACGACGACGAATGCAAAGCCGAATTTAGAGTAACGAAAAGGGATCTTCCAACACTGACTCAAGCTCTTAGGATTCTACGCTCATTTCAACTTTCTCAGAGGAGCGTTCTAGATGGTATTGAAGGCCTTTTTTATGCTCCTGAAGCGACTTTCATATCCCTGTGGATATGGAGACCTCATTTACCGTTTTGGACGTCTAGTTCCCGTTTTTAGTATGGCTACAAATCATGTTCTCGATTACATTTACAATACTCACAGTCATCTCATAACTCAATGGAATCACACAATGCTGAGCCCTCGCGCTTTAGAAGTATACGCAGAAACTATCCACGGAAAGGGGACTGCATTGGAGAACTGTTTTGGATTTGTGGACGGAACTGTCCGACCTATCGCTCGACCAGATGAACACCAGCGTATCATCTATAATGGGCATAAGCGAGTACACGCTTTAAAATCTCAGACCCTCGCCCTACCGAATGGACTGATTGGTAACCTATATGGACCGGTAGGTAAGGGAAAATTATGTGTTTCTTTTGATGGAATCCAGCCTGCAGGTTTACCTTCCTCTCTCTATAAATTTAAATTATAATATTCACCGCCAGCCTACAGTGCAATCTTGTAAACAAGTCCTGCTCCATTTTACTCTAAAATAGACTCTTAAGACTATTTTGTAGACTGAATAAAAACAAGCAGATCTAAATAATCTCGATGCAACAAGAAGTGTAAAATATGTAAATAATAATTTAAAAAAAATCATGCAAGGGAAATGGAATGTTCTCTCATCTACCTGTATCCTATATCAGTGTTATATCGTATGGGGAGACAGGGGTAATTCCGCTCTAATGTTGCAAATTCAATCTTTACGCAATAAAGAGGCAAAAATAATTTTAGATTTGCCTATTGGATCATCTGCTAGTGAGGCCTTGAATAAACTGAAATGGAAAACTCTCGCAAGATGTAGGGCCGAGCATAGGGCAACCTTTATCTATAAATGTTTGAATAACTTATTTTCTCATCGTTTTAACAGTGAATTCAATAAGGATAAAGTGATTATAATACTAGATGTAAAAATAATATCCGTAAGAGTGCATCTAGTAGGAACTGGGGGCATTGCAATTTGGACCTCGAAAAATTTTGCCACGAAGGATTGGAATAAATTAGACCTTTCAATCAGACAAAGCCAACCTTTAGCTTGTTTAAATAAAGTGTTAAGAAATGTAAATAGTCTTTCGTTTAATTTTTAAATATTCATATATTAGGCTTTACTTTTTTTGTTCTTTTTTTAATTTTTGAGGACCCTTTTTTAAATCACTTATTAGTGAAATTGATTTCCTCAATAAAGATTATTATTATTTATAAAGGTCATGCTTTCACATGGTAATTTGACCCCTTATAATGCCAAACCAAAAACATTATTCATAACCAAAGCCTGTATATTATTAGAAAATAGGTCACGTGAAACAGATTGACTTAAACTCCATCTAAACAACAAATGTCTTTCTGTAGGTTTGTAATAAGATATTCTCTTTTTATTCTAAAGGGAAAGAGGCATGATGCCGGTATGCTCAAAGATTCTGGACTACTACAAGATCTTGAACAAGATGCATTTTTAACAACAGGGCAGCCAATGTGCATAATTATATGGAGACCCTGCCTACCCCCTAAGGGTTCATCTGCAGGGCCCCTTTAGAGATGCTTACCTCACCCCTCGAAGCAGCTTTACAACCACTCAATTAAAAGGTGGACTAAGCTAAGTACAGTATTATTTGAGAATAAGTGTACAACACTTGCTTGGAACAGCAGAGAGGCACCAGGAATCTTTGTAGCTCTTCTTTATTCTTTAAGGAACAGGAACTTCCCTACGTCAACTCTACAACAATTCTACTCTATTCTACGAGTATCACTCAAATCACGTCTTACTATATAGTGTGCTGTAAGCATGTTTACGACCGTAATTCAACCAAAGCCAGATGGTCCCAACCAGACATAGGAACTGGTTTTGCCAAAATACACTAACCAGACAGAAAAACACAACTATTCTAAGAAAATAGATAGAAAGGGAGACAATCAGGCTGATAAAATCCTTGAGTGTTTTGCCTTGATTTCAATCTTCGAGGAGGTCCAAGCCAGTCTTAAAGGAAATAGGCAAACCTGTCTACAGCACAACTGTTAACTCTAATCTTTGAACAACAGGAGAATGTCAAAAGATCTGGAAAGTATCTATCAAAACTACCGGAAGGAAATAACAACTGTATTCTAAAATTAAAGTCGAAAATGCACCCTTACATTAGCTTCACAACAATAGTATTTTTAGTATAAGCATACCAAGCAGTACCTTTACACTTAATCAAAGCTTTGGATCGGAAACCGATTAGCATACATGTGTCTATGCTGTCTATGTCAATAATATTCAAATTTCGGTCACAGAGGTATTTTCCCGTAAGCTTTCCTGGGATGTTGGCACTTAAGAAGATGTCTTGAACATTTTCAATGCCCTACACTTGTTCAATTTTGGTGAAAATTAATAATTAATAGCTCCCTTTGACTGAAGTATACAGTTAAACTAGTAAATTGTTTTCTCTATTTCATTAGTAACTTGAAGATTGCGTGCTTTTCATTAAAACGTTTTGCAGGAGTTAGTTATTCATCCGGGCCCAGTTGTTCAAAGCCCGATTAAGCTAATCCTGGGTTAACTTGAACTTTGATTCAAGTTTAATTATTAATGAGTAAGGATGCTTCCAAAAGAATTGTGTCCCATAGTTTTGACTTATACTTTTCCCTAGCCCCTTAAATTAGCTTTCAAAAACATTTTTCATAATTAGCAAACTGAAAGATCCCTCTTTACTTTTAATCAAGGACGGATGATTAGCGTTAGTCGGCTTTTGAACAACTGGGCCCCGGTTAGTATGCCATGTTTTTCTCGTATGCTAATTTCCAACGTTCACAAAAGCGTAATTGTTATCAACTCTATTGACACACGCTTTTCCAGGAATGTTTTTGAAGCCGTTCAAAAAACTCACAGCCCGTGTTTTATCGGGTCTAAAACCACTCAGCCGTCCCTCATGGTTTTGACCCGATAAAAGACTCCCGCTCGTTTTTAAATATTACTTAATCTGCAGTCGTTTATTAGCCTAGCTGCCAAGAGTCTGCTATACCTCAGCCGTAGAGCATCTGAACTAGTAATAGGGTGGTCAAAGGTTCGACTCCTGTGTCATTAACTGAAACAAAATACCTCTATCATTTATTCACCAAACAAAACATAACATCACTTTTCTCTCAAACAAATATCTAGTTAGCCTTTCATGGATACAAGTTTCTAACTGTTTATATTTCAAAAGCGATCGGTCAGCAAAAGTTTTCTTAATTGAAAGCGATGAGTCATCATCTAAAATAGACCAAAAAAATAACAAAATAAAAGAACGGCATATCAAAGTTGACTTATTTTAAAAGAAACAGCAACATAAAAAACAAGTTGTGGGGTTGAGAGAGATCTTCCTTGATCCGTCATCTACAAGGCTAGCATAAACCTTTTCTAGCATAAGAGCCCATTCCAAAGGCAACTCGGAAATGGCATGACCTCTCACTAACAATTTAACTAAATTAGCAACTAAGGGGATTACGAAATTATAATTTTTGTAATATGCGGGATAATATGACTCATTAAGAATGTTCCATAATTATAAACTGTTCGCAATAGCTTCCCTGGGCCTTCACGAACCAATTCTTAGGATAACTAACGTCTCTGCCTTATAAATCTACAAGATATTTCTGAGCGAATATCATCTGTCTCTATAAGAGATACGTTTTCATTGCAGTCGCGGGTTACTCCAATACACATCGTTACGTTAACAAGAGTGGGTTGGTATACGAATCGTCCTTTGTTGCCGTCCCTAACAAACCTCTCGATGAACACAAAAGCCTGCCCACTTGTACTTCTGCATTGGTGTTGCTGTGAATGCAAGTGGAATTGTTATTATAATAAACGTACCTAAGAAATGTTAGAAAGAAATCAGTTCTCTTCTAGGTACTCTTCTAGTGACCGAAGTGTTAACTTGTCTACCATCAAACGAATAAAAAATTCACCGTAAAGGGCGATATGTTACGGTGAATTCGATAAGTGAGGGTATACGTATTTTAACTGTTAATATCTAATCCCCTCGAAGTCATTAATAATTCATGACGAAAAAAAAAGCAAATTACTACCGTGAAGGAAGTTTGAAATACAATCTAATTATCATAAAATTGGTGAGCTTTTACTTTGAATTTCTCCAAGAATTATTTTATGTTTTGAGAAGATATATCACTCCAAAGACTGTTTCTTCTAAGCACCTAAAAGTTGGTTGAAAAACTGCTTATTAACCCACTTCTTGGTGTCTGGAAATTTGATGAAACACCGTCCCTTGTGTTAATATTTTACGAGAACGTTTGCGCAAAAGTTCCCAATAGGGTCTGGAAGAGGTTTGTATCACTGATCCATGAATTAGCCAAAACTGAACGCTTACTTTGTGAAATCAGATGCAACCAAGTGGTGCAGATTCCCGCATTTCACATTAGCTGTCAGTGGTGACTCAAAGTCACAGCCCATATGCCCCAAACTTTTCAAAAGTAACCACATCAGGCAAATCTTGCGTGATTTGTTTTGAATAGCCGAAAAAGTTGAACACTGAATGATGAGCTCACACTACCCTCTGTGACATTGAAATTAGCTTAACCAAGGCTCGCAGTTGACTGTTACTTTCGCCCAAAAGCCACAGGGCCAATGGGCCTAATACGCGAAGCCTTCCTCTCCTAAATTAAGATGTTTTCAACTTGTTCCTTTATAATGGTCTTTTTCTGGAATAACTATAGACTATTGTTAAGAAACATTCCTTAAGATACCCCTTAAATTAGGAGGGCTCCATCAATCTGGACCCAGGCTAAAAAGAATTTAAAAACGTCAGATTTTTATTTTTAGAACTTAACGGTAAAGTAGAAAGGAACAGAGTTTTTGTTCATGAGCGTGACTCACCTCAAAGACAACTTTCCAATCTTGATTTTCTTCTGTTGCTTTCAGTGCGTACTGAATTCCGCTGCGTGGGTCAGTAAATTGAATACACCGCCTTCCTTTGAAATTCATTATCTGAAATCCTTAATGAAATAGTATTTAATTGTTATTAAAAAAACATATTTCAAGGCTTCTATTACACCATAATCGTTTGGAGACGGAGGTTGAACAATTATATTCTCCGAATCGTTTATCCTTGTGAAATGAACTCAGGACGGGGTACTGTACATTACGCGCTCAATAGAGCGGTTATCAATTGAGAGGCGGAGTCAGTTGTTTTGGTTTTACTTAACTGCGTTCTGTGATTGGCTGACAATTTCCTTTTTGAATCCCGATAACCCTCGTAAGATCTACTTTTCCCTCATAATCATAAGCTGTACAAAAATATCTCTTTAAGGAGGCACCGTCCTCAAACGAGCAGACAAGTTAGTCGGGCTAACCAGTCATGTGCGGGTACTTACCAGTGTAATTGGTGTATCTTTCCCATTTTAATGTACATCGGCGCTCTCCAGAAGAATCTGAACAAAGTACTCCAAGGACATTTCCATTTGTGCAATTCAAACCCTCTTCTCTGAAGACGGAGCTAAGGTAATACGAGGTCTGAGGTTTAGGTCTGACCTCCGAACAGGCCGTCAACAAAAACACGACCACAGCCTGAGAATAGAAAAATACAACGGCGCGTGTAAAATTTCAAGTCAATAGGGACCTTAAGATTGAGGCTTTTCCCAGCTTCCCGCAAACCGCAAAACTCTAAAAGTCACGTCAACTCCGATCCCGCCGTCCCGTTAGAGGTTCAGGTTTCATCGTCAAGGACACTGTCTAGTGGTAAGTGAATTGCGGCAGAGTTTTTCGCTGCTTTTAAAACTGTAAAGCCGCGTTTTAATGTTACTGTCTTTAAAGAGTTATCTCGATGAATGGGATATTTGTTTGGGTTACAAGAATTAAAATTAAAACAACAACAGCTAGCTTGATACTACCCTCCTTACCGCCACAGAAAACAATTGTGAAAGGTCAGACGTAGTGCAAGAAGTTAAATTAACCTTCAAAACTGGTAGTTATTGCTGAGATAATCTTTCTTCATGTCTTATCTAAAATCAAACTTCCCGGGAGATTCTCACCAGTTTGCGATTAACTGGCGCTGATAATTAAGGGAGGTCAAAAACAAAATATGAAGATATTCCAGGGTCAGGTTATTGCTAGCCTCCCACGCAGTCGTTTTAAGGTACTTGTATTAAAACTCGTATCAAGGGGCTCGTACTAAAATCCCTAGAGAGACAGCTGTTAACACGAAATTGATAAAGGTCAGTAATTGGTTTCATGCTAATAAATTAAGATTAAACACCAAGAAATCAAACTATGCTATTTTCCATCCGTACCAAAAAAAGATTAATTATCAAGTGCAGACCAATTTATTTGATCCCAACACCAATAGCGTAGCTCACCTGGAACGACATGCAGGATTACATGAAATATTTGGGGACATTGATTGATAAGAGCCCGTTTTTGGAAATATCACTTTGATTCTGTTGCCTCTAAGATTAGCAGAACTATTGGTATTATTGCGAGACTGAGACATTTTATCCCTCTGAGTACTTTACTAACTATTTATCGATCTCTGGTTGCCCCATACTTGTCATACGGCATAATCGCCTGCGGACAGGCTGGGAAATCAAATTTGCGTAAAATCTTACTCTTACAGAAGCGCGTTCTTCGCTTGATGTCATTTCTTTTCTAACAGAGATCACACTCTTAATTTGTTTTCTTTTTTTTTGTTTTTGTTTTTTTTTTTCTAATATCTTGCCAAATAATTTGCTTTACTTAATTCAAACGGGTTCGATCTTTATGCATGATCCTTAAAAATCTCTACCACGCTTCAAATAAAATTCACTCACATGACACTAGGTCCTCCTCTGCTGGTAATTACTATGTTAATTCATCCAGAACAAAAGTAGGGCGGGATTTGAGTCCAAAAACATGTAGCTTTCACTACCCATTGTCAGAATTTAGGAAGGATTCCAAGCCATAATAAGCCATAACAGCCTTCTAAGATCTATGATTATTTTACGAGATCGCTTGTATTTTCAAAACCCCGTTTTTTATAGGACGTGTCTCCAAAAAAGACATCAGGCTCATAATTTTTCAGACTAAGGCCAGACGTCCCAAGTTTTTAGAAACGTTAAAACTATTCACAAAGACTTCCTATGTCAGGACGTGTTTTTCGCTTTCTCCTACACGTAGAATGTCAAAATTGACTTACCAACTGGTAATAAGACCTGTCTTGCTTTTGGAGAGAAACTTGATTGTCTATGAGTTTTCATACCGATTTGCAACGAGGTGATCAATGTATGGAGATTACCACAATCTTCTCCACTGAGCAAACATAAACTTTTTGAAGCTTTGTTGCTCTCCTTCCCGAGAACAAAATGTCAATTTCCAGTAATTTGAAGCGAAATTTGAAAACAAGTCAATTGCTGAATGAAATTTACAGAAGAATATCGCGGCGCAGTTTCAACAAATTAAACAAATTCTTCGTTAGTTATCGTTTTGTTTTTTTTGTTGTTGTTGTTGTTGTTGTTGTTGTTTTGCCAATGATCATGATGAATAATTCGAACGAAATAAAATCTTTATTCATGGTATTTATAACTTGTAATTCATAAGAGTTTCGTTTACAAAACAATCCCTGATTGGCTTAGCTTTGCGAATCGATAACTGCCACGCGACGAGTAAAGTTAATATGAGATTCTTCAGTTATGCTTGTCTCATTCATGAATAAAACCTAGGATATACCCTAGGAATGTTCTAAATTTTCCTCTTTCTGTTATATCTTGAAAGAAATGCATGTTAAGCCTTGAGATTACCAAACATATATTTGTAGGAGATAAATCCCATTCGTATGCTCTAATTTTTGTGAAACAGAAAAGAAAACGCCTCCTAGTTAAAAAGCTCAACAGGTTTTTTTACGACGACATCCTAGTTTCAGACGTGCCTTAATTTTTCTCCTTTTTTTAGGTCAGAGCTGATATTTTTCACTTTCAAAACCATAATAGTTCCTGCAATATACCAAATTGTAATCATTGATTCCTTAAAATCTATGGCCAGCTCTACTAACTATAGAGATGAGTTTTCAATCCATTTAGTTCATCCACTGGTCCTCAGCAACCTCAACTGAATAGGTCAATTAGGCTCTAATGTTGTTACCTAGGCACGTACATAATTTTTTTTTTTTTTTATAACGGTCTCCGGTTTGATTCTGAAAAATGATTCTGGAAGATTCTTTACAGCTACGTGACACAAATTATTGTCACGGATATTGTCTTCTTTTAAATACACCTGAAATCCAATAAGGTAAAAATCGTGACTGGCTCACTCAGAAGGCAAATATTTCCATGTAAATGACAGCTGACAGACGCCTTTTCGGTGTTTAAGACATGAAAAGCTAATTTAAAACGAGAAGTTTTCAGTAAGGATTTAATTAAAATGCTGCTGTGATCTAGATTTCCGTATCGCAAGAGGTAAAGCATTCCACAGTGTGGGAGCCGTGGCGGCAAAAGACCTATCACCAACTGATCACAACATTTTCTCACGAGGAAAGTCTAGTTTAATTCCTTCATTTGAGCGTAACTGATAACACTTGAGTTATGTACATGCACTTACTTTAATCACGTAGGCAATCTAAGAGTATGCACATTGGCTGGCGCAGTCAGGACTTTAAAACGGGAAATAATTGCAGAATCTGAGTTTTGTTCTTGCAATTTTTGCGATTTTGCCTTCGATCCTTATAAAAACAAACATATCCCTAGGAATACTGATACCTCTCTCAAGACCGTGTTTCCACCGGTACATTTCGAAGAAAGAAAACTTTCCAGTGCAAAAAGTGAGGAAAGCCTGTAAAAAATTTCCATATAAAAGCCTAAGGCAAGATTCACCAAGATGTATCCTAAGTATTGTATAAGTATTGTTTGAATAAGTGAACGAACATCGCAGTTATGTGCGTAAGTTATCTAGTTGTTCCTCTTCTTCCCAAAGGAGAAAATGTCAATTTTTAGTAAATCGAAGCGAAATTTGAAAAAAAAAGTCAATTAATGAATCAAATTTACAGGAGGAATATCGCGACGCAGCTTGAACAAAAACAAATCCTTCGTTAGTTATCGGTTTCTCCAATGATCGCAATGAACAATTCGATGGAAATAAAATCTTCATTGATGATATTTATAAATTATTACAAAACAATCCCTGATTGGCTAAGCTTTGCGAATCGATTGATAACTGCCACACAAAAAGCAAGCTTGGGAGACTCTTCAGTTCGGCTTGTCATAAGGTATCTTTCATGAATCAGAAGTTAGGATACACCCTAGGAGGGTTCTAAATTTTCCTCTTTCTGTTATATCTTGAGAGAAATGCATGTTAAGCCTTGACATAAATCCCTTTCGAATATAGACCTCTCATGCTCTAATTGTGCTAGCTGAAAGCTAATTGTGCTAATTGAAAGCACCTCCTAAATTTTTAAGAAAGCTCTTAAAAAGCTTTTTACGAAGACTTCCTAGTCTAAGACGTGCCTGCTTTAATCTGTGAAAGCAAATATTTTTTTCACCTGGCAAACCCTTAATAGGTCCTGCGAAACACCAAAAAAATCATAACTCCCAATATAACCAACCCAAATTGTCAGTCTTGATTCTTTAAAATCTAACAGTTAAGCTGTCTAGCTTTACTTACTGCAGAGATGTGTTTTGAATCCATTTAGTTCGTCCACTTGTCCTCAGGATCCTGGATCAACTGAATAGATCAATTCGGCTCTAATGTTAAATAGGCACATACACGAAATGTCAGTTTATAAAGGTCGGTTTCCTGTTCAAAGAGTCATTATTACTGAGAGGACTCCACCTTCTTCAACATGTGTAGAATCCGGTTTAAGAATGTCCCCACTGAAACTATATTTGTGGAAATGTAGCTTGTTGACAGATTGCAAGTTCCGTTCTAGGAAAAAACCAGGATGATGGTGAAGGATTAGTAAAAACGTGATCCACAGAACAGTTCTTGGCTCAATGTCCAGGATAACAAACATTGTTTTTTTATTAAATGTTCATCCGGTATTTTATTGACTTATTTGGTCGTTAGTTTAGTTTGAATCTTAACTTTCAAGGGAAATAACAGCTGATAAAAAACCAAAAGGATGGCCATACAGGATGAGCAAGATCTCTTCCAGAATAGTCACCAAGTGAAAGAGTTGATCGATATAAATCAAAATAAACATTAAATCAGTAGTTTCACTGAAAACAGATGACGGACTACGCGCTCAGTTCCCTACTTGATAATAGGGAGCTTAAGCACAGACGCTCGTGATTCACGGACGGCAACCGGAAGTCGAAAGTTTCCTTTTTTGGCCTGGTTTGGTTCCTTACCACGGACAGGAAAAGCTCTTCTTGATGACTGTGGCTTGTCGTTACAAACGCGATAACGTGAAAACCCTCCAAAAAGGGAAAAATTCAATTTCCGGTTGCCGTCTGTGGCTGAAAAACGTCTGTGCTTAAGTTCCCTAATACCCCTGTTGCGACGTCCCTTAAAAGTGATGAATTGTTCATTTTTCATGTGACGTTATTTCGTAGCCAGATTTTTATGACAAATACGTTATTTCTCCGACCCGTTTTCAAGTCTTGCCTATATCATTCATGTTTGTACGTTTTCATCAATTTATCATATCGAATGTATACACTCGATTGAAAAAACGTTGTCACGTAAAAGGTATAAACTGTGAACGATAAGACTCAACACCTTCCTGGGAAAATGTTCTTCTTGTTAGGAAATAAAGGCACGTGCGGCTTTTAGGGTCTAAAATTTTACAATACTCAGTATCTCTTCAAGTTCCTCCTTTAAATCTAGCCTTCAGGAAACAATATACAGTGGAACCCCGTTAATACGACCACCTTCGGGCCGTGAAAATGTGGTCAAAATAACGGTGTGGTCGGATTAACGAGGCTGTAAAACTCAAAAGGAAATGACTGCACTTTCAATTCGTTCGGGGCACAAAAAATGGTCGTATTAACGAAGTGGTCATAAAGCGGGGTTCTACTGTATCTACAGCAACCACTAAATCTGTATCTCTATTTTTGACGGACGTTGCATGTTATTTTTTCTCAAATGTTTATAGATCGTTTCCCGTCTAATAGTTTCAACCGTAATTGTATCAACCGTCTCACATTCTTCAAACATTATATATTATTGTAGCAACTCTGTAATGAGGAAGCCTTATTCTACAAGCCTCAAGGCTTCCTCACCACTTTCTCTGTAATATATATCTTTTTTACTCTTATTTTGCCTATTTTGTGATGGGTGAAATAAACAAACTTGAACTTGAACTTGAACTAGAACATTTCTTGAAGACAAACGGAAAAAATACGTCTCTTTCTCCATTTTCGAAAAGCAATCAAAATATCTTGGTTTGTTGTTGGTTCTCGTCCTTGCTCCGAGAGGTTTTTCTCCGGTACTCTGGTTTTCCTCTCTCCTCAAAAACCAACACTTCTAAATTTCAATTCGATCTGGAGAGTGTCCCTAATTAGTGCTCTGCGCTAACTACATTAACACTTAAATAAAGTGATTGATTTATTTTATTTTCTCTGATACACTTCCTTAAAAACTAAACCCATGTTCACTGCATGACTCATACGAAGAGCAAAGCCATACCCAGTTACACATCAAAATGTTCGGCAGACGGCACCTACAAATCAATATACTGGTTAGGTTTGTTGGAGCAAGGAGTAGAATCAACCTGAACAACCTCAACCCACATATGAATGCGAATCCATGAATTGAACCCAGGTCATATTGGTGGAAGAAGAGTGGTCTCACCACTGCGTCATCTCTGGTCTCCACATCGAGCGAATTCTACATAACTTGAGTCATAAAGATTGTGTTGTGCCAGCTACTTAATACAGTATTTCCTGTTTTTCCTCTCACATTGATATTTACAAGCGTTATATTAAAGCTAGTAAGATTTATAAGTAATTAACACAACACATTTTTTTTATTAGCTTTTTGTAGCAACCTTCCAGTAATTGGCTTTCTCTGTTCAAACTGACTTGGGTACATACTATTGGGACAATTCTGGCTATTTTTATCCGGGTTCAGTTACGACAGAATACACAGAATATCAGTTACCAAAAGAATACAATTCCAGGTCTTCCCATTAACACGAAAAGCTTCCCAAACGGAACACAATTTTCCTTATTTTGAGCGAGCTGTATTCCTTTCATGCCGCTATCGGTTTTCAGCATATTATTCTGTTAATTTCAAAAACCAGAATAGGTCTTAAAAGAACATGAACACCGTGCATTCCGTGTATTTGGCAGATTCCGGAATCACGAGTCTCGAAGAATGTCCCTTCGAGCATACGCTTAGCAATCCGTCAGAAGGAGGTCCCGTCGGGATCTCCTCCGATGATGAAATCCGATGACTTCCGAGGCCGCCTTCGCGTTTACGGCCTAGATTCAAAATTTACGTAGTTTATAGGCCACCAATAGTGCCCAGAAGCGCTTGAAAGCGATATTTTAACCGAAAAATTCGTCTGAACAAAATAATAATCTCTTTTACTTTTCTCGATAAAAAAATATATATTAAATGCGACTTAAACCTCCTTTTTAGGGATGACGGATTTCAGCTTCAACGGCGTGACATCGCGTGGCAATCTCCCAAAAGGAGGTTCTCAAATCACAGGAAATGGAAAGACTGAATATCATACAAAGGGCAATCCAGGTTAAGCTCATATATGGCAAAAACTTTCTGTTCACCAAGTTTTTTAAAAAAAGGGAAAGGACAGGAAGAGATTTAATTTAACATTCTTTCCGCCTCTTGTTGAAAAAATAATTTATAAACCATGTGTTGTGGATTGTGTTTGTATACGTATTTGTGTGTGTGTGGCGGAGGGGAGGAGGTGGGTACTTCATAATAAGGACTATAAGGGACATCCATGGTCTCTGCACTGTTTCGGCTTGAAAGTGTTATAGACACAAGATCTTTTTATTGTTGTGCAAGATTTTGTAAAGTGTTTATTTTGACCTTGACGCGTTGTTAAGCAATCAAAGGTACCTTATACTGATTTTCCGCCAATTGCTATTGTCTCCGCTTACTTGTGTTACTTCTAAATAAAGACAACTGTTCGACTAATATCCGGCTAACAAACAAGCACTCTCAGCAATTTTGCCGAGATCATTTTCTCTTGTACTGATCTGTACCTATATTCGCCAAAAAAAAAAAAATTGCTCTTTACCGTATCTGAGATGTTTTTGTTTTTTTAATGAAAGAGTTCGGCTCCTTCTCTTTCTTTACTTATTTCTTGTTTCAATTTTAGGACGAATATTGATGCGAATTTGTTACATTGTAAAAGGAAATGTCATTCTCTAATCTATACAGAATTAAATAATATACTCTAATCAGAGCTACTGCATCTAAATTATAAAGGAAAACTGAAGTGATAAAATTTTTCTTTGAAAAGGGTTCTTATGAAATAAACGGGCTTCGATGCCTCCTCTTTCTCTAAAGCCTTCTGGCACTTTGGGCACAACCAGGTGGCATTGAAACCTTTGCAAATCATGTGAGGAATGGTAGGTACACATTTGGAACAGTATTTTGTTGTAGTAGCCGTTTCAAACTCTCTAAGAATGAACACTGCTGTTTTTACATCCCTTACTAGAACAGACTTATCTGAAAATTTCTCCACAAACAAAGACTTACTGCCTTTAAAGTAATTTTTTTCGACGTTTGCGAACCTTGTAAATGCTATTACGAAAAAAAGTATGAGTGACTGGGAGAATTTTCATTTGATTACGGGAAAGCAGCTTTCCGATATTAATCTAGAATGAAATCAACCATGAGGAGCCGCGTAGATGTGTTAAAATTAATTAGGTTGAGTGACGGTTGCTATGATCAAATTCCGGAGTTCAAAAGGAGCAATCTATCAACAGTATAGTAAAGAATCTTTTTCAGTCGCGTGTAATGTCTAGATCGAGCTTGCCGCAAAGCAATGAAGTCGGTGACTAGAAAGCTTGGCTTTTGTGGAAACGCACAGTTAACTGGAAACGAAAATCCTCCGATCTGTCCAGAAGCCTGGCTATACATCGACCGTCGGAAACGGAAAATTGACAATTTTTACTAAAGGTTTTCTATTTCCCGCCAATCTAATTGGCGCGCTAAATGGTCCTAAATCGACGAACCATAACATCAATGATTTGTTCGCCCATCGTCTCTACAATGCAAATTTTTAGTTTATTTTTCGGCAAGCTAATTTTCTGCATCATTTTCCAATAACTGAATAATAAATAAAGTCAATCGACATCCTTCATTCGTCGCAAAGGTAAGTGCGATTTTTATGTTTACGTTATATATTTGATCAGGACTCGCGATTTCGTGATTTGGGAAAAAGTGTAACGGCGTTGATCACCAGCTTCCATTTTCCACGTGTGTAGGAACTCTTAGAATCAGAGTCAACACGAACGGTATATTTATGATGATATTATTGTTGCGGTTCCGTGTTAGTATTTCAGACGGTAAGACCAAAATAGAAAATAGATACTGGCAATCAATGTTCACCACACTGAGTGCGACAAAAGTGTCCAAAATAACCGGCTAAATATTCACGGTTTTATTATGTAGAGGTAAAAGACATAGTTAGGTCACAGTTGTTCTCTCGGGTGTGTCGCCTGAGTACAATAAGCAATCGGGTGCGTCGCCTTTGCTTCGTGAGCTAACTCTGACAATAATATTAGAAATTTCTTCACAGAGAGATTTTGAACTCGGCCGTTCTTCTCTCGGATGAGTCGCCTGATAAGGACGAGCAATCGGGTGTGTCGCCTTTGCTTTGCCGTGTTTAAGACTCGCTGCACATCGACGATAACTTTATTATTCTCCGGAGGTTTTTGACTGAACCGGAAATATTCGACTGCACGCAGTGAGTGAATGTTGATTGCTGTAAACTTTTTACAACGCACTGGGGCTCGTCTTGCACGAAAATGTGGTTTTAAACTGTCAACAGCACTCCCGTAAACAATAGGCCTCCTGTAGCGATCGAGGAAAAATTTGGATGGCAAAAGGCGTGCGGCTCGCCATGGACGAAATTCCCGCCTTTGTCCGCGTGGCTCAGCGCTCAAATCAGTCAACCAGAACAATTGTTAGTCTTTCCATTTCCTGTGATTTGAGAACCTCCTTTTGGGAGATTGCCACGCGATGTCACGCCGTTGAAGCTGAAATCCGTCATCCGTGGAAAGGAGGTTAAAGTTGCATTTACTATTCTCAGCGGTCTCACCTCTCACGTATAAAAGGAGATGAGACAAAGTGAACAATGCCATTCTGTCGATCAAGCGAAAGAGCATAGTTCAAATGGCGGACCCTGCTGTACAAGTCCCGGCACAGGAAAACCTTCCAGCAGCTCAAGCGGCCGCGGTTGTTCAACCACCACCACCGCCTCCGCCTCCACCAAACGCAGAAGAACCTCCTCAAAACGCCGCTGGAGAACAAGTCACTTTGGAGGTTTGTTCAATTTTTGTTTTACTCCAGTATCGTACACGTGTTCTTGCACTTCGTATTCCCGTGGCAGCTTTAAGTCTGTTTTCAGCTCAAGTCATGCCCTGCTTTAAACGTGTAGCTTTGTAGCTCTGCGGGCAATTTTCTCTTTACCCCCCAGTTTATTTTACGCCCTGCTTCTGAACGTGCGACCTTCGTTGCTTTGCGGGCATGTTTACAATTCATGTTGCGCCCTGGCTTGGCGGGCAATTTAAAATTCACTTCGCAATTATGTTGTGCCCTGCTGATAACGTGTACTTGGTTGCTTTGCGGGCAGTTTTAACTCTGTTTACAATTCATGTTCCGCCCTGCTTCAAACGTGTAACTTTTTAGCTTTGCGGGCCGTTTGAAACTGACTTCGTAATTATTGTTGCGCCCTGCTTCAAACGTGTAGCTTTTTAGCTTTGCGGGCAATTTTAAATTGACTTCGTAATTATTGTTACGCCTTGCTTCAAACGTGTAGCTTTTTAGCTTTGCGGGCAATTTGAAATTGACTTCGTAATTATTGTTACGCCCTGCTTCAAACGTGTAGTTTTTTAGCTTTGCGGGCAGTTTGAAATTGACTTCGTAATTATTGTTACGCCCTGCTGATAACATGTAGCTTTTAGCTTTGCGGGCAATTTGAAATTGACTTCGTAATTATTGTTACGCCCTGCTGATAATGTGTTTACAATTCATGTTGCGCCCTGCTTCAAAACGAGTAGCTTTTAGCTTTGCGGGCGGCTTTAGATTGACTTTCTAATTAATTTTTTGCCCTGCTTCAACACGTATAGTTTTGTAGTTTTGCGGGCTACTTGAAGTCGACTTACCACTTTCTGAATTTTATTTATATGCGCTATTTTTGCCGATTATGTGTACATTCTAATTCTCGGTTAGCTTCAAAAGCTTTTCAATTTTGTTGACCTCAAAACATACTTCAGCAGAGAACTAGTTATTATCTTTGTGCGATCTTTGTCGATTATTCTCACTCTTCATTTTTTAATTGTCTTAATTTGCCATTTCTGAGTGCTTGTTTGCCACATTGTTCTACTTGAATTGTTTATTTTCGTATTGTTCTGTTAATTGTTATATTTGCACTCCGACTTTGTCGGAACAAAGGATTCCCTGCCGCTTTACCGGGTCTTATCACAATGCTTGTACTCATTTACGAATGTTTTGTATCGCCGCTAAGCGGTATGAAATTACACTTCGCAATACATCTGTCTATTTCATTTTCTCATTCAGGCTTTGCAAGAAAGAATTAAATTTTTGGAAAATGCCCAAGGGACCTCCATTCAGGCTTTAAAGAATCGCATTACCCATTATGGTAGTCGCCGCCTGGAGGACTTCGACAAATACGAGGCCTTGCGCCTCGCGGAGGAGCTCGTCTCCGTAGCGAAGACAACTGGTGATGATAAGGCCGCCAGCTTTGACATCATAGCGGCCACCCTAAGAGAGAAAATACACGTGCCGAAAGAGCAGTTTAAAGCTTACTTTTTGGCTCTTCTCGCGGACAAGGAATTTACAAGAATCTTTGACACAATCTCCAAGGTCGACAAGTCGTTTAGACGTCCCTCGCCTTACTCGCGTCCTCAGGCCAGAGGCAGTCAGAGGTTCTCGTCACACCCTCGAGTGACCTGCTACAGATGTGGTACGCCCGGACACAAGTCTACGCAATGTTTTAAGCGTTCTCCGACGACCCGCTATTTTTCTTCAGGCGGTCCAGGTCACAACCAGCCTCGACCGACATCTCAGTAGCAGAATCTGCCCGATCCTCATTTTGTATGCGTTTTAGTACTATTAAAGTCAAATGAACACTATTGCATCACAATGTTTGTTTATTCATATACATTATACCCACCCCCCCAGGGTTTTATTAACATATTATTACTTACATATTTTACGACTCGCTACGCTGTTCATAGATGTGGGAACCAATTATCTCTTTTCGATCGCACCCTTCCCCCCTCGGGTGGCATTCTCAAAGGGAAGCTCACTTTCCCTCTCAGATTACCGGGGCTGAGTTTGCCATTCCTTGGGCCCTAATTTATTTCCAAGTTCTTTTTTATTTTCCTTTTAGCTGTCAGACCCTTGCTTTCACGATTGGGAAAAGCATCCCGGTTTCAAGCCTAACACAGTTGGTATGAATAAGTTACAGTGGATAAACATCGATGGTTCTGTTGTTGATGAGGCCCAAGGGATGGCAAACAATTCCCACATCTCTGATGAGGATATCGCCCTCGTGTTACAGGGAAATTCATTAGCGGATATGTCTCGCCTTGTTTTCCGCGATCCAGATCACTTCCTAGCAGGGGAACTCCATCGCCATGCACCACAATGGAATGCTTTATTAAATGATATGAACGATGAGCGCTTCTCTGAAGTCCGTGATTGGATTACTAACGGTGTAGACGTAACGAAGTTCTTTAGACCGTTTAAGGGTAGTTACAAGGGAAGGAATTACGAGTGTGGTAGTCCACCGCCTTGCGCTTTCCCCAACCACCTGTCGTGCAAACCTTTTGCCTCGTTTATTTCTGATACGCTCCTGGACCGTTTGCGTTCCGGTGCTATTTCTTTGTGGGGCAAAGTCGGAGAATGCACCCCACCCCAACTTATTATGCCCTCACTGTCGAGCCTAGCAAGCCGCGTCTCTGCAACGACGATAGATTTCTTAATCTGTGGATCGAAGACCGTCCGTTTGCCTTGGATAGCGTCCAACACTTGCCTAAGTATGTCAATAAAGGATTTTACCAAACAGTGTGCGACGACAAGTCAGGATATGACCACATCAAACTTCACCCCAGCAGTCGAACTTACTTTGGCTTCCAGTGGGGAGGTTGGTATTTTGTGAGTGAATGTATTCCTTTTGGCTGGAAATCCTCGGCCTATATTTATCATACGACTGGTCTAGTTGCGTCACACAGACTTCGTTCATGGAACATTCCCTCTTCATTGTATATTGACGACCGCCATAATGGCCAACTGTCATTTCCAGGTGGCATTTTACCAGCCGCCTATCAAGCCCTCGCCTCAAGGGATGAAGTGAATTTTGCTCTGGCCGTCGCGGGTATTTTTCTCACGTGCTACATCTTAATTTCCCTCGGCTACTTTATCGGTCTGGCGAAGTCTCACCTTACCCCGAAAAAACAGGTGCCATACCTTGGTTTCGGTATCGATTCTGAACTACAGGCGTTTACCTTGTTACCCCATAAAAAAGAAAAGCTTCTTCGTCTCATCAAAGAAACGTTGGCTCGCGATAACCTCGACCTACTAACCTTGCAAAGGCTCAGCGGTAAATGCGTGTCCATGAGCTTGGCAGTTCCGGGCGCAAGGCTTTATGTTAATGAAATAAACCTAGCTGTGTCTCGCGCCACGCGTTCTGCTCGACCTGTAAAGATGTCTGCCGCTCTAAAGAATGAAATTGAGCACTGGCTATTCCTTGAGACCTGGGACGGTTTTCTTCCCTGGCGGTCTGAGAAACACACACATGTCAGGCTGTTCTCCGACTCATCTCGCTTCGCTTGGGGAGGTGCACTGAGTCCGGGTGCCATTGAGGAGAACGTTTATGATTACTGGGACGCCTCAACAATACAAGCCGATATCGCCACTAAGGAGACCTTAGCGCTCAATAATGTCCTTGAATCATTCGCTGATACCATCAAAAACTCGTGGGTCGACGCCTTCGTCGACAGCATGGCTCTAGTCCGTTCATGGAATCGACAGGGCTCTCGTTCTCAATCGCTTTCTAGCGCCTTGAAGAAATTATTCAACACAATGACGAAACTCAACATCGATTTGCACCTTACTTTTGTGCCTAGTTCTCAGAACCAAGCCGACTTCCCCTCGCGACGCCTTAGCCTACAGGATGCCAAATTGTGCCCATCCCTATGGACAGTAGTACAAGAGTGGTATGGCGGCGAAAATGGGCACTCTGTCGATCTAATGGCACGCCCTTCAAACGCCCAATCCGACTTGTCAGGTGCCAAGTTACCTTTCTTCTCTGAAAACCCTCTGCCGGGATCCCTGGGAGTGAACGTGTTCGCGCAATCGCCCGATCTGTACGATCCGTTTGTATTCAAGAACCCATACGCCTTTCCCCCGATCTGCCTAATACCTCATGTTATCAAGTATATGAGAAGCCTGCAATTATCCTACACTATCGTAGTACCAGACGTATGCCCAAGGCATTTTTGGTGGCCCTTGTTAACGTCTACATGTTCTTCCCGATACCTGCTGGCCGTTGCCGGAACCGTTGGAGCGCTCCTCACTCCCTCTAAACACGGGTTTTCAAACAATTGGCCTATCCCATGGGATCTCTGGGTGTTCCGCATCGGATAAGCAAGTAGTAGCTCTTGGTTAGCGCACGAGCCAAACAAAGAACACTTAGCTATCTTTAATTTGCCAATTCTCCCATTAATTTAGCTCCATCCATTACTTCAGTGAAATCAATGTTGTCAATAAATCATTGTTTTCCAGTATACATCTGTTGACAGTTGTTTTATAGCTTCATTTATACATTTATGTCAAAACAAATCTAAAGGATAAAGAAGGAACTGTTTGTTTTACTTTCATATCCTTTAGGACTTACCTCCAGCCGTTCGAGCGTTTGTACCAGCCGTGTCATGTCCTTCGTGCAGCCACCCCAACGACAAGCTGTTCTTTTTCTGCCAAATGTGCGGCTACAGGAGGAAAACAGTCTCCCCAAGTGTCCCGAGCCCTAAACTCTCAGTCGACCTTCAAGCGATAGATAACCGTTTGGAACTCCTAAATAATGCCTCCCTTCAATCGTCATACTCAAAACAGAAGTGCTCACTTCGTACGGAGTTTGAAACTTTCTTGGCGTCCCTTCCGAATAGTAAAACCATCCTTTCGGCAAGCCCCACTGACATCTCTCGGTTCTTGGTCTGGAAAGACCGACATGGCAAAACCATAGTACATAGTAATGGGTGTCCCGATTCCCACCTTCAAAACGCAGCTAAGTGTAAATGTCCTAAACGCCTGGCATTCAAGACAATCGACTCCTACATTGGAAAACTGCGAGCCATTTTTAAGGAAACCGGGCGCTGTGGAGAGTGGAACTCCCTGCTAGGTCTGGGTAACCCCGCCGCTTCACTCGAAGTGCAAAAATATCTTAAGGCGTCAACTGAGGAACAATTACGAGCCCGCATCACGCCAAAGCAAGCAGTTCCCCTATTTTTGTCCAAATTGTTGCTTCTGGCCCGTTTTTTAAATCGGAAAATTGCGGAGCGCTCGGTTAGTCCTTCTGGTCTGTTTGTATTGACGCGGGACCAAGCGTTTTTCAAAACGTTATTCTTTAGCGGTGATCGTGGTTCAGATCTTGGCATGGTGAAAACAGAAGAGATCCTGCGTTTCCCCCAGGACAATGGGCTGTTGTTCAACCACGTATGGGGAAAAACCCTGAGGGATGGCGTCTCTAACGTCTTCGGGATTCGGAGACACCCTAACCCTGAGTTGTGTCCAGTTAAAGCTATTGAGACATATGTAGCCGTGGCTTCCGAGTTGCGCGTTTCTGTGACAAATGGTTACTTGTTTCGACCAACTAATCCCCAAGGTCATATTGTGAACAAACCATTTTCAAGTTCTTCAGCAGAAGCTCGTTTAAAGCTGTATTTGAAAGAAGCTAAGATCGATGAGGGAGAAACGCTACACAGCTTCCGTTCGGGCTCAGCCATAACGTTAGCGTTATCTGGCTCCCAGTTGGCGGACATAATGTCTCATGTAGGATGGAATAACAAAGAAACTGCTCTCTACTACATGAAACTAGCGGAGGTGCTTCGTTTGGATAGTCCCTCTCATTTGCTATCCGCGGACTCTTCCGCGACAGCCGCCCTAACAGAGAACTACATGGAGCTTAACCGTCTAAAAAACTTTATATCCGCTTTTCCGCACGTTTAA
The DNA here is from genome assembly GCF_977016875.1 of Pavona decussata. NCBI lineage: Eukaryota > Metazoa > Cnidaria > Anthozoa > Scleractinia > Agariciidae > Pavona > Pavona decussata. The sequence goes on from NW_028145581.1 coordinate 341,085, forward strand.
TTCTTAACCTTGTTGCATCTCGTTTAAAACACTTTACGAATTTTTAGGATGGGGCACCTTGAGTTTGGGATTCTGAGAACGGGGTTTCCTTATGGTCCAGTGGTTTGGGACTTTAGGACACTCTGTAACATAGAGACTGTCGGTGCCCAATCTCAACATAGCGTGAGAGAGAGAACGTTGAGAATAAAGTACTATTCTCAGCGGTCTCACCTCTCACGTATAAAAGGAGATGAGACAAAGTGAACAATGCCATTCTGTCGATCAAGCGAAGTGTTGTAGTATAAAATGCAGCACACGGTATCCCTTGCCCTGACGTTCTCTCTTTCACCAGCCATCAAGTTTCGTCCTGCGTTTGATTTTCCCTACCCAAACCCTCCCCTTTCCTCTTCAGAACATTCATCAACAGGACGAGACTGTCGGTGCCCAATCTCAACATAGCGTGAGAGAGAGAACGTTGAGAATAAAGTACTATATGTTTTGTATCGAGAAAAGTAAAAGAGATTATTCTTTTGTTCAGACGAATTTCGCCTTAAAGGGCTTCTGGACACTATTTGTGGCCTATAAACTACGTAAATTTTGAATTTAGGCAGTGAAGGCGAAGGAGGCCTCGGAATTCATCGGATTTCATCATCGGAGGAGATCCCGACGGGACCTCCTTCTGACGGATTGCAAAGCGTGCGCTCCCGAAGAATGGGCCCTTATGCCGCCGATACCAGGCATAAACCGGAATGAAAAACGATTTACCTAGAGCAACACCTGTAAAACTCTGCGTGGATTGATTTTGTTCTTAGATGTCCTCAAATAACAGCGGTCCATCTAGTTTTCTGAAGCGTCATTAAAAGGCTAAGCTAGTGCTTACGCAGGAACCAGTATTTGTTCTGACAAGTGATAGTTGCATGCTTGCTTAGTGTATATATGCACAAAACATTAACAATACAACACGTTTACGGATTTACGTAAAGGAAACAAGTTAGATAATTCAGCAACGAGTGAATGGTACGTAAAGCACATGTGTAACGATTATTTGTAACATTTACACGTGCGTGACGGGTTAATTTCGCGAGAGACAACTAATATGAGAAGTCTGCATCACAGGATATCCCGCGGGTCTTAATCGATACGATGACTGCGATGTTGGCTCAAGTTCAACTTCCCAGTAGGTTTTTTTTCTCCGGAACTCCCGTCAAATGCTTCAAAGGATGAAAAACTTGAAGCTGACTTTTTTGAGTAAAACCATCATGTCTGTTACAGCAGTGAAGGACTTGGGAGACATCGTAGATTCCCCCCACTTGACATCTAATGATTGCCATATTTAGAAATTAGTATCTTAGTGTATGGCTCTGAACTTGTTTTAAAAAATCGTGTTAAGCACATTTTTGATAATGAAACGCGAATATCACTTCAGTTTACGCAGTTGTACTAATATAATTGTGTATTGCTTAACTGGCGGTCTACCAAATCAGCTACATGCAAACATAAAGAAGCTGGCCAGACTTCTCAAGGGAATTTTGACCAAGTAACTCGGTGGAACGTTTTAAAAAGTACGATTTTAAAACGGTTTTAAAATCCTCTTTCAACAACGTGTACAACAGAGGATTGATAAGAGCGGTACCATACATCATTAAGAGAAGAATCGTATTAACAATCCGCGTGGAACATGGATCGTAACATTCTCGTCATAAAAAAAATTCCACCAAGAAAAGCCAAGAATCATTGAGCCAAAAATGATCACCGCTGGCTTTTGCCCGCGTTTTTACCTCACACGCCTTACGTGTGTAATATGACAGAGCTGCCGACGAATTTTCTTTAGTTGTGATCGGAGGATTAGGAAAATGCGAACGTAGACGATTGCAAGGAGGATAACAGGAAGTACCTCGAGGAATACGAAACAACAGTAGTTGTAAATATAAATAGCTTTCATACGTCGCTCGTGTGTCATTGTTTGGGTGGAGTCTAGATGATCCAAAACAGCTGAATAAGTGACATACTCAGTGAAAAAATCCAGATGAGGATCAGTGAAGCTACTGTTGTTTGCTTGGAAATGATTTCGCGGTACTGCATTGGGTGAATTATCATCATAAAACGCTCAAAAGTGACAATCACCAGATGCAGTATCGTAGAGAAGGCGATTAAGCGAGATGCAAAATCCATGACAATGCAAGCAGCAATGCTGTCTGCAAATGGCATAAGATTGCAGGCAAATATCAAAGGAATTGTAATCAGTCCTGACAGTAGGTCGGACAAGGCCAGACATGCTAGATATAAGTTGGTTGTTATTTGCAAATGGTTGTTTCTGTAAACCAAAACAATGACCAGTGAATTGGCGGTAATGATAAGACAGGCGAGGACACCCAAAAGCACAAGACAGAGATGGATGTCACTCGAAAATAGAATATGTTTACGGTATTGGATTCATTTCCCGAAAGGTTCATTCTTTTGTTATCATTGTACTGATTTGGAATGCTACCGTTAAATAATGTGTTGTTCATGATTGACTTCTATCCAGTCGTCGTTTTGGATATAATAGCGTCCGTTTTATAACTAGCCCCTATGCTCCTTGATAACTTAATCGTCTTTAGGCTAGGGCTTTTTCCTGTGCCCGTAAAGACAGTTGTTTACGGTAAACCAATGTTTCTGAGTCGTGTAACAAAGGTTGGTATTTTGTTAAAACGAGCCGTATTGCAGTTTCGAATTAGGCTTGTTATCTTCCATTACACTAAAGGAAAATTATATTTCTGCAAGTTTCCAGGAACCAGTGACAAACCTTTTAAAAAGACAAACAATTAATCAATTGCCATTTTTAATTTTGCATTCTATTTATCATGTAATGATCTAAATGTCTCTCAATTTCGTGAGAGATATTGAAATCATCCCGGGGAATGAACATGTCATCAAGTTTAGCTTTTACAAAATATAAACGACATATTTCATATTTGGGTCAAAGGGGACCCCAAAGCACCAAAAAACAATTTTGTTTAGCTGACGGAAATTACTGTTCTAGTTTTCTAAACTTATAACAAAGCTGTCTTTGGGCATGGAATCCCAGCGTGCCATTGGGTTGCAATTTGACACAACAAACATCTTGTGATTGTGTGTTGGAAACTCGTTAAAACCTTTAATTTAATGTGCGGTTTTGTCATCCATTTTGTCCGCCCTTAAGAAATGTTCCCTACGGCGTGGGGAAGTGGTTAATGGAACATCGAACGCAGAAGGTATGTTAAAAGGTTTTCATTGATACTTAAATACATAAATTAGTGAATGTATCTAAAGACAACACCCGACAGATAGTCAGTAATCGGCTTATCTGATAGTTAACATCAGCTTATCTCTCGCGGTTTTCCTCTTCGGCAAACCTTTTGGGAGAGAACTCTCATTACTTAGGCGATTAAAAAATTATCGAATGGAGATATAATTTGCAGACTTTATCCATCGTCCTGAACTTCTCGTCTTTTTATCTGATTATTTTGCCACTCGTGCTTTCACTTATTAGTAACAGCATATATATATATATTTGATACGAACTGGGTGAAAAAAAAACTGGCACGGTTTAAAGTTGTTGAATCAAGTATGAGGATAAAATGTGTCTTTCAACGCAAAATCGTATATTTAAAGAGTGCGTCTTCATAAATTTTGTATAACTCTCATAAACCTAGTCTTCATGAGTCTTTCTAACCCATGATGACCTTGTTATACAGCTGTTAATTTCAATCAACGAAAGCATACCAATAGGCAAAAATGCCGCAATGAGTTATGTATAATTTATTAATCAATTTACCAAACTGGGCTATGGCTCACCACTACAGTAAATGAATCACAAAGGGAAATGTTTTATGGTCTTTTCTCTTATCCTGTGCAACCAACAACTGTGAAATTACTTCCGAATTACAAAGGATCGACAGCAATCAATACGGCCTTTCGGTTTTGTCGCGTAGGTCCAAGGGTTGAAAATCCGACAAAGTTCATAATTAAAATGGTCATGTATTTCCTCCGCGTAAGCTATAAAAAGTCTGACAAGGTTAAATCCGGGTCTCACAAGGCTAAGTTCCTGACCGATTGAATAAGTATATTTTACAGATACTTCATAGAGAATTTTATTTTGTTTATTTGTTAGATATCCATAACTAGAGTGATTTGAGTATCAAAGCACTCATCATAATGTACAGACTTAATAGAAACACCGTAAAAGGGGTACGATTTGTCGATTTACAGCGAACATCCGATCTACCGATTGTTCTATAATTTTCTGAGTAGTTCTATAAAAAAAAAAAAAAAGAAGTTAAGAATAAAACAAGTCACACTCGGCTGTATACGGAATACAGAGCAGTCATATTCTATTCTGTAATGTCGCCGTTGTACAGACTTGGTTTATCCGATGAGAAAAATTAAATACTTTACCACCTCAGAGTGTTGTTGCATTGGCTGGGTTCAACCTCAACGGTAAGTTTCAAGCGTTGTCATTGAGGTATTTTTTATGCGTTCATGTATTCAAACTTTATTTGAATGCTATAATTTTAAAATTCGTTTCATGTTTTTTTTAACAAGGTTGTACGAAAAAAACAATCTTCTATTATGTTATATTCAGGATTAAATTATTCTAATGAAAGAAAAACTCAGTTGAAGAGATGTCGTGTCCTTCTTACGAAACAGCAATACTACTCAAAGGAAATTTGTCCAAACAACTGGGTGGATTTTTGTAAAAGTAAGATTTTAAAACGCTTTTAAAATCCTCTTTAAACAACGTGTACAACAGGGGATTGACAAGAGAGGTGCCAAACCTCATAAAGAGAAAAATCGTATTAACAATCCGGGCTGAACAAGGATCGCAACATTCTCGTCGTCATAGAAAATTCCACTTAGAAAGTACGAAAACCAACTTTAGGTAAAGGCAAGAATCATTGAACCAAAAATGATCACCGCTCTCTTTTGGCCACGGTTTTAAAATCCTCTTAAAACAGCGTGTACAACAAAGGATTGATAAGATAGGTGCCAAACCTCACCAAGAGAAGAATCGTATTAACAATCGGTGGTACATGGATCGCAACATTCTCGTCAAAGAAAATTCCACTTAGAAAGTACGAAAACCAACCTAGAATAAAGGCAAGGATCATTGAGCCAAAAATTATCACCGCTCGCTTTTGGCCCCGTTTTTTGCCTCACACGCCCTACACGTGTTATATTAGAGAGCTGTCGACGAATTTTCTTTAGCTGTGATCGAAGGACTGGGAAAATGCGAACGTAGACGATTGCCAGGAGGATACTGACAAGAAGTACCACGAGAAATACGAAACAACAGTAGCTGTAAATAGCGTCGATGCGTCGCTCCTGTGTCAACGTTTGGGTGGAGTCTAGATGATCCAAAACAGTTGAATAAGTGGCATACTCAATGAAAAAATTCAGATGAGGATCAGTGAAGCCACTGTTGTTTGCTTGGAAATGATCTTGCGGTACTGCATTGGGTAGATTACCATCACATAACGCTCAAAAGTGACAATCACCAGAAGCAGTATCGTGGAGAAGGTGATAAACCGAGATGCAAGATCCATGGCAATGCAAGCAGCAATATTGTCTGCAAATGCCATGAGATTGCAGGCAAATATCAAAGGAGTTGCAATCAGTCCTGACAGTAGATCAGACAAGGCCAGACATGCTAGATACAAGTTGGTAGTTGTTCGCAATTGCTTGTTTCTGTAAACCAAAACAATGACCAGTAGACAAGAGAGGACACCCAAAAACACAAGAGGGAGATGGATGTCACTCGAAAATGGAATATGTCTGTTTATGGTATTGAATTCATTTCCCGACAGGTTCATTGTTTTGTTATCATTGTACTGATTTGGAATGCTACCATTAAATAATGTGTTCTTCACGATTGATTTATTTGCAGCCGTCGTTTTGGATATGATAACGTCCCTTTTATCACCAGCCCTATGCTCCTTGATAACTTAATCGTCTTTAGGCTAGGGCATTTTTTCCTGTGCCCGTACAGACCTTTGCTTACGTGAAACCAATCAGTTTCTGAGTCGTGGAGCAAAGGTTCGTTCTTTGTTAAAACGGGCCGTATTGCAATTCCAAATTAGGCTTGTTATCTTCCTTAGCACTGAAGGAAAAACATAACGCTGCATGTTTCCAGGGACCAGTGATAAACCTGTTCAATAGCAGAAAATTAATCAGTAGTCATTAATAATGTTTTAAACGAGTACTGTGGATCGAGATGCAAGATCGAACATATTGCATTAGTGCAGTGTATCAGCGGGAGCCTATTCTATTTATCATGTGACATTTTGAAGTGTTTTTAATAATCTATATGTCTCTCGATACCGTGAGAGATATTGAAATCATCTTGGAAATGAATATGTCATCAAGTTTAGTTTTAGAAAAATAAACGATATTTTTAATATTTGGCCTAAAGGAGACCCCAAAGCAACAAAATTGACTTTTGTTTAGCTGACTGAAATTACTGTTCTAGTTTTGTAAACTAATAACAAAGCTGTCTTTGGGCATGGAATCCAAGGATGCCATTAGGTTGTAATATGAAAGAAAAAAATCGTCTGATTGTGTGTTCGAAAACTCGTTAAAAAATTTTATTTAATTATGAGGGATTGTCATCCTTTTGAAAAACGATCATTCTCTTTTAGAGAAAAGCCGATCTAAAAATAAAGGCAACCTGAAATTATTGAAATGACAAGTCATGCAAAATGTGTTAGTCAAGTTAATAGCTCAACGAGCGAGAGAAATCGAAGCGAAACTGATCATGATATCAAGGAAGTATGCCATCTTGAAATTAAAACTGTAAAACACTTCCTTGCGCCATCTGGTTATGAAGATTCCCCTAGCCGTGACCTAAAGCGATATTCCAATTACACCTTTTGCCCTTCATTATCAGGAAATAAATTTCATTAGCGCGAAAATATTGCTCAATAAAATTAATGTATATTCAGTTTATTTAGGAAATGAAACATTTCAATTTCTGGCAGAGTTTTGTATCGAAAAGAAGATTCATTGAGGCCAATTTTAAAAAAATACCGTTTTATCGAAAACAACAATCTTTAGTGCGAATGAAGATTCGTTAACCTGGGTTTAACGTTCAATTAATTACGCAAAGAAAATTTCAATTACAAAAGAGTTTTTAGTTACGTGGTTTCCGACTAATTTCCCACTGGATTTATATGAAAGCTTAAATTTGAAAACGATGCTGCACATGCGCACACTGGTTCCGCAGTAATAGAGCAAAGAGTTCGTCGAAACCGTATCTCAAATGAGCATCGTGGAAATATAGTTAGGGCGTTCGAAGAGAAACGTGAACACGATAACTACCAGAAAAATGTGCAGCGTGGTTTAGGTTTATGCAGACTTACATACCACGATGTTTGAGCGGGGAGTTGATTGAAGGATTGATTGTTACGCTGACTGTATCTCTGTTGTAATGAAATTTTTCTTCCTTTAAACACATTTAGAAGCGTGTAATGTTTGTTCATCCTCTTAAAAGTTTATTATTTCCATTAAATTGAACTGATATTCTCATTAATGAATATTCTTCTCTATGTAAAATGCCTTATTGATGACGTCGAAAATTAAAGCGTTTGTCTATTTTCACACAATGATTACACATTCACTTTAACGATTTAATTTTTAAAAGTAATGAACATTTATTTCTTGATAATGAAGGGCAAAAGGTGTAAATTCAAAATAGCAAACGAAGACACTTAGAAAATACATTAAGCGACTGTTAGGAGTCAAATACACGAATTTAAATTAAAACAAATGCGCGGGTTCGCCAAACGTTTCTTCGTTTCAACTGCAACACAGCTGGACTAAAAATCCAAATCCATAAACTGAAAGACAAGGTTATTAACGAAGAAAATGTCTAAAAACTTACCTTCTTTATTTGGATCTTACGTTACCAATGTAACTTAAAAGAAATGTTAAAACGTTTCCAACGTCAATTAAACCCTGCTTTGCCTATTGCAAGTGGCTTGTTCACTAGAGTTTCAACCCGACTGTCATTTGCTTAAAAAATTAGTGCTATCTAGCCAGCTAACCAGCCTTGCATCTTATGTTTCTGTTAAAATGCAACAGAAGTGAAGTTGTGTCAGCATTTATACTATATATGTGCAGTTTCTTTTAATTGTAAAAGAACTGACTTTTTAAACTCCCCCGGTTAAAAAATGAAACCAAGCTTCTAAAAATACATTATCTTAGTGGTCATTGCAAATGCATGCATTGAAAATCAAATGCCTGATTCTGATTGGATAACAGGTGTACCGGTGACAGCAGTGAATTGAGGTTAGTTGGGGCTTTTAACGAGGGAATAAATATTCAAATATTCAAGGTGAATGACTGGGGTGTGTTTGTTATTTTATCCGAAGCCCTTAGACAAAGGTCCTTTTTTATTCCATGACAACCTTGTCTTAAAATTAACAATCGGATTGCAGTGCAAATAAATATTCATGCTGTTTTTTCTCCATGTCATTGTCTTCTTCCCATGCCCATGAACACCGTTAAGAAGGAAATATTCTACTGGGAATCAAAATATCAGCGTGCTATACATAATTACACGCCGAAACAATGGCATCGCAAGGGAAAAGCGAGACCCTCGCACTTCTGTACTATAAAACCATGATCAGTCATTTTTCTTTACCACGTAGATGTATAAACTGGAACAATGGAAAGGAAATATAAAATACAAATAATAATAGCTTAAAAATGTGAGCATATGCCGTTAAATCTCTCTCTAAACGAGAATCACACTTGAAAGGCACGAAGTCACTATTAACCACGTTTCAACTCGTCCGGCTAAGTCAAACACTCTTTCATTTGGTCATGGTTCGGAATTGGTCGCTTGAGAGAATTCTAACTGTGTTCATATTTGTAAAAATATCCGTATGAAATTTAACCTGGGTGCCAGAGGTTATTTTTTTCGTTTGAAGGAGGGAAATTAAGAGGCGAAGCTGCTGCAGCCCCATTCTCAATTCGTGATACACTTTTGTATGTGTTCTGTCATGGCCAGTTTTAAAGAGTTTCGTCAGATACTACGATGCTGATCTTATTACTGATCAGGATTTTATAATCTTGTACGAGTTGTGTTCTTCACGAAACCCGGATTTTGCTTATTTTTCGTACGATCGCTTTCACTTGGATAACATGAACGACGACGAATTTAAAGGCCGAATTTAGAGTAAGGAATAGGGATCTTCCAACACTGACTCAAGCTCTTAGGATTCCACGCTCATTTCAACTTTCTCAGAGGAGCGTTGTGGATGGTATGGAGGGCCTTTGTATGCTCCTGAAGCGACTTGCATATCCCTGTAGATATGGAGACCTCATTTACTGTTTTGGACGTCCAGTTCCCGTTTTCAGTATGGCTACAAATCATGTCCTCGATTACATTTACAATTCTCACAATCATCTCATAACACAATGGAATCACACAATGCTGAGGCCTTTTACTTTAGAAGTATACGCAGAAACTATCCACGGAAAGGGTACTGCATTGGAGAACTGTTTTGGATTTGTGTACGGAACTGTCCGACCTATAGCTCGACCAGGTGAACACCAGCGTATCATGTATAATGGGCATAAGCGAGTACACGCTTTAAAATTGCAGTCACTCTTCCTACGGATTGGACTGATTGGTAACCTATACGGACCAGTAGGTAAGTGAAAATTGTGTGTTTCTTTTGTTGGAATCCAGTCTGCAGGCTTACCTTCTTCTCTCTCATTGACTTCCCTCCAGTTTTTAAGAAGCCAGCCTACAGTGCAATCTTTTAAACAGATCCTGCTCCATTTTACTCTAAAATAGACTCTTAAGACCAGCCTCTCATTTTGTAGAATGAATAAAAACAAGCAGATCTAAATAATTTCGATGCAACAAGAAGTGTGAAATAGTTAAAATAATAATAATAAAAAATCATGCAAGGGAAATGGAATGTTCTCTCATCTACCTGTACCCTATATCAGTGTTATATCGTATGGGGAGATAGGAGTAATTCCACTCTAATGTTGCAACTTCCATCTTTACACAATAAAGCTGGAAAAATAATTTTAGATTTGCCCATTGGATCATCTGCTAGTGAGGCCTTAAATAAACTGAAATGGAAAACACTCGCAAGATGTAGGGCCGAGCATGGGGCAACATTTATCTATAAGTGTTTAAATAACTTATTTTCTCATCGTTATAATATTGAATTAAATAAATGAAATATTTGCTTGCGAATAGGATTTTTATGTTTTTCCCGGACAATCTAATGTTAAATGATCTTGTTGCGTTACGGGGTGCGTGACAACATCCGGGCATGTGCCGAGAGGTCATGGGGGTAAATCAAAGGATGCCCCCTCTAGGGGCATGCGGTACTACTTCACAGTCAATTGCTGTCGCGTCATTCAATTCTTTGACTCGCTGGGGAAAGAGTGTTTTTTAGAGGTAAGCTCTCAGTCTTGTTATTGTCTACGGTTCTGTCGAACTGAGGACACTTGCCCACTGTTTACAATCGCCCATTTCATTTCAGTTTACTTTTAATAAGAATCAATTTTTCACGTACGGCTCGCAATTAGTTGCAGCTCGTTCGTTTTGATTCACCATTGTTATGTCTACTGGGGTTCCATCTGTTCTTATTTTGGGTCATTCATTTATTAAGCGTCTGAAACGCGATTTAAGATCCCATTTTGACCCTCGGGCCGACAGTAATTTTAAACTTGGGGGGACCGTGTCTGTTCATTTACACGGCGTTGGCGGACGTACTGTGGCAAAGCTTCGGTCGTTCGATCTCCACGTGGTTCAACAGATTGCTCCTGATATTGTAATTCTCGAGATTGGGACTAATGATCTTGTGGATACAAGTCCTGAGGTTGTTGGCTCTGAGATCGAGAGTTTGGTTTGCCTTTTATTGGAGGATTATAAGGTTCGCGTCGTGTGTGTTTGCCATGTCATTCCACGTGGTCATTCACACGATGAGGCGGCATCTTTTGCCGAGCGCGTTGAGATTCTTCAGCAGTATCTTGACGTTGTGCTTTCTCCCATCCCCAAGGTTTTTTGTTGGCTTCACAAAGCTTTTTCTCACCCTGGGAAAGATTTTTATTTACCTGATGGCGTTCACGTGAACCCAGCGGGTCAATACCATTTATATCGTAGTTACAGGGGCGCCATTTTGCGGGCCTTGCGTTTGCTTTAGAATTTTCTTTACACATTGTTTGCATTTTTTGAATTTTTCACACCTTCCACTCCTCAATTTTAATGTGGGCAGTAACTTTTAGTCCAGTCATGGGTGGGGTTTCATTTTTATGGGGTTACATTCATCACTGTTGGGTCAAAATTTTTATTTTTATTGCTTCGGGGATTCGTCCCCCACATCATGGTTTTTCATGACTGGTTCACTTATTTTGTTAATTTTGCGTGGGGATTCGTCCTTCACAATTTTTA